>NW_027362274.1:0-528426 GCF_039654945.1 Dendrobates tinctorius
GACATCTGGTAAAGCCAAAGGGGCCATTGGGGTGTGGTTTGAAAGCTAATTTCCAGACTGATGTGAGGGAACATTTATTGGGGCTGTGTGCTGCTCTGTTGGGCATTTGTTCCCCCTCAAGCTTGCACCACCAGGATCCTTTTCATCAATGGACAGCCATGCACTGACCCCTGAATTCAAATTCCCTGGGCAGCAGGGGGACAAGTTATGACTCTGTTTGAAGGAGGCATCCTGGAGAATATTCCTGCCAAGTTTGGTTGGCCTGGTACCTTCTGCTTGGTAGTTGTGGGGTTTCAGAACCTCAAAACCGACCCAAGGCCTCAAAATGTCTTTTCAAATCTGCTGTCCAAATCAGATATTGGGCCCCTGGTGCGACTTCTGTAAAATCCAGAGGGGCCACTGGGGTGTCATTTGAAAGCTAATTACCATACTGATGTGAGGGAACATTTATTGCGGCTGTGTGCTGCTCTGTTGGGCATTTGTTCCCCCTCAAGCCTGCACCACCAGGATCCTTTTCATCAATGGACAGCCATGCTCTGACCCCAGAATTCAAATTCCCTGGGCAGCAGGGGGACAAGTGATGTCTCTGTTTGTAGGAGGCATCCTGGACAATTTTCCTGCCAAGTTTGGTTGGCCTGGTACCTTCTGCTGGGTAGTTGTGGGGTTTCAGAACCTCAAAACCGACCCAAGGCCTCAAAATGTCTTTTCAAATCTGCTGTCCAAATCAGATATTGGGCCCCTGGTGCGACTTCTGGTAAAGCCAGAGGGGCCACTGGGGTGTCATTTGAAATCTAATTACCAGACTGATGTGGGGAAATATTTATTGGGGCTGTGTGCTGCTCTGTTGGGCATTTGTTCCCCCTCAAGCCTGCACCATTAGCCGGCTCTCACTGTTGAATGTGACATACTGAGGATGAGAGCCGGCTAGCCTAAGCGCACAGTGACGAGCCACTTTGGGGGATGAAAACCGAGGGAATTCCCCAGATTTTAAGACCCGTTTCGCCCGGCTGCGACTTGCGGTTCCGGAGAACCTAGGCCCTGGCTCTGAGGACCACCACTCCCGTGCCGTAAGAGCCAGACATTAGTCGCTCCCAGGGTGGACAGCTGAGAGTCTCCACTACGAAAAAGACACCAAAACTGGGTTGCTGTGACTTGTGGTTCAAGAGAAACAGACCCAGAACCGCGAGCTCCCCCCCACGTTCCATCCACAGGATAGTATCGAGATCCCGGTAACATACGTGGTATAGCCACGTTTCTTACCCAGACCTCGACTTGCCTGATGGCATTGGCATGTCGAGAACCGGGTAACGACCGTGGCAAATGGCCGTCGCTTACCGGGCCCTCGACGTGCCAATTGGCATGGAAGGGGAGATTTTTCGGAGGGTGAGGGCACGGCGCCCCCCCACATTTTAGGGACCACTCTTATCACAGGCACTGAGTGAGACTGCCAGGGACTCTGCGGCACTGCCAGGGACTCTGCGGCACTGCCAGGGACTCTGCGGCACTGCCAGGGACTCTGCGGCACTGCCCGGGGGCAGGTTGTCAGGGGCTGCAGGAGCCCGGGGGCAGGTTGTCAGGGGCTGCAGGAGCCCGGGGGCAGGTTGTCAGGGGCTGCAGGAGCCCGGGGGCAGGTTGTCAGGGGCTGCAGGAGCCCGGGGGCAGGTTGTCAGGGGCTGCAGGAGGCTGTGGCAGGCCGCAATGCTGTGTAGGACGCTGTGTGGTGCTGGAGAGTGCTACAGAGCCACACAGCTCTCTGGTGTCATGACAGGTGACTGTATATACATGTATACACATACATGAATGTACGTGTCATGACAGCTACTTTGACGATACGTACATGGATTTTTACTTACCCAAACAAAGGATGAAGAGGCTAGCTGGTCCACATTATGATGGAGGCCGGAGAGCATCGTCCCTCCATCGTGATGTCGTCCAGCAGGGAAATTTGTTGTCCTTGCCACATGGAGCCAGTTCAGTCTCTGAGATGCCTTGTTAACTAGTTGAAAAAAAAAAGGAAATTATTGAATTTTAAAATTATTTTTATTCTAAATCCTATTAATTCTATTAATACATTAAATATGAATCTTCATCCATGAGTGTATGGTTCCAGCATACACAGCGCGCGGTGGCGGCTTCCTCAAGTGTTACCTGTGGGTTATGCTCTGTTAGCTAATGACAAACAGGGAAAGAAAAAAAAATGAATTATCGAATTATTGTATTTTACTATTATTTCTATTCTAAGCCCTGCTAGTGTTCACAGCAGTGATAACACAGCCCCCTGCATGTCAGCTCACCCTCCCACCCACCGGGACAGCCTGTATCCCCGCCGTGCCCCCCACAGCTGACCCCATATACTGTGCTGAGCATCCCCTCCCTCCACCCCAACTGGACAGCCTGTATCCCTGCCGTGCCCCCCACAGCTGACCCCATACTCTGTGCTGAGCTACCCCTCCCTCCACCCCACCGGGACAGCCTGTATCCCTGCCATGCCCCACACAGCTGACCCCATACACTGTGCTGAGCTTCCCCTCCCCCCACCCCACCGGGACAGCCTGTATCCCTACCATGCCCCACACAGCTGACCCCATACTCTGTGCTGAGCTACCCCTCCCTCCAACCCACCGGGACAGCCTGTTTCCCTGCCATGCCCCACACAGCTGACCCCATACACTGTGCTGAGCTTCCCCTCCCCCCACCCCACCGGGACAGCCTGTATCCCTGCCATGCCCCACACAGCTGACCCCATACACTGTGCTGAGCTTCCCCTCCCCCCACCCCACCGGGACAGCCTGTATCCCTGCCATGCCCCACACAGCTGACCCCATACACTGTGCTGAGCTTCCCCTCCCCCCACCCCACCGGGACAGCCTGTATCCCTACCATGCCCCACACAGCTGACCCCATACACTGTGCTGAGCTTCCCCTCCCCCACCCCACCGGGACAGCCTGTATCCCTGCCATGCCCCACACAGCTGACCCCATACACTGTGCTGAGCTTCCCCTTCCTCCACCCCACCGGGACAGCCTGTATCCCTGCCATGCCCCACACAGCTGACCCCATACACTGTGCTGAGCTTCCCCTCACCCCACCGGGACAGCCTGTATCCCTGCCATGCCCCACACAGCTGACCCCATACACTGTGCTGAGCTTCCCCTCCCCCCACCGGGACAGCCTGTATCCCTGCCATGCCCCACACAGCTGACCCCATACACTGTGCTGAGCTTCCCCTCCCCCCACCCCACCCCACCGGGACAGCCTGTATCCCCGCCATGCCCCACACAGCTGACCCCATACACTGTGCTGAGCTTCCCCTCCCCCCACCCCACCCCACCGGGACAGCCTGTATCCCCGCCATGCCCCACACAGCTGACCCCATACACTGTGCTGAGCTTCCCCTCCCTCCACCCCACCGGGACAGCCTGTATCCCCGCCATGCCCCACACAGCTGACCCCATACACTGTGCTGAGCTTCCCCTCCCTCCACCCCACCGGGACAGCCTGTATCCCTGCCATGCCCCACACAGCTGACCCCATACACTGTGCTGAGCTTCCCCTCCCCCCACCCCACCGGGACAGCCTGTATCCCTGCCATGCCCCACACAGCTGACCCCATACACTGTGCTGAGCTTCCCCTTCCTCCACCCCACCAGGACAGCCTGTATCCCCGCCATGCCCCACACAGCTGACCCCATACACTGTGCTGAGCTTCCCCTCCCCCCACCGGGACAGCCTGTATCCCTGCCATGCCCCACACAGCTGACCCCATACACTGTGCTGAGCTTCCCCTCCCTCCACCCCACCGGGACAGCCTGTATCCCTGCCATGCCCCACACAGCTGACCCCATACACTGTGCTGAGCTTCCCCTCCCTCCACCCCACCGGGACAGCCTGTATCCCTACCATGCCCCACACAGCTGACCCCATACACTGTGCTGTGCTTCCCCTCCCCCCACCCCACCGGGACAGCCTGTATCCCTACCATGCCCCACACAGCTGACCCCATACACTGTGCTGAGCTTCCCCTTCCTCCACCCCACCGGGACAGCCTGTATCCCTACCATGCCCCACACAGCTGACCCCATACACTGTGCTGAGCTTCCCCTTCCTCCACCCCACCGGGACAGCCTGTATCCCCGCCATGCCCCACACAGCTGACCCCATACACTGTGCTGAGCTTCCCCTTCCTCCACCCCACCGGGACAGCCTGTATCCCTGCCATGCCCCACACAGCTGACCCCATACACTGTGCTGAGCTTCCCCTCCCCCCACCCCACCGGGACAGCCTGTATCCCTGCCATGCCCCACACAGCTGACCCCATACACTGTGCTGAGCTTCCCCTCCCCCCACCCCACCGGGACAGCCTGTATCCCTACCATGCCCCACACAGCTGACCCCATACACTGTGCTGAGCTTCCCCTCCCCCCACCCCACCGGGACAGCCTGTATCCCTGCCATGCCCCACACAGCTGACCCCATACACTGTGCTGAGCTTCCCCTCCCTCCACCCCACCGGGACAGCCTGTATCCCTGCCATGCCCCACACAGCTGACCCCATACACTGTGCTGAGCTTCCCCTCCCCCCACCCCACCGGGACAGCCTGTATCCCTACCATGCCCCACACAGCTGACCCCATACACTGTGCTGAGCTTCCCCTCCCCCCACCCAACCGGGACAGCCTGTATCCCTGCCATGCCCCACACAGCTGACCCCATACACTGTGCTGAGCTTCCCCTTCCTCCACCCCACCGGGACAGCCTGTATCCCTACCATGCCCCACACAGCTGACCCCATACACTGTGCTGAGCTTCCCCTCCCCCCACCCAACCGGGACAGCCTGTATCCCTGCCATGCCCCACACAGCTGACCCCATACACTGTGCTGAGCTTCCCCTCCCTCCACCCCACCGGGACAGCCTGTATCCCTACCATGCCCCACACAGCTGACCCCATACAGTAGCTATGTATTGGTGGTGCCCATAGGGGTGTACATACTTACCAGCAGGCGGCTTCCAAGCTTTAAATTTCCCACAGGAAAGATGTATATCTTTGTACCGTGTTAGCCAGTAGATAGAAAAATATTCAGGATTGAGAGTCCTCAGTAGTTGATACCTTTTAATGGCTAACTGAAAAGATGGTAATACATTGCAAGCTTTCGAGACTACTCAGGTCTCTTCATCAGGCTAGACTAATACAAAATCTGAAGTCACATATTTATGCACAATACAGCCTAGAAAAAATGCAATAGATAAGACAAGTAACTTAAATTTCCCACAGCACACAGAGCCCGGCGAGATGGACAGTGACCCGGCCTCACAGGACGCTGGCCCCGCCCCCGTGCCCGCCCAGCGGCCACACTGTGCAGAGAACAGGGGATTGAGTGACAAGCTGCCCGGCCGCGTCACACATCTCCCTACCCCTACCACTCCACTGCCCTATGTTACACTCAGTCTGGCAGACCTGCCCCCGGTCTCCTGCAGCCCCTGACAACCTGCCCCCGGTCTCCTGCAGCCCCTGACAACCTGCCCCCGGTCTCCTGCAGCCCCTGACAACCTGCCCCCGGTGTCCTGCAGCCCCTGACAACCTGCCCCCGGTCTCCTGCAGCCCCTGACAACCTGCCCCCGGTGTCCTGCAGCCCCTGACAACCTGCCCCCGGTCTCCTGCAGCCCCTGACAACCTGCCCCCGGTGTCCTGCAGCCCCTGACAACCTGCCCCCGGTCTCCTGCAGCCCCTGACAACCTGCCCCCGGTCTCCTGCAGCCTCTGACAACCTGCCCCCGGTCTCCTGCAGCCCCTGACAACCTGCCCCCGGTCTCCTGCAGCCTCTGACAACCTGCCCCCGGTCTCCTGCAGCCTCTGACAACCTGCCCCCGGTCTCCTGCAGCCTCTGACAACCTGCCCCCTGTCTCCTGCAGCCCCTGACAACCTGCCCCCGGTCTCCTGCAGCCTCTGACAACCTGCCCCCGGTCTCCTGCAGCCCCTGACAACCTGCCCCCGGTCTCCTGCAGCCCCCTGACAACCTGCCCCCGGTCTCCTGCAGCCTCTGACAACCTGCCCCCGGTCTCCTGCAGCCCCTGACAACCTGCCCCCGGTCTCCTGCAGTCCCCTGACAACCTGCCCCCGGGTTCCTGCAGCCGGTTCCTTCAAAAAAGCTATTTAAAAATGTCATTTAAGGCAAAGCTTTACTGAAAGACATTAGCATTCTATTAAATAAGGCAATCCTGCCACCTTGTGGTCTCTGATTAAAAAAAAAATACAATGATGACACCTGGTGTTCATTGCGGTACTGCAGACCAATGTCAAAATTGAGCGCCCGGTAAACTGCTTGAAATGGGCGTGAAAAGGGGCCGGCGGTTGAGTGCCTGGTAAGGGACGGAAATTTTCGTGTTCTACGATTTGCGCCAAATTTGTACCGGCGGGCCGTCGGGCACTCGGGAACGCGTTGGCGGCACCAAAAGCTACCTCAAAGCTACGTAGCGGGCTAAACACGCACCTCAGCAAAAAAGATCCCACCAGAGTCAAGCTGTTGAGTATGGTGAAGCCTACAGAGAACCTGATGCTGAAGAGCTGGAGAGTGTGGAGTTCTCTTAAGTTCTAGAGAGTAGAAAGGTACCTAAGGGTGACCGGGCAGAGCCTCAAGAGAGGTTGAAGGTGTCGAGTATGAAAGCTGCCAACTCCACGCAGCTGGATCAGGTGCGTCACCTGGAGTCCGAGCTCTCGGTAGTCAAGGCTCAGCTCAGAGAGAAGGATGCGCAGGAGCAGAAGCTGCTCCATACCCTCCACTCCACCGAGGAGAAGCTGTGCTCTGCTTGGCAGGAGAATGCAGAAAACGTGTCTCAGCTGGAAATGACCTGCTGGAACAAAGTGCAGGAGTTCCAGGACCTCGCCAAAGAGTTGTCTCGGGAGTAGGAAAAAGTGACAGATTTACAAGCCGAAGTAAAGCATTTGAAGGAACAAAAATCTGACAAAAACTCAGTTTTTGAGTCTGGGAGCAAGAACAGTGATTCTTCAGAGAGCCCAGCAGAGACCCTAGAGGCAGTCGAAGGTAATGGATGGAAGACCCAAGAGAAAGCTAAACCTGGTGATGAAGGAACAGATAGAACTCTCAAGCAGCAGAGTTTGGGTGGGCAAGCTGGCCCATCTGAAAATATAATTAAAGAAGTTATGGTGCGACACATGCTGGCCAAAAGAGAACAGGATCATGAAATAAAGATGCTTAAAGAGACGGTAAAAGAGCATGTCGAACGAGAAAGGGTCCTGGGCACAGAGTGGATGAGCTGGAGAAGGAAGTCTCTGAGCTCAGAGGTCACCTGTCAAAGTGTCAAACCGTGAACAAGGCCACATTTGAAGATATGGTGGTGCTCAGAGAAGCATTAGGAGGACTTCTACAAGAGAAGGAGTTGGTGGTCGCAGACTTACAGCGGCAGTGCCAGAGTGGTAATGAGGCAAAGCTGTAAAGGCCCATCTTGGCAAAGGGTCTTGAAGAGGGTAAAGCTCAGGGAGAGTTTGCACTAAGAGCTGGACAAGACAATCAGCCAGTCATGGCAGATGTCTTGATGGAAATGTCCTAGGCAAAACAGGAGCCGTCCGTCCGTGAAGAGAATAGCACTTTGAAATTCAAGTGAGTTGTTGAGGTACCCGAGGACCTGAGAGAGGCATGTGCCAGGCAGTCTGTGCTTGAAGAATTCAAGAAGGCTGTGGGGGCGTGTAAGGTGTACTGGCCCCCAGAAGCTAAACAGTTACTGGTACTGTCCACAAATGATGTCACAGCGAGGAGAGTAGCTATCCTGAGTGGAGATGTGTGCGTGCAACGTGGATGTTTCGATTGAGGAATGAAGACGCTGCTAGGCAGCTGGAGCATATGAGGAAAGCTCAGAGTCTTCTGCCTATTCCTATGGTGGAAAAAGTCATTGGAAGAAATGGTTGAGCCATGCAAGAGATGGTGGATAAGTCTGGAGTGGTGAGATTAAGAATTCCAGGTGACCATGAAGACCAGAAACCCAGAGAAAAGGGTATGATTCGATTCTTCGTCTTGGGTACGATGGAGAGTCTCGGAGCTATACTCTGTTGGAGTATCGAATGGTTTTTTAGAATCATAGAATCATAGAATGGTAGAGTTGGAAGGGACCTCCTGGGCCATCTGGTCCAACCCCCTGCTCAAAGCAGGATTCGCTAAATCATCCCAGTTAGATGTCTGTCCAGCCTCTGTTTGAAGACTTCCATTGAAGGAGAACTTACCACTTCTCGTGGCAGCCTGTTCTACTCATTGATCACCCTTACTGTCAAAAAGTTTTTTCTAATATCTAATCTGTGTCTCCTCCCATTCAGCTTCATCCCATTGCTTCTAGTCTTTCCTTGTGCAAATGAGAATAAAGTTGATCCTTCTACAATGTGACAGCCCTTTAGATATTTGTAGACAGCTATTAAGTCTCCTCTCAGTCTTCTCTTTTGCAAACTAAACATTCCCAAATCCTGCAACCTTTCTTCATAAGACAGGGTTTGCAGACCGGTCACCATTCTGGTCGCTCTTTTCTGAACTTGCTCCAGTTTGTTGATGTCTTTTTTAAAATGTGGTGCCCAAAATTGGACACAATATTCCAGATGAGGTCTGACCAAAGAGGAGTAGAGGGAAATAATTACTTCACGTGATCTAGACTGTATGCTTCTGTTAATACATCCTAGAATTGCATTTGCCTTTTTTGCTGCTGCATCACACTGTTGACTCATATTCAGTCTGTGATCTATTAGTATACCCAAGTCTTTTTCACATGTGCTGTCACTTAGCCCTATTCCTCCCATTCTATATATGCTTTTTTCATTTTTATTGCCCAGATGTAGTACTTTGCATTTCTCCCTGTTAAAAACCATTCTGTTAGTTGCTGCCCACTTCTCCAGTTTATTTAAATCTTTATGAATCCTCTCTCTCTCTTCTCTAGTATTAGCTATCCCTCCTAGCTTTGTGTCATCAGCAAATTTAATCAGTTTACCCTCAATTCCTTCATCTAAATCGTTGATAAAGATGTTGAACAATACAGGGCCCAGGACAGAGCCCTGTGGTACCCCACTTGAGACATTCTTCCAACTGGATGTGCAGCCATTTACGACCACTCTTTGGGTCCGATCACTAAGCCAGTTATGAATCCACCTAACAGTTGCCTTGTCCATTCCATACTTAGTCATTTTTTCAATAAGGATTGTATGAGAGACTTTGTCAAATGCTTTGCTGAAGTCAAGATATACTATATCTACAGCATTTCCTTGATCCACCCAATCAGTAATACCGTCATAGAAGGAAATTAAATTAGTCTGACATGACTTATTAGTTACAAACCCATGCTGACTCTGTTTAATCACTTCATTCTTATCCAGGTATTGACATACATGTTGTTTAATAATTTGTTCAAAGATCTTTCCTGGTATAGAAGTCAGACTCACCGGCCTATAGTTGCCTGGGTCCACCTTCTTCCCCTTTTTGAAGATAGGAACAACATTTGCTCTTCTCCAGTCTTCTGGCACTTCTCCTGTTCTCCAAGAATTTTCAAAGATTATGGAGAGGGGTTCAAAAATTTCTTCTGCTATCTCCTTCAGTACTCTGGGGTGTAATTCATCTGGACCTGGAGACTTGAATTCATTTAGGTTAGCTAAGTGTTTCCTCACTATCTTTCTGTTTATAGATATCCTGGATTCTTCTATTCCCTTAATAGGACAGTGAATAACAGTTGATGTTACATTTCCTTTCTGAGAGAAAACAGATGCAAAATAGGAATTTAAAAGTTCAGCCTTCTCAACATCCTGTCTTACCATTTCATCATTTTCATCCTGTAAAAATCCTATAGCATCTTTGACTTTTCTTTTACTTTTGACATATCCCCAAAATCCTTTATTATTGCTTTTGACATCTCTTGCAAGCCTCAATTCATTTTCAGCTTTAGCTAATCTGATTTGTGCCCTGCAGGTTCTGCAGACAGCATTATATTCTTCTTTAGATATGCCTCCCTCTTTCCATTTTATAAACATTTTTTTCTTCCTTTTTAGCATGTGCTTAAGTTCTGTGTACATCCATCCTGGTTTCCTTAAATGCTGAATGGTGTATCTAAAGGAGATAGAGCAGTTAAGGCTCGAAAGATTGCTTCTTACAGGACAGCTTTGCCACATTGGTGGATGATGGCTGCCGCCTTCAAACTAAGGTAATGGGAACTGAAGGGGCCCTCCAAATAATGGAATTGCTGACAGCCAAAGACATCTAGAAAGAAGAAACCTTGGAAGTTCAGGAAGGAAAACAAGGATGTCAAGAATCTGAAAATGGCAGATCTACTCTCAGGGCAAAGCTGAAGGACCTGGACAATAGCCCCTGTAACATACTAGATGTGTCAGACTCAGACAGTAGGTTCGACTGTAAGTGAGTCTCGTGACTGCACCAACCATTGGAAGCGGTCATGGAGAGAAAGGTCGGGTGAAGGTTATACTTGAGAAATGTGGTGACTAAAAAGGGTCTGGTGACACAGACAGACTGTGACTCAAGGGCTCAAGGGCTGAAGCTCAAAGCCTACATACGGACCTCTGGGGGCAGGGGAGGCCTAACAAATTGATGACTATGAAACGTAAGGCGACAAAGAATTTAGTGACTGATGGACTATGTTTTCGGGACTGAGAAGGCCCTCTCGACAGGTAGGGCATGGTGACATGCGTGACATGTCTCGAGGCCCCTGGTTTATGTCAAGTGTTCAACCCCACAAGTTTGAACAGAGGGGGGTATGTGAGACAGTGACTGGTGTTGTGGTGAATGGACGGTATGTGTTGCAGAGGAGAAGGTCCTCTGGGCTCTTAGCCTGTTGCTCTGGGACCTGTACTTCCATGAGACTTATTTAGCTTATAAGGCATTGTGCTTACAGGGTTAGCCAGAGAGCTGGGCGGATCTGGCTAGTCACAGACCTCCAATCAAGGGGTGGGTCTCATACGTTATAATGAGACTGTGGTTTAGTCACATGGTCTCTGTGTTGGAAGGTCCTGCAAGAGGACTGGATTCCTGAATAGCACATGGTGAGGCCATGTACCTGCAGTCTGTGATGGCTAACTGCATTGGGGAAGCTACCGACCTTCGCCCTTCTGAGGGTCTGGAACTGTCGGGTTTGACCTGCTGAGCCAGTCATTGCCCGGGACAGGGATTCCAGTTAGGCAGCTTCCCTGGAAGCCAGGACTGACAAAAAGACAGCATGTGGAGCTGAGCTCCTGGAAGCTAACCTCAGACAAGGGGGTTGTAAGAATGGCAGGGAGGTATATCTGCTACATGAGCAGACTGGTGTCTTGTTATGTTCATGAATGTAACTAAACGGTCTGTAGTCTATCCGGTTTATGCCGTGTCTAAATTAACCGGATGGTCTGTTTAAGTGAGAAACCGTTCCTGTGTGCCTTAATCCTGTTGCCAAGTGAGTGACCCCAAACCATACAGTGAGCATTATCTTATGCCTCCACACAAAATACCCCCCCACACATAGTAACACCCACCCACACTAAATACTCCCCACTCACACTGTAATACCACCCCCCCACACACAGTAAATACCACACACACACAAACACAGTAATCTCACCTACTCCTCCAATTATTATTTATTTATATAGCACCATTGATTCCATGGTGCTGTTCATGAGAAGGAGTTACGTCAAAACACAAATATCACTTAGGCTGGGTTCACACGTAGCGGAACTCTCGCGGAAATTACCGCGAGAATTCCGGAATTCCATTCCGCGGGAAAATCGCATTTTAAATTCTGGCGATTTTCCCACAGAAAAACTAGCATTTTGCAAGCGTATTTGGCTTGCAGAATTGCTAGCGTTTTCCAAGCGATCTGTAGCATCGCTTGGAGAACTGATTGACAGGTTGGCCACACTCGTCAAACATAGTGTTTGACGAGTGTGACCAACTTTTTACTATTGAGGCTGCCTATGCGGCATCAATAGTAAAAGACAGAATGTAAAAAATAATAATAAAAAAAAAATATTGTTATTCTCACCTTCCGATGTCCCGCGCAGCCTTCCCGCCTCTCTCCACGCTCCTGGTCCCAGTAATCATTTGCGACAATTACCGCGATGACGTCCGTTCTCACGTGATCGTGACGTCTCGCGGTCATTCGCGATAACGTTGTGCGAATGACCGTGAGAACGGACGTCATCGCTCGCAAAGGCTTACTGGGACCGGGAGCGTGGAGAGAGGCGGGAAGCCTGCGCGGGATGTCGGAAGGTGAGAATAACAATATTTTTTATTTTAAATTCTATTTTTTACAGGGATATGGTACCCAAAGCCCGGAGGACAGTATCCTCTCCTCCGGACCGTGGGTGCCATCCGCAAATGTTCTGCTTACTTTTCGCATGGTGTGCACAGCCACATGCGGAAAGTAAGCAGAACAATGCATTCCTATGGGTGTGGGATCGCCGCGATTCCGCAAAATTAATGAGCATGCTGCGTTTTTTACCACGAAGCAATTTTGCAGCGGTAAAAACCGCAGCATTAGCACAGCATTGCGGAATCCCATAGGAATGCATGGGATGCTTATGTTTCACGTTTTCGCGGCAAAAACGCTCGGAAAATACCGCCGCGGAAACGCGAAAAAACGGTACGTGTGAACGAGGCCTCACAGAAGACAAAGAAACAATGACAGACTAGTACAGAGGGAAGAAGTCCCTGCCTCTTGCCTGATTACATTCTACAGGATTATGGGGAAGGAGACAGAAGGTTGGGGGTTGCAGTAGCTCCGATGGTGTTGATGTGGCAGCGTGGTCATTACAGGTTGTACGCTTTCTTGAAGAGATGGGTTTTCAAGTTCCACTTGAATGATCCAATTGTGGTGGCTAATCAGATGTGTTGGGGCACACAGTTCCAGAAGATGGGGGATATTCAGGAGAAGTCTTGGAAGCGATTGGGTGAGGAGTGAGTAAGCATGAAGGAGAGAAGGAGGTCTTGGGAGGACCAGAGATTACGTGAGGGAAGATATTGGGAGATTAGTTCGGAACAATACAGAGGAGAAAGGTTATGGATGGCTTTGTAGGTCAGTGTTAGTAGTTTGAACAGGATGTGCTCGGAAATTGGATGCCAGTGAAGGGATTTGCAAAGGGGGGAAGCAGGGAAGTAGAGAGGACAGAGATGAATTAGTCTGGCAGCACTTTTAAGGACAGAATGGAGAGGTGCAAGAGGGTTAGAATGTAGGCCACAGAGAAGAATGTTGCAGTAGTCAAGGTGGGAGATGATTAGGGCATGCACAAGCATTTTAGTAGATTGAGGGTTGAGGAAAGAATGGAGTCTGGAAATATTTTTTAGCTAGAGGTGACAGGAGGTGGCGAGAGCTTGGATGTGCAGTTTGAAGGACAGGGCGGAGTCAGGGGTTACTCCGAGGCAGCAGACTCCTGGTACAGGGGAAAGTGTGATGTCACTTATTGTGATAGATAGATCCAATCTTAGGTGTCTTCAGCTCCACTAGCATGAAGCACTTACCACCATTGTGCCTCAGGGAGTGACATCATCAGCGTGATCACATGACCTGATCACGCAGCTAGAGTCGCTCTGAAAGATGCGAGTGCAATTGAATACTGGGAGCCGGCAAGCTGCAGCCTCTCTGTGCCGTCTGTCAACTTGAGGTGCAGGGGCAGAGCTTCACGGAGGAAGCCAGCAGCCCTCCGCACTTCAGCCATACACTAGTGTGAAACTAGCCTTAAACAAATACTTTTTTATGTACCCTTTGAATTTATGACAACATTAAGTGTTGTTGGGTAGGAGTATTTCAGCATGACAAACCTAGAAATTGCAATCTTTGTTCACTCTGCCTTGCATAGCGCTCCAAATTTGTCAGATTGCAAGGGAATCACTTGTGTAGAGCTCTCTTTAGGTCAACCCACAAATTTTCAATTCTATACAGGTCTGGGCTCTAACTGGGCTATTTTCAAAACTTTGGTCTTCTTAAGATCGCTGTTGTGCTACAAAGTGAAATTACTCTTCATTTTCAACTAACAGGTTTTGATGAAAAATTGACTGATATTTAGAGCTCTCCATAATTCTCCCCAACTCCAGCTGCAAGAAAATAGTCACAAATGCTGCCTCCACCATGCTTCAATGCTGCCTCCACCATGCTTCCCTGTGGGTATAGTGTTCTTTTGGTGATACACATTGTTAACGATATGGTTGGTGCAAAGTTACATCTTGGTCTCATCACACAACACATTTTCCCTCATGATTTTGGCAGACTTGATGTAGGTTTTGGCAATAGATTGCCACGTTTGTGTTTTTTCTTTGTAAGAAAAGGCTTGCGACTTGCCAACCTACCCCACAGGCCATACTTATGAAGAATACATGAGATTGTTGTCACTTGCAGTACCCAACCAGTACTTGCCAGAAATTTTTGTAGCTCCTTAAATGCTGCTGTAGACCTCTGGTAGTATAGCTCAAAAAACAAAATGCGCATAATATGGCATTACCCAGGCAATTAACATTGTAGATTGTATAGTATTGCTCACCTGGCTACAGGATTACCTGTGGGCACATGGTACAAATTTGTATAGTCTGCTGTTATATCTATATGTTTTGTATTATATCATATATCCATGGTATATATGATTATCATTTTTTCGTTAGTCTGATGGATTTTAATTATTTCCTAATAAAGGTTTATTTTGAAAGGGTTACAGTTTCTTGTAAGCTGCTAGTCTCTTCTCTTTGATACTATTGTGAGCACTCAGCTCACATACAGTTGAAACCAGAAGTTTACATACAGTTGTGCTCAAAAGTTTTTATATCCTGGCAGAATTTTTACTTTCTTGGCCTTTTTTCAGAGAATATGAATGATAACACCAAAACTTTTTCTTCACTCATGGTTAGTGGTTGTGTGAAGCCATTTATTGTCAAACCAATGTGTTTTCACGTTTTAAATCATAATGACAACCCAAAACATTCAAATGACCCTGATCAAAAGTTTACATACCCCATTTCTTAATACCGTATGATGAGGGAGCTATTGAGGGAGGGCTAAATTAACCCCTCACGGTTGACCAAGTGATTTCCAAATTAATCCACAGGGCGTTGCTAGCAACTGGGAATGACCAGACGGAGACGTATGCCTCTGTATGGGAGGATCAAGGCAGATCACTAACCCCGTTTATTATGTCACCTTTTTATAGTATTTTGCTTAAATATGCAAAGTACTCAGCTACCAATAGCATCGTCATGACACATTTACTTTATAAGCCAATAGTATTGCAAGAAAATCAGAATATGTCCCTAGCTACGTGACGCAGAGAATAGAACAATAGCACATTCATCAGGGTCTCATATATCATATCTTGTTCAGACTGGGACAGTCTGGTTTCTTAACAACCGCAAACTTTCACCTAACTACAAAATTTAACTCGTAAGCAACAAAATGGCGTCGCAAGCACTAAAATGGAGGTCTGGAGAACAAGATGTCCCGTACAACTGAATACTGTACTTCACAATCCCCCCTAGATAAATTTAGTTAACTAATGTGCAGCATCAGAGGTGCTATCCCAGGCCATAAGCTCAAGGGGTACTGGTCTTCACATGGCTGATGCCATGTTATCAGTCATGGCTGTTGCAGCGCACCCATCTCCCCGTATGCTACAATTTACAAATAACAATTTTTGATGATGGTGGTGGAGATCTTTTGAAGGTAGCCATGCGCTTGGCTTCAACATCTTCATCAAGTAGCCTTTTGAGATCGGTATAGAGAAGAGCAGGGGCAACGATGACTTTGGTATCATCGCTAGCTATCCTAGTGCAGAATTTCCTAATACATACAGAAATACACCAAAGAACAAGTTTTAGTATCACATATACAACAAGGATACAGGCAGCAATATACAGCAAGCTTTGTAAAATCCCAGTTATCCAGCCCCCAATTCCCTTAAATCAATTGGCTGGATTGAGAAAGGAGAAGGTGTCAGACCACCAACTGTCCTTATTATGATCATTGTCTTTATTATATTGATCTCTGAGCCTTTGAATATCTTCTAACTTTAACTTTAATTTCTACCAATAATAATACAGAAAATGTGGAAAACCAAAACATTTTGCCCCCTTTATTTGCTATTGGCTTGTTGGGTGATGAGGAGGACTTGATAGGGACCGTCATACAAGGGTTCTTGTCCATGCTTTCTGACATACCTTTTCACAACTACCAAATCACCAGGCTTAAGATTATGACAGGTGTTGGTTTCTGATGAATCTGGAAGAGAAAAAGAAACTAGAGCATGGGTGTTAGCAAGATTTTTACTAAGCTGAAAAACATACAGTTGTGGCCAAAAGTATTGACACCCCTGCAATTCTGTCAGATAATACTCAGTTTCTTCCTGAAAATGATTGCAAACACAAATTCTTTGGTATTATTATCTTCATTTAATTTGTCTTAAATGAAAAAACACATAAGAGAATGAAGCAAAAAGTAAAACATTGATCATTTCACACGAAACTCCAAAAATGGGCCAGATAAAAGTATTGGCACCCTCAGCCTAATACTTGGTTGCGCAACCTTTAGCCAAAATAACTGCGACCAACCGCTTCCGGTAACCATCAATGAGTTTCTTACAATGCTCTGCTGGAATTTTAGACCATTCTTCTTTGGCAAATTGCTCCAGGTCCCTGATATTTGAAGGGTGCCTTCTCCAAACTGCCATTTTTAGATCTCTCCACAGGTATTCTATGGGATTCAGGTCTGGACTCATTGCTGGCCACCTTAGAAGTCTTTCTCTCAAACCATTTTCTAGTGCTTTTTGAAGTGTTTTGGGTCATTGTCCTGCTGGAAGACCCATGACCTCTGAGGGAGACCCAGCTTTCTCACACTGGGCCCTACATTATGCTGCAAAATTTGTTGGTAGTCTTCTGACTTCATAATGCTATGCACACGGTCAAGCAGTCCAGTGCCAGAGGCAGCAAAGCAACCCCAAAACATCAGGGAACCTCCGCCATGTGTGACTGTAGGGACCATGTTCTTTTCTTTGAATGCCTCTTTTTTTCTCCTGTAAACTCTATGTTGATGCCTTTGCCCAAAAAGCTCTACTTTTTTTCTCATCTGACCAGAGAACATTCTTCCAAAACATTTTAAGCTTTTCAGGTAAGTTTTGGCAAACTCCAGCCTGGCTTTTTTTATGTCTCGGGGTAAGAAGTGGGATCTTCCTGGGTCTCCAACCATACAGTCCCTTTTCATTCAGACGCCGACGGATAGTACGGGTTGACACTGTTGTACCCTCGGACTGCAGGGCAGCTTGAACTTGTTTGGATGTTAGTCGAGGTTTTTTATCCAACATCCGCACAATCTTGCGTTGAAATCTCTTGTCAATTTTTCTTTTCCGTCCACATCTAGGGAGGTTAGCCACAGTGCCATGGGCTTTAAACTTCTTGATGACACTGCGCACGGTAGACACAGGAACATTCAGGTCTTTGGAGATGGACTTGTAGCCTTGAGATTGCTCATGCTTCCTCACAATTTGGTTTCTCAAGTCCTCAGACAGTTCTTTGGTCTTCTTTCTTTTCTCCATGCTCAATGTGGTACACACAAGGACACAGGACAGAGGTTGAGTCAACTTTAATCCATGTCAACTGGCTGCAAGTGTGATTTAGTTATTGCCAACACCTGTTAGGTGCCACAGGTAAGTTACAGGTGCTGTTAATTACACAAATTAGAGAAGCATCACATGATTTTTCAGACAGTGCCAATACTTTTGTCCACCCTCTTTTTTTATGTTTGGTGTGGAATTATATCCAATTTGGCTTTAGGACAATTCTTTTTGTGTTTTTTAATTTAAGACATTAGGCTGAGGGTGCTAATACTTTTGTCTGGCCTATTTTTGGAGTTTCGTGTGAAATGATCAATGTTTTACTTTTTGCTTCATTCTCTTATGTGTTTTTTCATTTAAGACAAATTAAATGAAGATAATAATACCAAAGAATTTGTGTTTGCAATCATTTTCAGGAAGAAACTGAGTATTATCTGACAAAATTGCAAGGGTGTCAATACTTTTGGCCACAACTGTATAATACTACTGCAAAAATAAGATTTTTCCGATTTAAAGTTACAGTGCAATGCGTGCTTCAATCTATTGTTGTCACTCTTGCACCGTCTATTTGCACATTTATGTCTATCTGTGTGTTCCTGGAACCTAGTATGATCTGAAGTCACCTTAAATCCCCTGTGCACAATGTACAGACATTAAATTTTCTTGTCTTTGAGACAAAGATTGTGCATGTAGGCAGGTTCACAATGCCACCCAAATGTTGTAAGTACTTTAAATTGGTAGAAGAACAAGATTCCGTTACATATTTGTATGCCAGCTTTTTATAAGTATTCTTCCATTCCTAAATAACGGCGCATTGAATTTAATATTACATGTATAGATATGACTGTTAATATCTTTTATAAAATATACATAAAATGGTCATACATTAGCAGTTTATAGCAGAAGATGTTGTGAATTCTCTTGATCGGAGTTCTGAGCCGAAACTCCCTCTGCTCCCTCTGGTGGTTACTGAGATTAGTGGAGCTGGCAAGGTGGACGGAAGATCCCCACCTGACGATGATAATTGGAAACCTGGGATTACTAGCTGGGTGCATATAATTGAGCTGGCTGCTCTTTGAGGTTGCTGGTGATTTCCTCCCTGTGCATTTGGAGTTCTTTTGTCCCCTGCCTGATCTGCATTGTTCAGCTAAGTGATTCTTTTGCTAATCCTTTGCATCTAATCTGGTTTTGCCTTTTTTTTGCTTTCTGCTTTGTTGCCAGGATTCAGCGTGCTCCCTGCTGAGGGCAGCGCTGGGCCCTGCTTCATATGTTGCAGCTTGTTCAGTCCCCTGTCATGTTAGTATCTTTTTGCTTTGCTTCCAGTTCATACCAGAGTGCTGATCTAGCGGGGGTGAGGTCATGTGACCTCAGGTTTTTTGTATATCAGAAGTGTTGGACTTTTTTAGGGTTTTGTGTGTGATTGCAGACAGTATCTTTTCTGTCCTGTCCTGTCTAGACAGCTTGCCCCCCCCCCCCCCCCGTTTGCTCAGTCTGTTCTCTGCCTGTGTTTGTGTCTCATCTTGTCTCACCGACAATATATGTTTGGGGGCTGTCTATTCCTTTGGGGATCTGCTCCAGGGCAGTTTAGATTTCACCTTTCTGTCTTTAGGCTTAGATAGTTCTCCGGCTGTGACGAAGTGTCTAGGGCATCGTAGGAACGCTCCATGGCTACTGCTAGTTATGTGGATAGGATCACGGGCCTGCAATCCCCTTAGTTACCAACCTCTCTGGTTCTCTGGTGGTTTAGCCTGTTCCTGCCATCCTCCTCAGTGACCCATTCATAACAGAATCACCAGCCTAACCGCAGACTCTAGGGTACTCAAAAGAAGTTAAGAATTGTAAAAAAAATTTTTAATATAGAGATGAGCGACTTTGCCTTTTTTAGGGTCAAGTCGGGTTTCATGAAACCTGACTTTCGCAAAAGTCGGGTTGAACGAAAACGGCCGACTATAGGGAAAAGTCGGAGGTCCAACTGAAACACGAAACTGTCATGATCTCAGTGCGGGTTTGACTCGCACACGTGGGGTTAATGTTTGGAACCAGTGCTGATGACTGGCATTTCTGGGGTTAAAGGTTGTGATCCCGATGCAGTCTTACCTGCACACCTGGGGCTATGATTGCGGCCTCTCCCTGGTTCTGGGGAGGCTTCTTATAGCCTCAGGACGCTCCCATCCCTGTCAGTTATACTCTTGCCCTTGGCATTGTGTGGTGACCCCTGAGTGTGTTAGTGCTGTGTTCTGGTTACTTGATTCTCTGTATATGACTCGGTCTGTTCCATGGATATCGCTTTGGATTCTGCCTGGTACCTCCTATGTCTGTTTGGTCTTGATCTCTGCTTGACCCTGATTATCCGCTCTGTCTCATCCCTGGTACTGTACTGTGATCCTTTGTATGACCTTTGGCTTTGTCTGACCTCCCGTCTGTTTGTCCCTCCTGTACTTCATTTGCCCATACTGTTGTGACCTCCATTTTGCCTGACTCTGAGTTGTTGTATGGTGTACTGTCATATCTGAAAGCAGGACGCTAAGCTACGCCCCCTTGCAGTCACATGACCATAGGTCCCGTTCAAGCTTGTTCATTTTCAGTGTCCGCAGGTCCCGTGCCTCTTTACTTTCCAGCGCTGACTGGACCCTGACACTAATAGTTGAAGCACGCCCGGTCACCTCTGCTGCCCTGCTCCCCAGGTAACTCTTAGCACTGCTTCTGTACTCAGGACACGCGCACTGGCTCTATGAGCAAGTGTAGTGCGGTGTCTCTGACAGAAACCCAATGCAAGTCAATGGGGAAGCAAAGTCGGCAGGGAGTGGGAGTGGCTTTAGGACAATTCTTTTTGTGTTTATTCATTTAAGACAAATTAAATGAAGATAATAATACCAAAGAATTTGTGTTTGCAATCATTTTCAGGAAGAAGCTGAGTATTATCTGACAGAATTGCAGGGGTGTCAATACTTTTGGCCACAACTGTGTATATATGGGGGAACTGGGTCAACCATACCATATATATCGGAGAACTGGGCCTATCATATTATATATATGGGGTATACTGGGGCCATCATACTATATGTATGGGGTGAACTGGGGCCATCATTCTATATGTGTGGGGGGAACTGGGGCCATCATACTATATATATGGGGAACTGGGGCCATCATACTTTATATATGGGGGAATTGGGGCCATCTTACTATATTTAGGGGAACTGGGGCATCATACTATATATGGGGGGAACTGGGGCCATCATACTATATATATGGGGGAATTGGGGCCATCTTACTATATATACGGTAACTGGGGCCATCCTACTATATATATGGGGGGAACTGTGACCAACATACTAAGCAACAAAAGGTCATTGCTAAAGAAGGTGGCTTTTCACAGGGTGCTGTATCCAAGCATATTAATGGAAAGTTGAATGGAAGGAAAAAGTGTGGTAGAAAAAGGTGCACAAGCAACTGAGATAACCACAGCCTTGAAAGGATTGTTAAGAAAAGGCCATTTAAAAGTTTGGGGGGAGATTCACAAGGAGTGGACTGCTGTGGACACAGAGACGTATCCAGGATATGGGCTACAAGTGTCTCATTCCTTGTGTCAAGCCACTCATGAACAATAGACAAGACGAGAAGCGCCTTCCCTGGGCCAAGGAGAAAAAGAACTGGACTGTTGCTCAGTGGTCCAAGGTGTTGATTTCACATGAAAGTAAATTTTGCATTTCATTTGAAAATCAAGGTCCCAGAGTCTGGAGGAAGAGTGGAGAGGCACACAATCCAAACTGCTTGAGGTCCAGTGTGAAGTTTCCACAATCAGTGATGTTTTGGGGAGCCATGCCGCCAGCTGGTGTAGGTCCACTTCATGCATCCCTGTGCCGACAAGGTTTTGGAGATGGAAATTTCATTCTCCAGCATAACTTGGCACCTGTCTACACTGCCAAAAGTACCAATACCTGGTTTAAAAACAACAGTATCACTGTGCTTGAATGGCCAGCAAACTCGCCTGACCTTAAACCCATAGAGAATCTAAAGGGTATTGTCAAGTGAAAGATGAGAGACACCAGGCCCAACAATTCAGATGCAAAAGGAGCCCTGACCAAGTATTGAGTGCATTTAGTGAACATACATTTTAGTAGGCCAACATTTTGGATTTTAAGATAATTTTTCAAGCTGGTGTTATAAAGTGTTCTAATTTACTGAGATAATGACTTTTGGGTTTTAATTGGCTGTAAGCCATAATCATCAACATTAACAGAAACAAACACTTGACATAGATTACTCTGTTTGTAATGACTCTATATAATATGTGTTTCACTGAAATTAATTAACCTTTTGATGATATTCTAATTTTGTGAGAAGCAACTATATATAGGGGTGTCGCGACTAGCGACCGCGTTCGCGGCCGAGCCGGCACCTCCACGTCGACCGACCACGCCGACGTGGGGCGAGCATCCCAGGTGGGAACGGAATGTGGATCCACTGGACCACAGGGGGACCCTGGCATACCCAGACGAGGGAAGAGTAGAGACCGGGGTCTGTGGCAGCTGAGCATGTGGACGAGGAGGCAGAACGACACCGCACAACTTCAGGTATAGACAAAGTTTACTTGAACAAGACATGGTACAGAAACAAAATAGTTATGCAAGGCTCTCGATTCTGCACATCAGGGAAGGGTACATGTCTCAGGATAACAGACGAAGGCAGGTGGACATCACGGGTTGATGCAGTCCAGGGTTGTCTGGCACGGGCATACTAGGGCGGCCTCTTCCTCAGGCCCCAGGCATAGCACAGGCTCAGCAGGAGAACATCAGACACCAACCTCAGACTGACTTCAGACAATGGCAGGGGTCATCATGGGTTGATGCAGTCCAGGGTCATCTGGCACGGGCATATCAGGACGGCCTCTTTCTCAGGCCTCAGGCATAGCACTGGCTCAGCAGGAGAACATCAGACACATACCCAGGACAGATGTCAGACGATGGCAGGAGTCATCATGGGTTGATGCAGTCCAGGATCCTCTGGCACGGGCATACTAGGATGGCCTCTCTCTCAGGCCTCAGGCATAGCACAGGCTCAGCAGGAGAACATCAAACACCGATCCGAGAAGGACGTCATCACTGGGTGGACCTCAGATAATTGGCGGAACATCGGGACACGGGCAGAACATCAGGAACACGGACTGGACATCAGGAACACGGACTGGACATCAGGAACACGGACATCAGGCCACCAGGAACACGGACATCAGGCCACCAGGAACACGGACATCAGGCCACCAGGAACACGGACATCAGGCCACCAGGAACACGGACATCAGGACACGAGGAACACGGACATCAGGACACCAGGAACACGGACATCAGGACACCAGGAACACGGACATCAGGACACCAGGAACACGGACATCAGGACACCAGGAACACGGACATCAGGACACCAGGAACACGGACATCAGGACACCAGGAACACGGACATCAGGACACCAGGAACACGGACATCAGGACACCAGGAACACGGACATCAGGACACCAGGAACATGGACTGGACATCAGGACACAGGCAGGGCATCAGGACTCGGATCTTAGATAGAGCATCAGCACACTGGCATCGGACTCCAGACATCTGGCAGCGACCGACAGGATCCGGACATCAGGCTGCGGGCATCAGCTACGGACATCAGGCCGCAGTCATCAGGCTCCGGACCACTGGCAGCGATCGGCAGGCTCCGGACATCGGGCAGAGAAGCATAGGATCCGGACATCTGGCAGAGGACATCAGGCACAGCACATCTGGAAGGGGTCGTCAGACACCGGACATCAGGCCGTGGTCATCAGGCTCCGGTCATCTGGCAGAGACCTAGAAAGGAACCCCAGCGGTCTGGTGCAATCCCTGCCGGGTTGGACTGGAACTGGCAGGGAATTGCACTGAATCCCCAGCTGAGCACAGAGTGGCAGAAACCCAGCGGACACACCGGACTCCTACTTCCTAGATGAACCCAGGTTAAATCACAGCAAGTCAGGTAGCATAGAGTCACAGTCACTGGGCACAGGGTTCAAGACATGAAGGGACCTCAGGAACATCCCACAGAGGACATAGTTCAGACAGGGTCAGGTAAAGGAGCTGGTCCAGAATTCAGGGAACAAGACACAACATAGACGGGCCTGGATATGCAGCCTCCAGGAAGGGCGATCTTGGTAATACTGCCCCCAGAGCAGGCAAAGAAACAAGACACAATTCAGACAGAGTCAGGTGCAGGAACAAATTCAGGATCCAGGATTCAGGGAACAAGACACAGGTGCAAGGCAAGACTCCACACAAACACAGGGACCAAGATATTCTGCCTTCTGGGAGGGCGGACAAGGGCCAGGATATTCTGCCTCCTGGGAAGGCGGACAGGGCCGAGGGCCAGGATATTCTGCCTCCTGGCAGGTGGCAAAACACAGTTCACATGGGGACAAAGAGCACCAGCTCCCCCAGAACTGATCACAAGCAGAGCAGGAGCTGAACACACATACTCACATCGCTAGGTTCAGGAACTCAATGCGAAGCTCTGGCGATGCCCCAAAGGGGGAGGGAACTTTATATAGCAGCTGCCTCACAGTGATAGGCTGGAGCAGCAATTGTAGCACACACCCATTCCTCATAAAAGCAGGGGAGGTGTGGCCGCGCGCACCCTAAGCAAGGCCAAACAAATCAGCATTGCAGAGGACACCTGGCGAGAGCTGCAAGCCTGAACATACGTGGTAAGCCATACACAATGTAGAGGACCTATTAACCCACCGATAGCTTTCCACAGCAGCAGCCAGGGACCGCACCAGCGGGTGGTCTTGCAAAGCAGCTGAGCCACGCACGCATGTACGGCTACGCAGCGGGGCAGGGACCTGAGCAGCATCCATAACGGTAACAGGCAACAGTATCCCTGCTAGTTAGGAGGAGAGGAGCAAAGGGTTAATGCAGACATGCAGAGTAACGCCGGGGAAGCAAAGTACAAACACACCGGCGTTACAAGGAGGAACTGGGGCGATCATAATTTATATATGGGGAGAACTGGGGCTATGATACTATATATATGGGGAGAACTGGGGCCATCCTACTAGATATACGGAGGAACTAGGGCTATCCTACTATATATATGGGGAACTGGGGCCATCCTACTATATATATGGGGGAACTGGAGCCATCATACTATACATATGGTGGGAACAGGGACTCTATGAATGTAGTAATCTAGATTCTGAAACCATATCTATGCTGTAAACTTGGTTCTGTTCCCGTATCTATATACCAGACCTAGTTGGTTCTGGTCTGATATCTCTGTAGCAAGTGTGATAAAACACTCCGGGATCGGCTTTGCTGGGGTCAAAGGTCACGTGCGTTCAGCATGAAACTCAGGCGCAGAGTCGGGGTCCGGGTATAACTGACACTGGGTCAGGTTTATTAACGGTGAAAGCAATGCATAAAGAAAAAAAACATAAAACAAATCCTTGCCTGTCCGGCACTAACTAAACAATGGACAACCTAACTACCAACTGGCGGGCTTCTCCCGTCCAGCCAAACCACAGTTGCAGTGGGCACTGCTTTCACTCACATGTGTCTCTCACACAGACAGGCTCTCTGTGTTCCCAGGCTGAGACACTCACACAACCACCTGGCATCCTTTTATATCCACCTCCCATTATTCATTAGCAAGCAGGTGCGATACTAACCAGACTAGGCCACATAGGAAAGGAATCTGGGCGAGATATACCTGCCCTCATCCACTATTCCCACATGATTATCACATAAGCTTGATTCTGCTCCCTTATCTCTGTAGTAAGCTCAGTTCTTCCACCATAGCTCTAGTAAGCTCAGTTCTGCTCCCATATCTCTCTAGTAAGCTTGGTTCTGCTCCCATTATCTCTCTAGTAAGCTTGGTTCTCGTACTCTATCGATGTAGTAATCTAGATTCAGGGACCATATATATGCTGTATGCTTGGTTCTGTTCCCGTATCTATGTAGTAGACCTAGTAAGCTCCGTTCTGCTCCCTTATCTCTGTAGTAAGCTTGGCTCTGCTCCCTTATCTCTGTTGTAAGTGTGGCACCACAGGAGTCCGGTAGCCACAAGGGCATTGCCTTCCTCACAGGGGATAATGTCAGGCCTGAAGCAAGGAGGGATCCCCTGGCCAGGTATACACAGCATGCAACACAGATCCTGCTCTAGGCCAGCAGGGGGAACTCTGAACCTGACTTGAGGGGAGCTGCTCTATCTGGTCAGGAGGAGGAAGTTAGTTAGAGTTTCAGTCAGTCAGTGCTGGGAACTGGACGAGTGAGAAGCTTGTCCCCAGACTAGAGTGCATTCTGAGTCAGAGAGGAAGATAAAAGTATAGGGAAGCTTGGGAAGAGGAGTTGTGACCACGCTCATCCCAGAGCTCAGTGCTAGAACTGGACAACAGAGTCTATAGCTGCAGAGCACTACAGTCTCATCAGCTAAATCCGGAGGACAGATTGCAGGTCTTCTGGCCCCTATCACACACCTGAAGGCACAGCAGCAGGATAGAGCCCGGAGATGCCACGAGGAGCGACTCCTGTGAAAAGCTCAAGCTGCCTGTCATGCGAGTAACGTTTTCTAAAAGACAGTGAGAGGAACAGAGGACTGAGCTGAGTTTTAGGCAGCAAGGACCTCAAATAGAGCAGCGCAGTAAGGAGGCCTCCAAGCCACCTGGCTGAGTGGATCCTAAGTTGCTTCGGGCTGCCTGGACCTTCATTGACACCTGTAACCAGTGCTCCCATCGGCACCTCTATAAATTCAGTAAAGGTAAAGGAAATACAACCCTGATGTGTCCTCAGATTTGTTTGCTATACCATCTGCCCTGCACTACAACCACCATCATCTCATCACTTACACATACAATTACCCTGGGGCCTAGCTCTACCTGTGGAGAGCTGTAACAACTCTACTGCATCACCATCAGCCCCATCGGACTCTGAAGCCGGGTCGGCTAACACCTTATTTGCCGAATACCACAGGTAGCATCATGAACTAATTTCCTTTTAAATCATCCACTATAAACTTTATTGAACATTTTCATTGGATGCCCAGGGCCACGGACCAGGTCACCGCTATCGTGACACTTCCCCTTTAAGAACTGCCTGGTACCGAGTTCCCCACGGCCCTGGTGGGCGCTCCATAAGCTCAGTTCTGGACTGATATCTCTGTAGTAAGCTGGGTTCTGGTCTGATATCACTGTAGCAAGCTCAGTTCTGCTCCCTTAACTCTGTAGTAAGCTCGGTTCCTCCCCCATATCTCTCTAGTAAGCTTGGTTCTGCTCCCATATCTCGGTAATAAGCTCGGGTCTGCTTCCATATGTCTGTAGTAAGCTCGGTTCTGCTCCCATATCTCTGTAGTAAGCTCGGCTCTGCTCCCATAGCTCTGTAGTAAGCTTGTTTCTGCTCCCACAGATCCTTAGTAAGGTTTGTTATGTTCCCATATCACTCTAGTAAGCTTGGTTCTGCTCCCATATCTCTCTAGTAAGCTCGGTTCTGCTTCCATATCTCTCTAGTAAGCTCAGTTCTGCTTCCATAGCTCTTTTGTAAACTTGGTTCTGTTCTCATAGCTCTGTAGTAATCTCGGTTCTGCTTCCATAGCTCTGTTGCAAGCTTGGTTCTGCTCCCTTATTTTTGTAGTAAGCTTGATTCTGCTCCCATAGAGCTGTAGTAAGCTTGGTGCTGTTCCCATATCACTCTAGTAAGCTCGGTTCTGCTCCCATATCTCTCTAGTAAGCTCTGTTCTGCGCCCATAGCTCTGTAGTAAGCTCAGTCCCACTCCTATATCTCTGTAGTAAGCTCGGTTCTGCTCCCATAGCTCTGTAGTAAGTTCGGTACTGCTCCCATAGCTCTGTAGTAAGCTCGGTTCTGCTCCCATATCCCTCTATTAAGCTTGATCCTGCTCCCATAGCTCTGTAATAAGCTCAGTTCTGCTCCTGTGGCGCCCCTGAGGCTCAGTCGCCACAGAGGTACTGCACCTTCTCCTTAGGTGTGGTGCCCCACCATCCAGGTAAGTCGGAGGCTCTTGACCACGCTCCAACACTCGCACCCCACACAATAGAGTAGTTCACCACAACCACATTGCGGCTCTTTGCTTAGAGAGAGGCAGAGCACCTTTGGTGGTTCCCTGCTTGGAACACTAGACGTGCTGGGAGGTGGGTGGAGTTCAGAATATATATATGAGTGGGATGGTTTAGAATGACAAGTCAGTCTGACAGGAGGTCAGTGAGGAAGGAAGCCACTCGGGAGGAGTGGGGATCCCTGGAAGAAGGGATGGAAGAAGAAGTGCTGCAGCTGCCTCAGTGACCTGAGCCAGCTGGCACGGGAAAGGAAAGGAAAGGAAAGGAAAGAAGGAGAAGGACGTTGACCTGAAGCCTGAGCTTCCATAGAAGGGAAAGGACAAGCACGGAATGTAGGAGTAAAAGGGAACACAGAGGACGTGGGTTAGAGGAAGAATCCTGCCTAGAAGTTCTAAGTGCAAGGCCGGGGCCCGGTCCCCGAGGTTGTACGAACGCTAATGGTTCTGCAGCAGACACTGGTGGAGTAGTGGGCTGTAAATGCACTACTCCCATCTACGACTTGAGGGCACAACAGCAATAAGGATAGAGAGCCGGGACTTAGGAGTAGAGAGTCCCCGAAGCAGGCTACAGCTGTGTGCCATGCAAGTAGAGTTCTTGGGAACATCTGTCAGGAGGAACTCCAGTGTAACACGGTAGTGGAGATCTTCACACTTAAAGGTGCTATAGAGGAGACGTTCAGGAAAGGCACATAAGTTGGCAGAGTGTGGAAGGGAGCTTTCCATCTTGCCTGGAGGTTGACTGAGTCCCTGACCCGGAGAACATGGCACAGAAGCGGGCACTACAGACTGTGAGTAAAGCTTTGGAACTACATGCCCTGGTGTCCTCTATTCCTTCCTGCGTCCGTCTGCCTGACACTGCTACATCCCCTGCGCCAGACACTACATCACCTAAGTGTCTCCACATCTATACTGCTCTGGGACAACAGCGCTGCCTGTGGAGGGCTATACCATCATTGCTGCACCACACCATCTGTCCTGGAGGATCTGCATGCAGCGTCGGCTTAACGCCTCCCTTGCCGACGCTGGCACGGGAAAGGAAAGAAAAGAAGGAGAAGGACGTTGACCTGAAGCCTGAGCTTCCATAGAAGGGAAAGGACAAGCACGGAACGTAGGAGTAAAAGGGAACACAGAGGACGTGGGTTAGAGGAAGAACCCTGCCTAGAAGTTCTAAGCGAAAGGCCGGCTCCCGGTCCCCGAGGTTGTACGAACGCTAATGGTTCTGCAGCAGACACCAGTGGAGTAGTGGGCTATAAATGCACTACTCCCATCTAAGACTTGAGGGTGTGGCGCCCCTGAGGCTTCAGTCGCCATAGAGGTACTGCACCTTCTCCTAAGGTGTAGTGCCCCACCATCCAGGTAAGGTGGGAACACCTGACCACGCTCCACACCTGCATTCCACACACAGGATAGTTCAGTGGGGCCACCTAACAGCTTCAGGCTGGGGGTTAGCAGAGCACCCCTCGTGGAACCCTGCTTTGTAACACGAGATGTGCTGGGAGGCGGGTGGAGTGAGATGATATAAAAGAGTGGGAAGAGTGAGAGTTATGGAGGAGTTGGTTGGTTAGTTGGAGAGAGAAGAGAGAAGATGGGTGTCTGAAGGACGTGCTGCAGCAGGTCCCAGTGATCTGGGCTGCTGGCACGAGAAAGACAGAAAAAGAGATTGATAAGATTGATAACCTAACCTTCCATAAGAGAGATAGAACAGATCGGAATGAAGGAGAATAGAAGGACGGTGGGAAGCAGGTTGAAGAAAGATAGAGAACCCTTCCAGTCCAGAGAGCGCAAAGGCCGGGGCCGGTCCCCGAGGTTGATTGGATCTTTATGTCCGGCAACAGACACCGGAGGAGTAGTGATCCGCTAACTCCTTGCTCCCATCATAGACTTGGGACACAACAGCAACTGAATAGAGAGCCGGGACGCAGTGAGGAGTCCCCGAAGCAGGCTACAGCTGTCTGTCATACAAGTAAAGACTAGGAACACCTAGAGAGAGGCATTCCAGGGTAACCAAGTACTGGAGTGCTTCGCACCTAAAGGCGCATTGGACGAGTCGTTCAGTAAGGTACATGTTGGCGGAGTGTGGAAGGGAGAATCCTATCCTGCCTGGAGGTTGGCTGGAGCCCTGACCTGGAGAACACAGTACGGAGGCAGGCAGTGGAGTGAACTGCAAACAGTGAGTAAAGCTTTGGACCCGCATACTCGGGTGTCCTCCAATTATTCCCGCACCACTACACCTGGGTACCAGCCTCCATACCATTCTGCGCCTCTCCTCATCCATTGCACCTACACTGCCCTGGGACTACAGCTCCACCTGTGGGGAGCTACACCATCTTTGCTGCACCACACCATCAGTCCCGGCGGATCTGCATGCAGCGTTGGCTCAACATCTTACTTGCCAAACACCACGGGTGGTGTCACGAACTATTCTAATAAACTTTAACACCATTAACATCACCGCCATTGATATTGGGCGCCCAGGGCCACAGACCGGGTCACCGCTGCTGTGACACATTCCCACCTTGACACCGGCCCGGTACCGAGTACCCCGCTGCCCTGGGTGTGCGAGGGCGACCCAATTTTGGCGTCACGAACAGGATGACGAGACCCAATGCCATCGGGTTCTGTGTGCCTTGGATTTACAACTTTTGAAAATGTGCAGAAGACCAAATTAAATAGACTGTAAAATGGACATTAGAAATGGCCACTGGTGCGGAGAAGAAGGGCGTGAAGAGATGGGAGGTCCTAAGAAAAGACTGCGAAGAGTCTTGGGCCATCCCTGCCTGAATTACTATGTGACCGATGCATGGCCCACCCCCCCCGAGGGGTTCGTACACTGGCTTGGTATGGAGGCGCTGGAAGAAGACGCCGCCCCCAGAAGGAGGGGCAGATGAAGCCTCTGGTGAGCAGAAGGGCGGAGCGAGGAGAACGCCAGAATGCCATCATGAAAGCAGATGAGAAGACAGAAGAACAGGGAGGGGAGAAGTCACTCGCCCCTAGTCCGCCTACGCGGAGGTTGCGACCGCTGATTCATCCTCAGCTGCGTCTGCCACCGCCTCACAACAGATATTGTCATTGGGGGAGCCACGTCCGGAGGAGATACATGAAGGCTCTGGAACAGAATGGAGGACCGGGACCGTGTCTCTGCCTGGATCGGGCGCGGTGGCACCGGCCTCCACCATCAACCCCAGCTGAGACCGGCCTGGTCCCGGCACGGATCCAACTGCGGCCTACTCCACCAGTCACTCCGGGAGTTGCGGCTGCTGCCATCTACCACCAGGAAGCAGAGCCGGAACCGCGGCTGGAAACGCCAGGTATGATCGCTACCCCCGGTCTGACCCTGGTTTTGGGAGCGGAACCCACAGATAGGAACGGGCCCACTGACCTTCGCCGACGATCCCCGGCTGCAGTGCCTATAGGGGAGATGATCAAGTTGTTCCTGGCTGGCGGCCTCGGGCTGTGGCACCATCTCCTGAACTTCCTATGGAACTGGAGGGACCCATATCTCCACAGACAGTAGAAATATCCATGGCCCTTTCCCTGCGCCCCAACAGTCCCTATCCCTCTGTATGGGAGATTGAGTATATGCGGCTAGCAAGTAGCCAACGGGACGAAGATACCACCTCTGAGAACAGTTCCAGTTCAGCTACCAGAACCCCAGGAGGGGACCACAATTGAAATAATTTACTAAATCTTGTTACCCAGGAGGGTTTGTTGCACCAGTTGTGCCTTTGCCTTTTTGTTCATCATGTTGCCCAGTTTTGATTGGCAGCGTTGCTTTTGAAATGGAACTGTGGAGATCATAGACACTGATTAATCCAAAAAGTTTTATTGTAAATAGTTGCACCTCTTTAGGTGCCCTTTCTTGGTTTTACATATAAAGACACTTTGCGAAGATAATGTTTTTGCATGGACACTTTTCGAGGAATGATGTCTACCTCAAGGGACACAGCAAGAAAGCCTGGCTGGGAGCAATGTTCAGCACCTTTGTGTCACGCTGCTGCCGCCGCAGCCTCCTCCGATACCTTCTCTTCTGCCGCAGTCTGCCCACTCTCTGGCGGCCTCCACACCGCGGTCCCGGCTGCCTCGGCCTTCTCCGCGCTCCTCCTTTCCCCGTCTCTCGTTCCCGGCGCCCGCTCCGGCTCGGTCTCCTGTGTCCCGTCAGGCGCGCGCCCCGGTCCAGCTTCCTGTTCCTCGGCGGGCGCGCGCGCACACTGTGGTCTGCAGCACACACGCTCTCTACCCCTCCTGAGGCCACACGCTCTCCTCACCTTGCGCTGGGAGGGGTCATGACCCGGAAGTCCCTGCCACGACTCCCTATATCAGGCCGCCTCTTCCTGCTGGCGGTGCCTGATTATCACTTGTGCCCTGCTAAGTGATTCTGGCCCTTGTCTCTGTGTGCACCCCCGTTGCCTCCCTGCCTGTAGCTTACCTGTCTTCTCCACTGTCCTCTCTCCTAGGATCTGGAAGTCTGAGCTCATGCTCCGGTCTGTCCTGGTCCCCTGGCTGAGTTCTCCAGTTCGTGCCTGCTTCCCTCCGTCTCGCCTGTGTTCCTGACCTGTCCGCCATCTGTATTCCTGTTTCTGGGGAGGTCCACCGCCAGCACCTCTGGCCCCTTGCCAGCTCTCCTGTATTCTCTCTGGGTACCAGCTGCCGTGGTGATAGTTACCCGCGGGGCCTGCCCCAAACACTCCCTGTATAGGGGGTGGTCCACCTGGCCAGCTCGCCCGTGGGAGGTTCGTTGCCACGGTCCAGCGGGTCCACTCCAGGAGATCTACCTAAGTCTCAAATCACAGAATAATCAGGCCATGGATCCCGCTGGTACCCCGACCCAGAAGGAACTTTTGTTCCTCCGAGAAAATCAGGCGAGGATCATGTCATTCCTCAAATCTATGGAGTCCCGTCTTTCCTCTTTGCAAGCCTCCGATCCAGGGACTGCCTCTCAGATCTCCAGCCTCCAGCAGGAGCTTGCCCAGCAGCGCGACACCCAGGCCCACATTCTGAATTACATGGCCTCGGTGGATAAACTCCTACTAGCTCTCCAGACCGCTGCTGCTGCCCCTGTTCAGGCGGCAGTTCATTAGCCAATGCCAGCTGCATTTTGAGTTGACGCCCCTGCAGTATCCTACCGACCGGGCCAAGGTGCCCTTTGTGGTATCCCATTTGGAGGGTGAGACGCTGGCTTGGGTAAATCCCTTGTGGGAACGTGACGACCCGTTAGTCTCCCAGCTTGCGACCTTCTTAGAGACCTTTCGTAGAGTCTTCGATGAGCCCGGTCGCCTGGTCTCGGCCACCGAGTCCTTATTTAACCTCCGCCAGGGTGCTCTCTCTGTGGGGCAGTATGCCATCCAGTTCCGTACAGTGTCCTCCGAGCTTGGATGGAACAACGAGGCTCTAGTGGGGGCTTTTTGGCGCGGCTTGTCGGCTCGAATCAAAGACGAGTTGGCTGGGAGAGACACACCCACGTCTTTGGAGGACCTCATCTCTCTGGCAACGCGAATTGATCTGCGTTTCCAGGAGTGCTCCCGCGAAGCCGCCAGGGAGAGAAGGCCTTCTCGTTTTTCCCCTTCTCCACGCAGTCCTCCTCGCCCACGACCTACCACCGTGGCGTCAGCTTTGGAGCCCATGCAAGTGGACTGACTCAGACCAGCGGAGCTGCGTCGCCAGGAGAGACTTACACATGGTCTTTGTCTCTATTGTGGCAGCGCCTCCCATCTTCTGCGTTCCTGTCCAGTGAGGCTGGGAAACACCTCAGCCTAGGACAGGTAAGAGAGGCCTCCCTAGGTGTCTGTGATACCTCTCTACCCTTGACCCTCTCTGTTTTGTTTGTCCTGGGATCCAAACGTTTTTCTGAGGTGGCCTATATTGACTCAGGGGCTGCAGGGAACTTCATCCAACTCGAGGCGGTAAAAAGATTGCAGATACCTGTCAGGTCCTTGGAGGTTCCCCAGCAGTTAGCTTCAGTCGACCGTGTTCCCCTGCACGAGACCGTCACTTTGGTCACCGAAGAGGTGGAGTTACAGATCAGGGTCCTGCACCGTGAGAAGATAGCCTTCTTCGTGCTGCCGTCACTGTCCCACACCTTGCTTCTGGGTCTTCCATGGTTGAGGATACACACCCGTCTTGGATTGGCGCTCTGGAGACATTCTTCGTTGGAGTCGTTTCTGCCAGACTAAATGTCTTCTTCCGGTACAACCTCTCATGACTTCGCTACCTGCCTTGGGTCCAGCGGATCTGCCCCCGGCCTACTGGGCCTTTGCTGACGTCTTTGACAAAAAGGAGGCAGAGACTCTTCCACCGCACTGGCCATGTGATTGCCCGATCGAGTTTGTTCCAGGTTCAACTCCGCCCCAGGGGCGAATCTATCCTTTGAGTCTGCTCGAATTCCAAGCCATGACTGAGTACGTTCAGGAGAATTTGGCCAGGGGCTTTATCCGGAAGTCATCTTCACCCGCCGGAGCAGGTTTCTTTTTTGTCAAGAAGAAGGATGGGTCCCTTTGCCCGTGTATCGACTATCGGGGTCTTAATGAAATCACTATCAAGAACAAATACCCCCTACCTCTCATCCCCGAGTTATTCGACCGGCTGCGAGGGGTGCAAATCTTTACCAAACTGGATCTCCGTGGAGCCTACAATCTCATCCGTATTCGCTCCGGAGATGAATGGAATACCGCTTTTAACACCAGGGATGGGCACTACGAGTATCTCGTCATGCCATTCGGTTTGTGCAACGCCCCCGCAGTCTTTCAGGAATTTGTAAATGACATTTTCCGAGACCTTCTGTACTCCTGTGTGGTCGTATATCTGGACGATATCCTCGTCTTCTCTCCCGATCTGCCCGCCCACAGGAGAGATGTCCGTCGAGTACTGTTACGCCTAAGGGAGAATTGCCTATATGCTAAGCTGGAGAAATGCACCTTTGAACAGTCCACCCTTCCATTCCTAGGATACGTCATCTCTGACTCAGGCTTATGCATGGACCCGGAGAAAGTATCTGCCGTGCTTAACTGGCCGCGTCCCCATGGGGTAAAAGCCATTCAGCGATTTCTTGGCTTCGCAAATTACTACCGGCAGTTCATTCCTCATTTTTCCTCTTTGACTGGTCCTATCTCCTCTTTGATCCGTAAGGGAGCTAATCCGCACGCCTGGTCCCCTGAAGCCGAGAACGCCTTCTTGTCTCTGAAACACGCATTCGCCATGGCACCCGTACTCCATCGCCCAGAAGCCAATAAAGCTTTCATCCTCGAGGTGGATGCTTCCGCAACTGGGGCCGGAGCAGTTCTGTCTCAAAAATCTCCCTCTGGTAGACTTGTTACGTGCGGTTTCTTTTCCAAGTCCTTCTTCACTTCGGAGCGAAACTATTCCATCGGAGACCGGGAACTGCTTGCCATCAAATTAGCTCTGGAGGAATGGAGGTACTTATTAGAGGGAGCCCTACATCCGTTTACAATCTACACGGACCATAAAAATCTGACTTACCTTGAATCGGCACAGACTCAATCCTCGGCAGGCCAGGTGGTCTCTGTTCTTTGGCCGATTCGATTTTGATCTGCACTTTCGTCCCGGCAACAAGAACCTCAAGGCTGATGCTTTGTCCAGGTCCTTCCTTTCTGCAGATTTGGAGGAGGAACCCACACATATCTCGATCCCTCCAGGCTCATCACGGTGGCACCTCTCTCTCTCGTCTCGCCGCCACGTGGTAAGACTTTCGTGGCAGAGATGGACCGAAGACAGATCCTACACTGGGGGCATGCTTCCAAACTTGCTGGTCATGTCGGCCTTAAAAAAACACTTGTCCTTGTCTCCCGCTACTACTGGTGGCCGACTCTTCCCCTGGATGTCCGAGATTTTGTCGCTTCCTGTCCGTCCTGTGCTAAAACCATGGTGCCTAGGCATTTGCCTTCCGGTATTCTGCATCCGCTTCCAGTTCCATTGTCCCCTTGGCAACACATTGCCATGGATTTCATTACCGATCTACCCAGGTCTGCAGATTGTACCGTCGTCCTTGTGGTGGTAGACAGATTCTCTAAGATGGCACATTTCATCTCTCTCCCCGGGTTACCTTCAGCACGAGACTTGGCAAAAGTTTTCGTTCACCACATCTTCCGTCTCTATGGACTACCCCAACATATTGTTTTTGACAGAGGAGTCCAATTTACCTCTCGATTTTGGAGAGCCCTATGCAAGTCGATGGATGTCACACTTGACTTCTCCTCATCTTACCACCCACAGTCCAATGGTCAAGCGGAGCCGACTAACCAGAATTTGGTGAACTATCTCCGGCACTTTTCTAATGCCCACCAGGACGACTGGTCAGACTTACTCCCGTGGGCAGAGTTCGCCTATAATAACCACGTCAGCGAGTCTTCTGGCAAATCTCCTTTTTTTGTTGTCTACGGGCAGCATCCGGGTGTACCTCTACCGGTTCCCTCTGCCTCGGGTGTACTGGCGGCTGATCTGTCCGGGGATTTCTCCAGGATCTGGCAGGAGACAAAGGCCGCTCTCGAGTTAGCACGCGACAAGGTAAAGAGACACGCAGACAAAAGGCGCCTGGATTCCCTGCCATATCACCCTGGTGCTAAAGTTTGGCTGTCCTCCAAGTTCATTCGTCTCAAGATCCCTTCACATAAACTGGGTCCCCGCTATATTGGACCCTTTGAGGTATTGGCTCGTATTAACGACGTCTCCTACAAACTGCGACTTCCCGCCTCACTTCGCATCCCCAGTGCTTTTCATGTCTCCCTTCTAAAACCGGTCATCCTCAAACCTCTGCCACTCAGTCGCCGCCGCCTGTCTCCGCTGACAATGAGTTTGAGGTTAAAGACATTTTGACCATGAAGAAGCGAAGGGGGAGGACCTTTTTTCTGGTCGATTGGAAGGGCTTTGGTCCTGAGGAGAGGTCCTGGGAGCCTCGGGAGAATATTCGGGCTCCTCGAATTTTGGCTAAGTTTTTTCCACTCTGCGGAGGGGGGCGCGTAGGGAGGGGGGTACTGTCACGCTGCTGCCGCCGCAGCCCCTACCAATACCTTCTCTTCTGCCGGCAGTCTGCCCACTCTCTGGCGGCCTCCACGCCGCGGTCCCAGCTGCCTCGGCCTTCTCCGCGCTCCTCCTTTCCCCGTCTCTTGTTCCCGGCACTCGCTCCTGCCTGGTCTCCTGTGTCCCGTCGGGCGCGCGCCCCGGTTCAGCTTCCTGTTCCTCGGCGGGCGTGCGTGCACACACTGTGGTCAGGAGCACGCGTGCTCTCTACCCCTCCTGAGGCCGCGCGCTCTCCTCACCTTGCGCTGGGAGGGGTCATGACCCGGAAGTCCCTGCCATGACTCCCTATATCAGGCGGCCTCTTCCTGCTGGCGGTGATTCTGGCCCTTGTCTCTGTGTGCACCCCCGTTGCCTCCCTGCCTGTAGCTTACCCGTCTTCTCCACTGTCCTCTCTCCTAGGATCTGGAAGTCTGAGCTCGTGCTCCGGTCTGTCCTGGTCCCCTGGCTGAGTTCTCCAGTTCGTGCCTGCTTCCCTCCGTATCGCCTGTGTTCCTGACCTGTCCGCCATCCGTATTCTTGTTTCTGGGGAGGTCCTCCGCCAGCATCTCTGGCCCCTTGCCAGCTCTCCTGTATTCTCTCTGGGTACCAGCTGCCGTGGTGATAGTTACCCGCGGGCCTGCCCCAAACACTCCCTGTATAGGGGGTGGTCCACCTGGCCAGCTCGCCCGTGGGAGATTCGTTGCCATGGTCCAGCGGGTCCACTCCAGGAGATCTACCTAAGTCTCACATCACACTTTGCAAGAATCTTTGATTGTTTTATGATAACCTATTTGATAATGTTGTGTCTTGTGGAAAGTAAATGTCTTTTATAGAATATTTGATACAGGGAATTAGAAAAGTTTTGAGATAGAATGTGAGAATTGAATAAAGACTGAAGAATTGAAAGTGACAGGTGACAGGCCAAGTACAGATAGTCAGTGTCTTGCATCCAGTAGAAAGAGAGAGAAAGAATAATTGCACTTTGAACTATGAATTGCACTTAAGTAAATTTTTGATACTAAGATAGGAAGTTAAGCTGTTTGTAATGTTTAAGAAATGTAATTAGGAAGATTAGATAAGTATTGTTGAATAGCATTTAAAAATTTTTGTGTGTTCCTGTATTGTACCTTTTGTTGTCTTACAACCCGCGGACGTGCTGTGTTTAACGGGGGGTATGTGGCGCCCCTGAGGCTTCAGTCGCCACAGAGGTACTGCACCTTCTCCTAAGGTGTAGTGCCCCACCATCCAGGTAAGGTGGGAACTCCTGACCTCCACACCTGCATTCCACACACAGGATAGTTCAATGGGGCCACCTAACAGCTTCAGGCTGGGGGTTAGCAGAGCACCCCTCGTGGAACCCTGCTTCATAACACGAGATGTGTTGGGAGGCGGGTGGAGTGAGATGATATAAAAGAGTGGGAAGAGTGAGAGTTAGGGAGGAGTTGGTTGGTTAGTTGGAGAGAGAAGAGAGAAGATGGGTGTCTGAAGGATGTGCTGCAGCAGGTCCCAGTGATCTGGGCTGCTGGTACGAGAAAAACAGAGAAAGAGATTGATAAGATTGATAACCTAACCTTCCATAAGACAGAACAGATCGGAACGAAGGAGAATAGAAGGACAGTGGGAAGCTGGTTGAAGAAAGATAGAGAACCCTTCCAATCCAGAGAGCGCAAAGGCCGGGGCCCGGTCCCCGAGGTTGATTGGATCTTTATGTCCGGCAACAGACACCGGAGGAGTAGTGATCCGCTAACACCTTGCTTCCATCATAGACTTGGGACACTGTTATGAATGAGTCACCGTAGGAGGCAAAAATAGAAATGCTAGCTAAGTCCAGAAAACCAGAGAAGTTGGCAGCTATCGGATTGCAGACCCCTGAACCTATCAACACAACTAGCAGTAGCCGTGGGGGGTTCCTACGATGCCCTAGACCCCACGATCACAGCCGGAGGACTATAAAGCCTAAAGACAGAAAGGGAAATCTAAACTGCCCCAGAGCAGACCCCAAAGCATAAAGCAGCCCCCAACATATAATGACGGTGAAGCAAGAAGAAAGAACACTAAGGCTGTGTGCACACAATGCGTTTTTTTAAGCGTTTCTGCAGCGTTTGAGCCGGCTCAGACGCTGCAGAAATGCTTAAAAGATGCATCAAATTAATTAGCATGCGTTTTTGGCTTTTTGTGCCAATGCATGCGTTTTTAACCGCTCAGGAATCGCTTAGCGGCTAAAAACGCAGCATGCTCATTAATTTCCGCATTGCTGAGCATTTTTAGCCATCCCCAATGATCCCAGAAATTGCGTGTCAAAAAAACGCGTCAAAAACGCGTCAAAAATCGCGCAAAAAACGCGCGGAAAAAGACGCGCGATTTCTGGGAAGGGGATCCTTTTCCTGAGCGTTTAAAAATGCTAGCGTGGGCACATAGCCTAACACAGACAGAAAGATAGACTGAGCAAAGACGGGGCCCAAGCTAACTAGATAGGAAAGGACAGGAAGGCTGCTGTCTGCAATCCGTGAAAAACCCTATGAAAATAAGAGCCAACAAACTGACAGTGAAAAAGGCCCTGAAGACGCTAGGCTTCAAAAAGCTATGTCAGTACTCAGGAATATTCTGAAGACAGAGCAACCGGCAAAAGGAGATTCAGCTCACCCCAGCAGGGAATGGCAGAATCCAGAAAAGCAAGGCAAACAAAAACAAACACAAATGCTAACAGGCAAAGCAGAAAACTTAGCTTTAGAGGAGCAGGAATCAGACTGGTCTCCTAGAAGTCCACAGAGAAATCACCCGCAGGGCAGAAGGGCGTCGGCAGCCTTATATCCAGTCCTTGACTCCACTCAGCCAGTCATCATCATCAGGCTCAGGTGCCTGATAATCAGACTCATTACCTTCCTTTACCAGAATAGAGAGTTCACCAGACCTCAGTGACGAAGGGGAAAATGAACTCACAACAGGACACAACAGCAACTGAATAGAGAGCCAGGACGCAGTGAGGAGTCCCCGAAGCAGGCTACAGCTGTCTGTCATACAAGCAAAGACTAGGAACACCTAGAGAGAGGCATTCCAGGGTAACTAAGTACTGGAGTGCTTCGCACCTAAAGGCGCATTGGAGGAGTCATTCAGTAAGGTACGTGTTGGCGGAGTGTGGAAGGGAGAATCCTATCCTGCCTGGAGGTTGGCTGGAGCCCTGACCTGGAGAACACAGTACGGAGGCAGGCAGTGGAGTGAACTGCAAACAGTGAGTAAAGCTTTGGAACCACATACTCGGGTGTCCTCCAGTTATTCCCGCACCACTACACCTGGGTACCAGCCTCCATACCATTCTGCGCCTCTCCTCATCCATTGCACCTACACTGCCCTGGGACTACAGCTCCACCTGTGGGGAGCTACACCATCTTTGCTGCACCACACCATCAGTCCCAGCGGATCTGCATGCAGCGTTGGCTCAACATCTTACTTGCCAAACACCACGGGTGGCGTCACGAACTATTCTAATAAACTTTAACACCATTAACATCACCGCCATTGATATTGGGCGCCCAGGGCCACGGACCGGGTCACCGCTGATGTGACACATTCCCACCTTGACACCGGCCCGGTACCGAGTACCCCGCTGCCCTTGGTGTGCGAGGGCGACCAAAGGGCACAACAGCAATACAGATAGAGAGCCGGGACTTAGGAGTAGAGAGTCCACGAAGCAGGCTACAGCTGTCTGCCGTGGAAGTAGAGTTCTTGGGAACATCTGTCAGGAGGAACTCCAGTGTAACACGGTACTGGAGATCTTCACACTTAAAGGCGCTTTAGAGGAGACCTTCAGGAAAGGCACATAAGTTGGCGGAGTGTAGAAGGGAGCTTTCCATCTTGCCTGGAGGTTGACTGAGTCCCTGACCCGAAGGACACGGCACAGAAGCGGGCACTACAGACTGAGTAAAGCTTTGGAAGTACATGCCCTGGTGTCCTCCATTCCTTCCTGCGTCCGTCTGCCTGACACTGCTACATCCCCTGCGCCAGACAATACATCACCTAAGTGTCTCCACATCTACACCGCCCTGGGACAACAGCCCTGCCTGTGGAGGGCTATACCATCATTGCTGCACCACGCCATCTGTCCTGGAGGATCTGCATGCAGTGTCGGCTTAACACCTCCCTTGCCGAACACCACAGGTGGCGTCACGAACTATTCATCTAACTAAATTTCACTATTCACATCTTCCTATTACTTGGGCGACCAGGGCCACGGTCTGGGTCACCACTGCTGTGACACGTCCCACTGACACCGGCCCGGTACCGAGTACCCCACGGCCATGGGACGGCGACCCACTCCCATATCTCTCTAGTAAGCTTGATTCTGCTCCCATAGCTCTGTAGTAGTCTCGGTTCTGCTCCTATAGCTCTGTATTAAGCTTGGTTCTGCTCCCTTATCTTTGTAGTAAGATCGGTTTTGCTCCCATATCTCAGTTCCCTTATCTACGTAGTAATAACATAGTAACATAGTTTTGAAGGCTGAAGGAAGAACTTATGTCCATCTAGTTCAGCCTATTTTTAGTGCAGCTGTTCTGCATTGTTGATCCTGGGGAAGGCAAAAAACCCACAGAGTAGAAGCCAATTTTCTCCATAGGGAAAAAATTCCTTCCCCTAAGCTGGGTCAATCATCTACCTATAATATTATGTTATTCATAACCTTGTATACTGTTACTCACAAGAAAAGCATCCATTCCTTTCTTAAATTCATTCAATGAGTTGGCCATCACCACTTCCTCAGGAAGAGAATTCCAGAGCCTCACTGCTCTTACCGTGAAGAACCCTCTTCTATGCTGGTGCAGAAATTGTCTTTCCTCCAAACGAAGAGAATGCCCCCTTGTTCTTGTCACAGTCCTTAGTACAAACAGTTCATTGGAGAGATCTCTGTATTGCCCTCTGATATACTTGTACATATATATTAGGTCTTCCCTAAGTCTTCTCTTTTCTAGAGTAAATAGACCTAATTTTGATAACCTTTCTGGGTATTGTAGTGAACCAACTCCATTTATCATTTTAGTAGCCCGCCTTTGAACCCTTTCTAGTTCAGTAATGTCTTTCTTGAGCACCGACGTCCAAAATAGCACACAATACTCCAAGTGTGGTCTGACGAGTGATTTGTACAGAGGGAGAATTATGTTTTCATCTCGTGTCCCCAGACCTCTTCTAATGCATCCCATGACCCTATTTGCTTTGCTGGCAGCTGCCTGACACTGGGCACTCCAATTTAGCTTCTTATTGACTAAGATGCCTAAGTCTTTTTCCATGTCTGATTTCCCCAGCAGTTTTCCATTTAGTAAGTAATTATAGCATCTGTTTCTCCTTCCCATGTGCATAACCTTACACTTATCTGTGTTAAACCTCATTTGCCATTTTTCAGCTCAATTCTCCAATTTACTCAAATCTGTCTGTAGTTGCAAACTGTCCTCCTTTGTGTTAACTACCTTCCATAGTTTTGTATCATCTGCAAATACTGATATTTTACTGTGTAAGCCATCCACTAGATCATTAATAAATATATTAAATAGTAGGGGGCCCAATACAGAACCCTGTGGTACCCCACTAGTAACCCTGGCCCAATCTGAGTATGCCCCATTAATAACCACTCTTTGTTTTCTATCACTAAGCCAGCCAGCTTAATCTTGGTTCCATTTGTGTCTGTGTAGTCAGCTTTCTTATAATAATATTGCTTATTATAATATGTATTCGCTGTGTAGTGGTGATGGTAGTGGACATTGTGTAGCCATATTTTAAAGTAGCATATTGATAATATTGGTCTTTGCATTGTGTATTTTTGGTTAGCAACATTGGTATACTATAATTATGTATGTATAGATGATATTTTAAATGGCTTAGGGGAGTTATATGGGGAAATATGCACTTTGGGGCTTGGGCCCCTGATCTTATAGGACTCTAGCAATGCTCCTGGTTTATAGTATGAGGTGTGTATGTGGTGTGTATATAGTATGGTGTATGTGTGTATATAATATGCTATGCATTATTTTTCAACTGGCTAAAATGGTACCGAACCCCTTTTTTCTTTTATATAATACTAGCTGAAGAGCCCGGCGCTGCCCGGGCATAGTAACTAACTGTGGTTAGTTATAGCAAATTATAATTATCCTCCATCCAATAGTCCTGTGCCCACACACCCATCATACATATCCACGATCCCATAGGCCCGTGCCCATATACCCATCATACATATCCTCCATCCCATAGTCGAGTGCCCATATACCCATCACACATCCTCCATCCCATAGTCCCATGCCCATATACCCATCATACAACCTCCATCCCATAGTCCCATGCCCATATACCCATCATACATATTCACCATCCCATAGTCGAGTGCCCATATACCCATCACACATCCTTCATATCATAGTCCCATGCTCATATACCCATCATACATATCCTCCATCCCATAGTTCAGTGCCCATATACCCATCACACATCCTCCATCTCATACTCAACCATTATGACATCATAATGAGGGGCGGGGCTTAATACACACACACACACACTTTTTCCCCATTATGTAGATAGGGGCAAAATTGTTTGGTGAATTGGAACGCGTGGGGCTGAAATTTCACCTCACAACATAGCCTAGGACACTCTCGGGGTCCAGACGTGTGACTGTGCCAAATTTTGTGGCTGTAGCTGCGACGGTGCGGATGCCAATCCTGGACATACACACATGCATACATACATACATACAGTACATACACACACTTGAGCTTTATATATTAGATGTGGCTTGTGTATATATTGTATGTGGAGTATATATAGTATGTGGTGTGTATACATAGTATGTGGCTTGTGTATGTGTAGTATGAGGTGGGTATGTGGCATGTATATAGTATGTGGCTTGTGTGTATATACAGTAATATGTGGTGTGTATACAGTATGTGGTGTGTGTATATAAAATGTGGCTTGTGTATATTGTATGTGGTGTGTGTATGTTATATGTGACTTGTTTGTGTATATAGTATGTGGTGTGTGTATAATATGTGGTGTGTATATAGTATATGGTGTGTGTATAGTATGTGGCTTGTGTGTATATAGTATGTGGTGTGTGTATATAGTATGTGGTGTGTGTATATAGTATGGTATGAGTATATAATGTGTGGCTTGTGTGTGTATATATGGTATGTTGTGTGTATATAGTATGTTGTGTGTATATAGTATGTTGTGTGTATGTTATATGTGGCTTGTATGTGTGTATATAGTATGTGGTGTGTGTATAGTATGTGGCTTGTGTGTATATAGTATGTGGTGTGTGTATATAGTATGGTGAGAGTATATAATGTGTGGCTTGTGTGTGTATATATGGTATGTTGTGTGTATGTTATATGTGGCTTGTATGTGTGTATATAGTATGTGGTGTGTAGAATATGTGGTGTGTATATACTATATGGTGTGTGTATAGTATGTGGCTTGTGTGTATATAGTATCGTGTGAATATATAATGTGTGGCTTGTGTGCGTATATATGGTATGTTGTGTGTATATAGTATGTTGTGTGTATGTTATATGTGGCTTGTATGTGTGTATATAGTATGTGGTGTGTGTATAATATGTGATGTGTATATAGTATGTGGTGTGTGTATATAGTATGGTGTGAGAATATAATGTGTGGCTTGTGTGTGTATATATGGTATGTTGTGTGTATATAGTACGTTGTGTGTATGTTATATGTGGCTTGTATGTGTGTATATAGTATGTGGTGTGTGTATCTAGTATATGGTGTGTGTATATAGTACGTTGTGTGTATGTTATATGTGGCTTGTATGTGTGTATATAGTATGTGGTGTGTGTATCTAGTATATGGTGTGTGTATATAGTATGTTGTGTGTATGTTATATGTGGCTTGTATGTGTGTATATAGTATGTGGTGTGTATATAGTATATGATGTGTGTATAGCATATGGTGTGTGTATAGTATGTGGCTTGTGTGTATATAGTATGTGGTGTGTGTATATAGTATGGTGTGAGTATATAATGTGTGGCTTGTGTGTGTATATATGGTATGTTGTGTGTATATAGTACGTTATGTGTATGTTATATGTGGCTTGTATGTGTGTATATAGTATGTGGTGTGTGTATCTATTATATGGTGTGTGTATATAGTACGTTGTGTGTATGTTATATGTGGCTTGTATGTGTGTATATAGTATGTGGTGTGTGTATCTAGTATATGGTGTGTGTATATAGTATGTTGTATGTATGTTATATGTGGCTTGTATGTGTGTATATAGTATGTGGTGTGTATATAGTATATGATGTGTGTGTATAGTATATGGTGTGTGTATAGTATGTGGCTTGTGTGTATATAGTATGTGGTGTGTGTATATAGTATGGTGTGAGTATATAATGTGTGGCTTGTGTGTGTATATATGGTATGTTGTGTGTATATAGTACGTTGTGTGTATGTTATATGTGGCTTGTATGTGTGTATATAGTATGTGGTGTGTGTATATAGTATGTGGTGTGTATATAGTATATGATGTGTGTATAGTATATGGTGTGTGCATAGTATGTGGTGTGTGTATATAGTATGGTGTGAGTATATAATGTGTGGCTTGTGTGTGTATATATGGTATGTTGTGTGTATATAGTATGTTGTGTGTATGTAATATGTGGCTTGTATGTGTGTATATAGTATGTGGTGTGTATATAGTATATGATGTGTGTGTATAGTATATGGTGTGTGTATAGTATGTGGCTTGTGTGTATATAGTATGTGGTGTGTATATATAGTATGGTGTGAGTATATAATGTGTGGCTTGTGTGTGTATATATGGTATGTTGTGTGTATATAGTACGTTGTGCGTATGTTATATGTGGCTTGTATGTGTGTATATAGTATGTGGTGTGTGTATCTAGTATATGGTGAGTGTGTATAGTACGTTGTGTGTATGTTATATGTGGCTTGTATGTGTGTATATAGTATGTGGTGTGTGTATCTAGTATATGGTGTGTGTATATAGTATGTTGTGTGTATGTTATATGTGGCTTGTATGTGTGTATATAGTATGTGGTGTGTATATAGTATATGATGTGTGTGTATAGTATGTGGCTTGTGTGTATATAGTATGTGGTGTGTGTATATAGTATGGTGTGAGTATATAATGTGTGGCTTGTGTGTGTATATATGGTATGTTGTGTGTATATAGTACGTTGTGTGTATGTTATATGTGGCTTGTATGTGTGTATATAATATGTGGTGTGTGTATATAGTATGTGGTGTGTATATAGTATATGATGTGTGTAAAGTATATGGTGTGTGCATAGTATGTGGTGTGTGTATATAGTATGGTGTGAGTATGTTATATGTGGCTTGTATGTGTGTATATAGTATGTGGTGTGTATATAGTATATGATGTGTGTATAGTATATGGTATGTATATAGTATGTGGTGTGTGTATATAGTATGTGGTGTGTGTATATAGTATGGTATGAGTATATAATGTGTGGCTTGTGTGTGTATATATGGTATGTTGTGTGTATATAGTACGTTGTGTGTATGTCATATGTGGCTTGTATGTGTGTATATAGTATGTGGTGTGTGTATCTAGTATATGGTGTGTGTATATAGTATGTGGCTTGTGTGTATATAGTATGTGGTGTGTGTATATAGTATGGTGTGAGTATATAATGTGTGGCTTGTGTGTGTATATATGGTATGTTGTGTGTATATAGTACGTTATGTGTATGTTATATGTGGCTTGTATGTGTGTATATAGTATGTGGTGTGTGTATCTATTATATGGTGTGTGTATATAGTACGTTGTGTGTATGTTATATGTGGCTTGTATGTGTGTATATAGTATGTGGTGTGTGTATCTAGTATATGGTGTGTGTATATAGTATGTTGTATGTATGTTATATGTGGCTTGTATGTGTGTATATAGTATGTGGTGTGTATATAGTATATGATGTGTGTGTATAGTATATGGTGTGTGTATAGTATGTGGCTTGTGTGTATATAGTATGTGGTGTGTGTATATAGTATGGTGTGAGTATATAATGTGTGGCTTGTGTGTGTATATATGGTATGTTGTGTGTATATAGTACGTTGTGTGTATGTTATATGTGGCTTGTATGTGTGTATATAGTATGTGGTGTGTGTATATAGTATGTGGTGTGTATATAGTATATGATGTGTGTATAGTATATGGTGTGTGCATAGTATGTGGTGTGTGTATATAGTATGGTGTGAGTATATAATGTGTGGCTTGTGTGTGTATATATGGTATGTTGTGTGTATATAGTATGTTGTGTGTATGTAATATGTGGCTTGTATGTGTGTATATAGTATGTGGTGTGTATATAGTATATGATGTGTGTGTATAGTATATGGTGTGTGTATAGTATGTGGCTTGTGTGTATATAGTATGTGGTGTGTATATATAGTATGGTGTGAGTATATAATGTGTGGCTTGTGTGTGTATATATGGTATGTTGTGTGTATATAGTACGTTGTGCGTATGTTATATGTGGCTTGTATGTGTGTATATAGTATGTGGTGTGTGTATCTAGTATATGGTGAGTGTGTATAGTACGTTGTGTGTATGTTATATGTGGCTTGTATGTGTGTATATAGTATGTGGTGTGTGTATCTAGTATATGGTGTGTGTATATAGTATGTTGTGTGTATGTTATATGTGGCTTGTATGTGTGTATATAGTATGTGGTGTGTATATAGTATATGATGTGTGTGTATAGTATGTGGCTTGTGTGTATATAGTATGTGGTGTGTGTATATAGTATGGTGTGAGTATATAATGTGTGGCTTGTGTGTGTATATATGGTATGTTGTGTGTATATAGTACGTTGTGTGTATGTTATATGTGGCTTGTATGTGTGTATATAATATGTGGTGTGTGTATATAGTATGTGGTGTGTATATAGTATATGATGTGTGTAAAGTATATGGTGTGTGCATAGTATGTGGTGTGTGTATATAGTATGGTGTGAGTATGTTATATGTGGCTTGTATGTGTGTATATAGTATGTGGTGTGTATATAGTATATGATGTGTGTATAGTATATGGTATGTATATAGTATGTGGTGTGTGTATATAGTATGTGGTGTGTGTATATAGTATGGTATGAGTATATAATGTGTGGCTTGTGTGTGTATATATGGTATGTTGTGTGTATATAGTACGTTGTGTGTATGTCATATGTGGCTTGTATGTGTGTATATAGTATGTGGTGTGTGTATCTAGTATATGGTGTGTGTATATAGTATGTGGCTTGTGTGTATATAGTATGTGGTGTGTGTATATAGTATGGTGTGAGTATGTTATATGTGGCTTGTATGTGTGTATATAGTATGTGGTGTGTATATAGTATATGATGTGTGTATAGTATATGGTATGTATATAGTATATGGTGTGTGTATATAGTATGTTGTGTGTATGTTATATGTGGCTTGTATGTGTGTATATAGTATGTGGTGTGTATATAGTATATGATGTGTGTATAGTATATGGTGTGTGTATAGTATGTGGCTTGTGTGTATATAGTATGTGGTGTGTATATATAGTATGGTGTGAGTATATAATGTGTGGCTTGTGTGTATATAGTATGTGGTGTGTGTATATAGTATGGTGTGAGTATGTTATATGTGGCTTGTATGTGTGTATATAGCATGTGGTGTGTATATAGTATATGATGTGTGTATAGTATATGGTATGTATATAGTATGTGGTGTGTGTATATAGTATGTGGTGTGTGTATATAGTATGGTATGAGTATATAATGTGTGGTTGTGTGTGTATATATGGTATGTTGTGTGTATATAGTACGTTGTGTGTATGTCGTATGTGGCTTGTATGTGTGTATATAGTATATGGTGTGTGTATCTAGTATATGGTGTGTGTATATAGTATGTTGTGTGTATGTTATATGTGGCTTGTATGTGTGTATATAGTATGTGTTGTGTATATAGTATATGATGTGTGTATAGTATATGGTGTGTGTGTATAGTATGTGGTGTGTGTATATAGTATGGTGTGAGTATATAATGTGTGGCTTGTGTGTGTATATATGGTATGGTGTGTGTATATAGTATGTTGTGTGTATGTTATATGTGGCTTGTATGTGTGTATATAGTATGTGTTGTGTATATAGTATATGATGTGTGTATAGTATATGGTGTGTGTATAGTATGTGGTGTGTGTATATAGTATGGTGTGAGTATATAATGTGTGGCTTGTGTGTGTATATATGGTATGTTGTGTGTATATAGTATGTTGTGTGTATGTTATATGTGGCTTGTATGTGTGTATATAGTATGTGGTGTGTGTATAATATGTGGTGTGTGTATGTAGTATGTGGCTTGAGTGTATATAGTATGTGGTGTGTGTATATAGTATGGTGTGAGTATATAATGTGTGGCTTGTGTGTGTATATATGGTATGTTGTGTGTATATAGTACGTTGTGTGTATGTTATATGTGGCTTGTATGTGTGTATATAGTATGTGGTGTGTGTATATAGTATGTGGTGTGTATATAGTATATGATGTGTGTATAGTATATGGTGTGTGCATAGTATGTGGAGTGTGTATATAGTATGGTGTGAGTATATAATGTGTGGCTTGTGTGTATATATATGGTATGTTGTGTGTATGTTATATGTGGCTTGTATGTGTGTATATAGTATGTGGTGTGTATATAGTATATGATGTGTGTGTATAGTATATGATGTGTGTATAGTATATGGTGTGTGTATAGTATGTGGTGTGTGTATATAGTATGGTGTGAGTATATAATGTGTGGCTTGTGTGTGTATATATGGTATGTTGTGTGTATATAGTACGTTGTGCGTATGTTATATGTGGCTTGTATGTGTGTATATAGTATGTGGTGTGTGTATCTAGTATATGGTGTGTGTATATAGTATGTGGCTTGTGTGTATATAGTATGTGGTGTGTGTATATAGTATGGTGTGAGTATGTTATATGTGGCTTGTATGTGTGTATATAGTATGTGGTGTGTATATAGTATATGATGTGTGTATAGTATATGGTGTGTATATAGTATGTGGTGTGTGTATATAGTATGGTATGAGTATATAATGTGTGGCTTGTGTGTGTATATATGGTATGTTGTGTGTATATAGTACGTTGTGTGTATGTCATATGTGGCTTGTATGTGTGTATATAGTATGTGGTGTGTGTATCTAGTATATGGTGTGTGTATATAGTATGTTGTGTGTATGTTATATGTGGCTTGTATGTGTGTATATAGTATGTGGTGTGTATATAGTATATGATGTGTGTATAGTATATGGTGTGTGTATAGTATGTGGCTTGTGTGTATATAGTATGGTGTGTGTATATATGGTATGTTGTGTGTATATAGTATGTTGTGTGTATGTTATATGTGGCTTGTATGTGTGTATATAGTATGTGGTGTGTATATAGTATATGATGTGTGTATAGTATATGGTGTGTGTATAGTAAGTGGCTTGTGTGTATATAGTATGTGGTGTGTATATAGTATGGTGTGAGTATATAATATGTGGCTTGTGTGTGTATATATGGTATGTTGTGTGTATATAGTATGTTGTGTGTATGTTATATGTGGCTTGTATGTGTGTATATAGTATGTGGTGTGTATATAGTATATGGTGTGTATATAGTATGTGGTGTGTGTATATAGTATGTGGTGTGTGTATATAGTATGGTATGAGTATATAATGTGTGGCTTGTGTGTGTATATATGGTATGTTGTGTGTATATAGTACGTTGTGTGAATGTCATATGTGGCTTGTATGTGTGTATATAGTATGTGGTGTGTGTATCTAGTATATGGTGTGTGTATATAGTATGTTGTGTGTATGTTATATGTGGCTTGTATGTGTGTATATAGTATGTGGTGTGTATATAGTATATGATGTGTGTATAGTATGTGGTGTGTGTATATAGTATGGTATGAGTATATAATGTGTGGCTTGTGTGTGTATATATGGTATGTTGTGTGTATATAGTATGTTGTGTGTATGTTATATGTGGCTTGTATGTGTGTATATAGTATGTGGTGTGTATATAGTATATGATGTGTGTGTATAGTATATGGTGTGTGTATAGTATGTGGCTTGTGTGTATATAGTATGTGGTGTGTGTATATAGTATGGTGTGAGTATATAATGTGTGGCTTGTGTGTATATATGGTATGTTGTGTGTATATAGTACGTTGTGTGTATGTTATATGTGGCTTGTATGTGTGTATATAGTATGTGGTGTGTGTATATAGTATGTGGTGTGTATATAGTATATGATGTGTGTGTATAGTATATGGTGTGTGTATAGTATGTGGCTTGTGTGTATATAGTATGTGGTGTGTGTATATAGTATGGTGTGAGTATATAATGTGTGGCTTGTGTGTGTATATATGGTATGTTGTGTGTATATACTATGTTGTGTGTATGTTATATGTGGCTTGTATGTGTGTATATAGTATGTGGTGTGTATATAGTATATGATGTGTGTATAGTATATGGTGTGTATATAGTATGTGGTGTGTGTATATAGTATGGTATGAGTATATAATGTGTGGCTTGTGTGTGTATATATGGTATGTTGTGTGTATATAGTACGTTGTGTGAATGTCATATGTGGCTTGTATGTGTGTATATAGTATGTGGTGTGTGTATCTAGTATATGGTGTGTGTATATAGTATGTTGTGTGTATGTTATATGTGGCTTGTATGTGTGTATATAGTATGTGGTGTGTATATAGTATATGATGTGTGTATAGTATGTGGTGTGTGTATATAGTATGGTATGAGTATATAATGTGTGGCTTGTGTGTGTATATATGGTATGTTGTGTGTATATAGTATGTTGTGTGTATGTTATATGTGGCTTGTATGTGTGTATATAGTATGTGGTGTGTATATAGTATATGATGTGTGTGTATAGTATATGGTGTGTGTATAGTATGTGGCTTGTGTGTATATAGTATGTGGTGTGTGTATATAGTATGGTGTGAGTATATAATGTGTGGCTTGTGTGTGTATATATGGTATGTTGTGTGTATATAGTACGTTGTGTGTATGTTATATGTGGCTTGTATGTGTGTATATAGTATGTGGTGTGTGTATATAGTATGTGGTGTATATAGTATATGATGTGTGTGTATAGTATATGGTGTGTGTATAGTATGTGGCTTGTGTGTATATAGTATGTGGTGTGTGTATATAGTATGGTGTGAGTATATAATGTGTGGCTTGTGTGTGTATATATGGTATGTTGTGTGTATATACTATGTTGTGTGTATGTTATATGTGGCTTGTATGTGTGTATATAGTATGTGGTGTGTATATAGTATATGATGTGTGTATAGTATATGGTGTGTATATAGTATGTGGTGTGTGTATATAGTATGGTATGAGTATATAATGTGTGGCTTGTGTGTGTATATATGGTATGTTGTGTGTATATAGTACGTTGTGTGTATGTTATATGTGGCTTGTATGTGTGTATATAGTATGTGGTGTATATAGTATATGATGTGTGTATCTAGTATATGGTGTGTGTATAGTATGTGGCTTGTGTGTATATAGTATGTGGTGTGTGTATATAGTATGGTATGAGTATATAATGTGTGGCTTGTGTGTGTATATATGGTATGTTGTGTGTATATAGTATGTTGTGTGTATGTTATATGTGGCTTGTATGTGTGTATATAGTATGTGGTGTGTATATAGTATATGATGTGTGTGTATAGTATATGGTGTGTGTATAGTATGTGGCTTGTGTGTATATAGTATGTGGTGTGTGTATATAGTATGGTGTGAGTATATAATGTGTGGCTTGTGTGTGTATATATGGTATGTTGTGTGTATATAGTACGTTGTGTGTATGTTATATGTGGCTTGTATGTGTGTATATAGTATGTGGTGTGTGTATATAGTATGTGGTGTGTATATAGTATATGATGTGTGTGTATAGTATATGGTGTGTGTATAGTATGTGGCTTGTGTGTATATAGTATGTGGTGTGTGTATATAGTATGGTGTGAGTATATAATGTGTGGCTTGTGTGTGTATATATGGTATGTTGTGTGTATATACTATGTTGTGTGTATGTTATATGTGGCTTGTACAGTGGGGCAAAAAAGTATTTAGTCAGTCAGCAATAGTGCAAGTTCCACCACTTAAAAAGACGAGAGGCGTCTGTAATTTACATCATAGGTAGACCTCAACTATGGGAGACAAACTGAGAAAAAAAAATCCAGAAAATCACAATGTCTGGTTTTTTTTTCATTTTATTTGCATATTATGGTGGAAAATAAGTATTTGGTCAGAAACAAGCAATCAAGATTTCTGGCTCTCACAGACCTGTAACTTCTTCTTTAAGAGTCTCCTCTTTCCTCCACTCATTACCTGTAGTAATGGCACCTGTTTAAACTTGTTATCAGTATAAAAAGACACCTGTGCACACCCTCAAACAGTCTGACTCCAAACTCCACTATGGTGAAGACCAAAGAGCTGTCAAAGGACACCAGAAACAAAACTGTAGCCCTGCACCAGGCTGGGAAGACTGAATCTGCAATGGCCAACCAGCTTGGAGTGAAGAAATCAACTGTGGGAGCAATAATTAGAAAATGGAAGACATACAAGACCACTGATAATCTCCCTCGATCTGGTGCTCCACGCAAAATCCCACCCCGTGGGGTCAGAATGATCACAAGAACGGTGAGCAAAAATCCCAGAACCACGCGGGGGGACCTAGTGAATGAACTGCAGAAAGCTGGGACCAATGTAACAAGGCCTACCATAAGTAACACACTACGCCACCATGGACTCAGATCCTGCAGTGCCAGACGTGTCCCACTGCTTAAGCCTGTACATGTCCGGGCCCGTCTGAAGTTTGCTAGAGAGCATTTGGATGATCCAGAGGAGTTTTAGGAGAATGTCCTATGGTCTGATGAAACCAAACTGGAACTGTTTGGTAGAAACACAACTTGTCGTGTTTGGGGGAAAAAGAATACTGAGTTGCATCCATCAAACACCATACCTACTGTAAAGCATGGTGGTGGAAACATCATGCTTTGGGGCTGTTTCTCTGCAAAGGGGCCAGGACGACTGATCCGGGTACTTGAAAGAATGAATGGGGCCATGTATCGTGAGATTTTTAGTGCAAACCTCCTTCCATCAGCAAGGGCATTGCAGATGAAACGTGGCTGGGTCTTTCAACATGACAATGATCCAAAGCACACCGCCAGGGCAATGAAGGAGTGGCTTCGTAAGAAGCATTTCAAGGTCCTGGAGTGGCCTAGCCAGTCTCCAGATCTCAACCCTATAGAAAACTTTTGGAGGGAGTTGAAAGTCCGTCTTGCCAAGCGAAAAGCCAAAAACATCACTGCTCTAGAGGAGATCTGCATGGAGGAATGGGCCAACATACCAACAACAGTGTGTGGCAACCTTGTGAAGACTTACAGAAAACGTTTGACCTCTGTCATTGCCAACAAAGGATATATCACAAAGTATTGAGATGAAATTTTGTTTCTGACCAAATACTTATTTTCCACCATAATATGCAAATAAAATGAAAAAAAAACAGACAATGTGATTTTCTGGATTTTTTTTTCTCAGTTTGTCTCCCATAGTTGAGGTCTACCTATGATGTAAATTACAGACGCCTCTCATCTTTTTAAGTGGTGGAACTTGCACTATTGCTGACTGACTAAATACTTTTTTGCCCCACTGTATGTGTGTATATAGTATGTGGTGTGTATATAGTATATGATGTGTGTATAGTATATGGTGTGTATATAGTATGTGGTGTGTGTATATAGTATGGTATGAGTATATAATGTGTGGCTTGTGTGTGTATATATGGTATGTTGTGTGTATATAGTACGTTGTGTGTATGTTATATGTGGCTTGTATGTGTGTATATAGTATGTGGTGTGTATATAGTATATGATGTGTGTATATAGTATGTGGTGTGTATATAGTATATGATGTGTGTATCTAGTATATGGTGTGTGTATAGTATGTGGCTTGTGTGTATATAGTATGTGGTGTGTGTATATAGTATGGTATGAGTATATAATGTGTGGCTTGTGTGTGTATATATGGTATGTTGTGTGTATATAGTACGTTGTGTGTATGTTATATGTGGCTTGTATGTGTGTATATAGTATGTGGTGTGTATATAGTATATGATGTGTGTATCTAGTATATGGTGTGTGTATAGTATGTGGCTTGTGTGTATATAGTATGTGGTGTGTGTATATAGTATGGTGTGAGTATATAATGTGTGGCTTGTGTGTGTATATATGGTATGTTGTGTGTATATAGTACGTTGTGTGTATGTTATATGTGGCTTGTATGTGTGTATATAGTATGTGGTGTGTATATAGTATATGATGTGTGTATCTAGTATATGGTGTGTGTATAGTATGTGGCTTGTGTGTATATAGTATGTGGTGTGTGTATATAGTATGGTGCGAGTATATAATGTGTGGCTTGTGTGTGTATATATGGTATGTTGTGTGTATATAGTACGTTGTGTGTATGTTATATGTGGCTTGTATGTGTGTATATAGTATGTGGTGTGTGTATCTAGTATATGGTGTGTGTATATAGTATGTGGCTTGTGTGTGCGCAAATAGTATGTGGTGTGCTATAACATATGACGCTGCACAGTGTCCTTACAGGACCACCTGTATAACCGTGGCTCTGGAATACCCTGTGACATATTTGAGAAAGATTCATTGAATCAATACATGAATACATGACTTATACCTATGGAAATAAATACAAATCATCCATTTTGCTTGAACTGAATTGAGTGTGCAGTGAACATTTCCAGGATAGAGGAGCAGCACCATGCAAAGGAGCAGTGAAGGACCTGCAGCCGCTAAGGCCGGACAGAGCCCTGACTTCAACCCCATCCAACACATTTGGGATGAACAAGAATGAAGATTGCTAGCCAGGACCACCCATCCAGCATCAATGTCTACTGTCACAAATGCAATCCTGATTGAAGGGGCAAAAATCCCCACAGACACCTCCAAAATCTTGGAGAAAAAGACAAACGCCACATTAATGCCTATGAATTTTGAGTAACATGTTATAAAATTCCGTATCCCTACACTTATGTGCATATGTATAATAACAATATAAGAAAAAAATTGGACTATACTCTTCTTTATACATGTGTTCATGTGTGTGTGGAGTGGGGGGGCGCAGGGGTGCTGTTTTCTATAATATGCTGTATCACATTATTTACATATATCTATAAATCCTCCAATACTTTATTATACAGGATTATACTGGATCTGATTGTCTCCTGCAGCCATTCTAGAATGTTGTGACATCACAGGATCGGCGCTATTGTCAGCCGCTCTACTGGAACTCCTTTGAGAGTTGCAGTTGTGGATGAGAGTGAGTATGCGCGTCTGATGCTCCTGCCCTCAGTATTCCCCATTTCCTAGCTATACAAATTTCTGATTTCTTGTGATAAGCTTCCCCTATTTCCCAATTCTCATGTCCCATACATTTTTAGAAAGAAAACCTTTTATTTGTTAATTAGTTACAGTAATATTTACTGTTGATAAAGTTGGCATTTGAGATTAGGCTATTTATATGGAAACTTCTCTATTTGTCCTATTCAGGATTGTGCGATTGAAGAAGAAGAAGAATGTGGAGCACAAACGAGAGACCGATCTATGTAAGTTCCAAATAAGAAAAGCCGTGGAATTCAGAATAGTGATAGTAATGCTGTCTCTATACGTGTATGTAATAATGAATTTCTGTTGTCTGATGTCCGTTCTTTATACACTTTCTTTTTTTGCATGGTATCCTGATGTATTAATAATATTTTGAGGTAGTTATGATTATGTGATTGCTGTTATGTATTTTTTTTGTGGAGTTGTAGCAACCAAAAGCCTGCAACGTTGGCATTTTGATTCTTTTTTATGCTTTACAGTTTCTACAGATTAGGTCAGTTAATTTTATATTTTCATAGGTCAGACTTTTCTGAACAGATTGATACCAAATATGTGTTTTTCTTTTATTTTTCCCTTTCTTTAATATTAACTGGAGGAAAGGGGGTTGATTTGAATTTTTATCTTTTTACATTTTTAAAAACTTTTTTCTTTCATGGGTAGAGATGAGTGGACCCCTGGTTGTTTGGGTCCAGCGGGTTCGGCCGAACTGTTAAAAAACCCGGACCCCATTCACTTGAATGGGGAGCCCGAATATCCAGTGTCTGCCATGCACCACTACTACAAATGACAGCGTGAACCCACCGCTGAGATCGGCGGTACAAAGTTTACCTCCAGTCACTGGTGTCGGCTGATGAGACATCTGCTCCCATCAACCGACGCCAGCTGCTGCTAATAACATTGAGAGCAGGTGATGACTCATGCTCTCTAAATAAATAATTAAAAAAACAATGTGTGGGCTCCCCTGTATTTTTGATAACCTGCCAGGCAAAACTGACAGCTTGGGGCCCCAATGCTCAGCTGTCAGCTTCAGCAAGGCTGGGTATCAAGTATAGAGGGGTTCTCAGGGCTGGAAGGAAGACTGAGATCAGCTGCAGCCCGGACTTCCTCTTCATGTTCAATCTGTACGAAGGTGGGGACAATGATGCCAGCGCTGATTGGGCGCCGAGCACCACGTGTCACAACACGGCACCAGAGCTCTGGGGACCGCAAGTGCTGACACTGCTGGAACAGCACCAGCATGGGAGGGGAGTCTAAGCTTTATTATTTTATTGGGACCAAACATTTAGTTCAAGAAGGAATTGTCCAAGTAGTGGACAACTCTTTTAAAGAGTTAAATCTTTGTAGCATAATAACGTTTACTTATATATAGCGCTAGCATATTGTGCAGTGCTTTGCATACATTATCATCGCTGTCCCCAATGGAGCACACAATCTACTTTCCCTATCAGTATGGGGAGAACATACAAACTCCTTGCAGATGTTGTCCTTGGTGGGATTTGAACCCCAGCGCTGCAAGGCTGCAGTGCCATGAAACACACACAACTCTTTGTTACATTACGGCAGATGTAGTAACGCAGCGATGCCAGTTTACCCCCATTTTTAAACCCAATAAATATGTACAGAATGGACGCAGCTCCAGAGCTTCCTAATGCACAACTAATGTATAAATATATTCCACATATCTTATAGCTGTCAGCCGATGCCGGGTCACATAGCAGGCGTGCTGTTTATGGACTGTATGAATGCTGCATGGGGCACGGACTGGCGCTCTGCTCATAGATTTATTAATACTAGCGCAGTCTATCTTGTGTGATAATGTCACATTCATTGTCTAGTGTAATGGGTGTAATGGAAGCCTATGAGTATGTGATGTACAGGACAATGTAAGAAGATGAAAGATTTCATAGACTTTTTACACTTCTCTGTTTTACTTTTACAGCCTGCAGTGATTGACATCCCATGTAAGTATCACATTCTTCTCACATGCATTTATAGCATTTATGCCTGGCCGTGTCCCCCAGCGCCCTGCTCCGGTCTGTGCAGTGTGGGGCTGAGGTTTTCTACAGCAGGCGCGATCTATTGCTGCCTATCGCGCCTGCTGAGCCGAGTCTCAGGCTGAATGGTGGAACAAGAAGCTGATGGTAAAATTATGATGATGGGGAAACAAAGCCAACACTCCCCAGGACTCACGGGTCGTGTGGCCCCCCGCTATTGATGTGACGCCCCTGCAGTCCAGTAGGGACTGTATAGCCGAAAGCTGGATGCCAGATCAGATCCGATATTGTGTAAGGAAGTCTCTGTACAATCACGTTGTAAAGGAAGGGCTCAGTCACGTGTGTGTCTATGTACCAGGGGTGCTGCCAGTATTTTTCACTGGCCCTTCTGTTCTATGGAGCTGGTAACATGTCAGCTGTGGGGCGAATTGTGGATCACACTCACCCACTGACTGACTACTAGGAGAAACTTGGGAAACTTCCATCAGGTTTTGGTTTTCTTTTTGCATACAATAGAAAAGGATGAGATACTGATGGTAAAAAATGGACACATGGAGTAAAACTAGATGAAAATTGGAAGCAGCGCACTGATGAAAATTAGTTTGGGTTTGTGCAGATGAGAAAAACAAAGACGTGTGAATACGACCCAAAAATAAGTCGTCCGCTGCAACTGTTATTAAATACTTCAATAAATCCAATTGTAAACTGTTGTTTCTTTTTCAGCTGAAGGTGTAAATCGCAGGTAAGAGTCTTTCTCATCATTGTACAGTGTGTGGGGCGCATGCGCCACCTCGGCTCCATGCTACAGGGGCATCTCAGGGCTGGAGGGTCCGGGGAACGCAGCCCCAGCAAACAGCAGCTTATTCCCTATACTGTGGATTGGGGATAAATAAGTGGGAACATCTATTTTAACAGCTCCCATCAATTACTAGTGTTACCATACCTTCTAGTTAACCCTTACCTAATCTATGCATTGATGTATTTCCTTGTACTATAGGATGGACTTCACAGGGTTCCCTAAATTTACGACACTGATGATAAAATATATAGAAAGGATCACAATTTGGTAAGTGATAAAAATGTAACGCTCTAATATAAACCAACCTTCTGGATTCCATAATGATGGAGCTGTCTCCTTATCTCTGATGACTGAGTCATTATATTCTGGGAGGGATGTTCCCCTGTAGATCCTGTCTGCACACAATATCTGTCTACACAGAGAGCCGCCATGTTTTGGGCACCGCTCATGGATCGTATCTTACAGCACAAAGATGCCACAACACAGGGATTGTTACTTCACTTGTTCAATGGTAGGAGGAGAAAACACAGGAGCCATTATGGTAGTATGGCTTCTTAGAAAGGAAGGACATATACCTTCTCTAGGGATCTGTATTCAGAGCTCATCTGACAGTTTTCCCAATGAACAGTGTATAGTTAGAAAATCACCACTAAATTAAATTCATTATGTTTGGAATAATCATCTATTGTAAATTTAAAAAGGGAAATAATAAAGACAAGAAAGGCCATGGGATCTTTTTCTGCCAATAATCTTCTAGTTCTCTCGGTATCCCCGTACAGAAACATCCTCTATTGGCAGCTGCTGTCAGACAGAATTTGAGGATTTCAAGAGAATCTACCACCAGGTTTTTGCTGCCGCATCTAAAAGCAACAATTTCAGCAATGTTTCTCATTACTGGGCTGCTTACAATTTTGATAAAATTATTTTATCTGCTGCAGATCTAGCAGTGCTCTGAATGTTGAGCCCTGTATAACTCCGCCCACACCACTGATCGGCTGCTCAATGTACACTGTGCATAGGAAAAAGACTGCCAATCAGGGGTGGGTGCAGAGCTCATAAATAAGGAGGACTACATGGCAGCAGGTTTACTAGTCCTCTAGAGATAATCTTCTGCTGATAAAAGCGTGATTTTATCAAAGCTACAGCAAACAGCTCCATAATTATGGATGCGCATTCACCAGAGACGTGTCGATGTCACATATCATGTAACTTGCGTCGCTGATTCTATTTTATCCTCTATTGAGCACTTTTGGTGAATAAAGGAAGAAGGTTGTTCACAAGTTCATTGAGATGGATTTTCTCCTGTTTAGGTTGCAGCAAACAACCCAACAAGTGACACATCCCTGGAAGCAAGGTTTCCAGCTCTAAGTTATGCTACTCTCAGATTAGGAGGCAAAATCCTGGTGACAAATTCTCTTTAAAGGGAATCTGAAACCAAGTTTTTGCTACATAATCTGAAAATGGTATGATGTAGGGACAGAGAAAATGATTCCAGCAATGTGCCACTTACTAGGCTTCTTGGTGCAGTTTTATTAAAATCCCTGTTTTCTCTTGTACAGATCTATCAGTGCTCTGAATGTTGAGCCCTGTATAACCCCTCCCACACTACTGATTGACAGCTTTCTAGGTAAATTATACTTTGCCAGAAAGCTGCTAATCATCGGTGGGGACGGAGTTATACAGAGCAGGAGGACTACATGGCATGAGGCAACTAGTCCTCTAATGATAATATCCTGCTAATAAAACAATAATTTTATTGAAACTACAGCAAGCAGCCCAGTAAGTGACAACTTGCTGGAATCATGCTCTTTGCCCCTACACAATGCTGTTCTCAGATTAAACAGCAGAAACCTGCTGACAGATATTTTTGTATCTCTGGAATGTAGTCAATGTAAAATGTTGGCAAAGAAAGTACCTAGAATGGAGGGAGGAGGGGAGGAATGAAGCCACATTTGTCATGATCACTAATGGTATTGAACATCCTAACAATTAATGGTATTTGTACCTTTCTATATGAGATATATATGTTCCATGTACCATAGGGAGCAGACCATACAGTGGCCGGAAGAAGAAGTTAGCACCGAGATCATGGAGATGGAGATTATACATCTGACTCTGTAAGTGCTGAGATTTATTGAGCTAATAACAGCAAACCTCACAGATTGCACAGTGATATATAGAATTACTGCCTCCCACTGTGGACTATGACTTAGTGGGGGTTTAGGTTACACTTTACACTAAGTTACAGGGAAACATCAGAACTTGACTGGGTAGAACAATAGTGACCAGCAAGATTCAATTAAAACCCCCTACTTTACAGGGGGCTAACCACCGCTCCATGTAGGTGACTGAGGCAGTGCTGCCCCCAATACAGACATGGCTGAGAGCACTGTGGTACCTGGAATAATAGAGAGGATGCGGCACTGACCAGCACTGTGGGCTCTCCACTCTCAGGATCTGTGGGAGGACGAATGGTAGTCGGACCCCCACCGGGTCAGAGAGTGGAGCTGCGCTTGCGCAGTATGTTTCTTACATGCGCTTGCACATTGTTCATCGGCAATCTACACATGCACCGTGACGATAGATGTATATACACACACATATATATAGATATACATAATATGAGTGTGTGTGTATATATATATATATATATATATATATACAGTATATATATATATATACATATATATATAGAGAGAGATAAATATATATATATACCTTATTATGTATGTATATATTGACAGCTCAATTATTACATATAAATAAATGAGTATACAGTTGAAACCAGAAGTTTACATACACTATATACAAAGGCACATATACATGTTTTTCTCAATATCTAACATGAAATCAGAATAGACTTTTCCTATTTTAGGTCAATTAGAATTACCATAATTATTAATATTTGCCAAATGTCAGAATAATGAGAGAGAGAGAATGCTTTAAAGGGAACCTGTCAGCAGAATTGTGCTGAGTAACCTACACACACTGTCAGGTTGGTGCTGTTAAACTTAATAAATTTATACCTTGGTTGATGAAATCCATCTTGTACTTTTTTAATCCTTATTTTTAGTTTTGTGTTTATGATATGCTTCTGCTCTAAGACGGGGTTGGTGTTTATGGTGCTCTGATAGCAGTCTGCATTATGAATACCTAACAGGTCACTGATCCCTCACTGACCTGCCCCCTAGTTTGCATAATGAATATACTAATGTGTGTATTTGAAAAAAAAATGTTACTTCATCAAAAAGGCGGTGCCTCCAGCATCTGCACATTATCACTTGTCAGTTAGTGCCTATTATATTGTGGTGTTGAAAAGAAAAAAAAACACCATCAAAATGGCACCGTCGGCTGCGCCTGTGCATTTGCACCTATCGTGTACCAATAGATACTACTGTAAAAGAGTCGCCTCCTGCGCCATTTTGTTGTAGTGTAAAATTTTTTGGCTGTAGCAACAAGGGGTGGGCGGAGGCGTTTGCACAGTACTATCTATTGGTATGCGATAGATGCCAATGTGCAGGCGCAGCCAGCGGCGCCATTTTGATGGTAAATTTTTTTTTTTCAACACAGCAAAATAATAGGCACTAACTGACAAGTGCACAGGCCCCGTAGACGCCACCATTTTGATGAAGTGACATGTCTTTTTAAATATACACATTAATATATTCACTAAGCAAACTAGACGGCAAAAAGAAGCACAAGACGGATTTCATCAACCAAGGCATCATTTTATTAAGTATAAGGCCGGGGTCACACTGGCGAGGAATACGGACGAGTGAGAGGCGTTAAAAGCACGCATTACACATGGACAAATTATTCTCTATGGGTTTGCTCCCAACAGCCGTATATTTCTTGGGCGTATTCTACTGTCCGTGCCAATAGCAGCATGCTGCGATTGTCAGCGTACTACGCCCGTAATACGCCAATGCAAGTCTATGAGTGCACAAAAAAAAGGATTACACATGGACCACACATGTGACTTGCGAGAAATACGCACCCGGTGTCTTTTATAAAAGCTGGCAATTCAGTGCGCTATACAGTAAACTCACACTGACAGGTTTAATAAAGAAATGAAAGAATAGATACAGTATATACACATAGAATACATATATATACATACAAACATACATGTCATTGTGACAAACTATATATATATATATATATATATATATATATATATATATATATATATATATATATATATATATATACAGTATATATATATATATATATTTATATTTCACAGAGTTCTTCATAGCAGAATAGCCGCTAATTAAATTGGCGGCTTCTATCAAATCATTCACCAACCCGACATGAAATTACACATGGTTTACATTCAGTAAAGCATTTCATTTCATGTATTTTTATATGTCCCTGACTAATAATTAGATGAGGGTTTGTGTGCAAAATTTGGGAGTTCTAGTTGTTATTTTAAGAAGTTAATTCGTTGTTAAAAAATGCGTGGGCTTCCCATTGCCCTATAGTGGTGGCGAGTGGTTTAATCTAACAAAGGGTTAATGTCACCATTCGATTGTAAGGTGACATTAACCCTTTGTTAGATTAACCCATTCGCCACCGCTACAGGGCAAAGGGAAGCCCACACATTTTTTAACAACAAATTAACCCCTTTAAATAACAACTACAACTCACAAATTTTGCACACAAACCCTCATCTAATTATTAGTCTGGGACATATTCAAAAACATGAAATGAAATGCTTTACTGAATGTAAACCAGGTGTCATTTCATGTCGGGTTGGGGAATGATTTGAAAGAAGCCGGCAATTTAATTAGCGGCTATTCTGCTATGAAGAACTCTGTGAAATATAAATATATATATATATATATATATATATGTTTGTCTCAATGACTTGTGTGTATATATATATATATATATGTATTCTATGTGTCTATATCTATTATTTTGTTTCTGTTAGAAACTCTGTCATAGGGCTCCATTATATGTCCATTTTGCAAGGCGGCGAGAAAATCTCGCCATACGGATTGCATACGGATGCCATACGGATTACATACAGATGCAGACATGCACAAAATATGCAACCACACCTTGCTTACAGATGACATACGGAGCACTATTTAGGGGTCATTCATCCGTATTACGCATGTAAACTACGGACCGTATTTTGCATCGGTTAGTGTGACCCCGGCCTAATGGTGCAGACTTGACACTGTCTGTAGGTTACTGAGCACAATCCTGCTGACAGGTTACCTTTAAGGCATTTTTATTGCTTACTGCAAAGTCAAAAGTTTATATACATTTAATTAGTATTTGGTACCATTGCCCTTAAACTAAATGACTTAGATCAAATATTTGGGATATCGTTCCACAAGCTTTTCCCAATAGTTGGTTGGAATTTGGGCCCATTCCTCCTGACAAAACTAGTTTAACTGATCCAGGTTTGTAAGTGGCCTTGCTCACACAGTGCTATGAATATGTGCACTAATCCCTGCATAATGTACAGTATATATGTTCCGTACTATTTCGTGCCTATTGCATACATTCTCTGTACTATTCCCTGCTTAGTGCATATATTCTCCACACTATTGTCTGCCTGTTGCATATATTCTCCACACTATTCCCTGCTTATTGAATATATTCTTTGCACTATTCCCTGCTTAGTGCATATATTCTCCTCACTATTCCCTGCCTAGAGCATATTTTATCTGCACTAATCCCTGCCTAGTGCATATATTCTCTGCACTATTCCCTGCCTAGTACATATATTCTCTGCACTCTTTCCTGCCTAGTGCATATATTCTCCACACTATTACCTGCCAAGTGCATATATTCTCTGCACTAATCCCTGCCTAGAGCATATATTCTCAACACTCTTTGCTACCTAGTGCACATATTCTCCACACTATTCCCTGCCTAGAGCATATATTCTCTGCACTCTTTCCTGCCTAGTGCATATATTCTCCACACTATTACCTGCCTAGTGCATATATTCTCTGCACTATTCCCTGCTTAGTGTATATATTCTCCTCACTATTCCCTGCCTAGAGCATATATTCTCTGCACTAATCCCTGCCTAGTGCATATATTCTCTGCACTCTTTCCTGCCTAGTGCACATTTTCTCCACACTATTACCTGCCTAGTGCATATATTCTCCGTACTAATCCCTGCCTAGTGCATATATTCTCTGCATTCTTTCCTGCCTAGTGCATATATTCTCCACACTATTACCTGCCAAGTGCATATATTCTCTGCACTAATCCCTGCCTAGAGCATATATTGTCAACACTCTTTGCTACCTAGTGCACATATTCTCCACACTATTCCCTGCCTAGAGCATATATTCTCTGCACTCTTTCCTGCCTAGTGCATATATTCTCCACACTATTACCTGCCTAGTGCATATATTCTCTGCACTATTCCCTGCTTAGTGTATATATTCTCCTCACTATTCCCTGCCTAGAGCATATATTCTCTGCACTAATCCCTGCCTAGTGCATATATTCTCTGCACTCTTTCCTGCCTAGTGCACATTTTCTCCACACTATTACCTGCCTAGTGTATATATTCTCCACACTATTCCCTGCCTAGTGCATATATTCTCTGCACTCTTTCCTGCCTAGTGCATATATTCTCCACACTATTACCTGCCAAGTGCATATATTCTCTGCACTAATCCCTGCCTAGAGCATATTTTATCTGCACTAATCCCTGCCTAGTGCATATATTCTCTGCACTATTCCCTGCCTAGTGCATATATTCTCTGCACTCTTTCCTGCCTAGTGCATATATTCTCCACACTATTACCTGCCAAGTGCATATATTCTCTGCACTAATCCCTGCCTAGAGCATATATTCTCAACACTCTTTGCTACCTAGTGCACATATTCTCCACACTATTCCCTGCCTAGAGCATATATTCTCTGCACTCTTTCCTGCCTAGTGCATATATTCTCCACACTATTACCTGCCTAGTGCATATATTCTCTGCACTATTCCCTGCTTAGTGTATATATTCTCCTCACTATTCCCTGCCTAGAGCATATATTCTCTGCACTAATCCCTGCCTAGTGCATATATTCTCTGCACTCTTTCCTGCCTAGTGCACATTTTCTCCACACTATTACCTGCCTAGTGCATATATTCTCTGCACTAATCCCTGCCTAGTGCATATATTCTCTGCACTCTTTCCTGCCTAGTGCATATATTCTCCACACTATTACCTGCCTAGTGCATATATTCTCTGCACTATTCCCTGCTTAGTGTATATATTCTCCTCACTATTCCCTGCCTAGAGCATATATTCTCTGCACTAATCCCTGCCTAGTGCATATATTCTCTGCACTCTTTCCTGCCTAGTGCACATTTTCTCCACACTATTACCTGCCTAGTGCATATATTCTCTGCACTAATCCCTGCCTGGTGCACATATTCTCCACACGATTTCATGCCTAGTGCATATATTCTCCACACTATTCCCTGCCTAGTGCATATATTCTCTGCACTAATCCCTGCCTAGTGCACATATTCTCCACACTATTCCCTGCCTAGTGCAGATATTCTCCACACTATTGTCTGCCTAGTGCATATATTCTCATCACTTTTCCCTGCCAAGTGCATATGTTATCTGCGCTCATCCCTGCCAGTCAGGGTACAGCTTGTATAAGAGTTTCAATTTGGTGTGGCCTGTAAATAACTCCACACACAGCCATTAATGTGTAAACCGCTGGTAACAATAGTGAGCACACCTCTAAGTGAAAATGGCCAAATTGTGCCCTAAGTGTCAATATTTTGTGTGGCCACCATTATTTTAAAGCATTGCCTTTACTCTCTTGGGCATGGAGTTCACTAGAACTTCACAGATTGTCACTGGAATCCTTTTCCACTCCTCCATGACAACATAACGGAGCTGGTGGATGTTGGAGACCTTGCACTCCTCCACCTTTGTTTGAAGATGCCATGCAGAAGTTCAGTAGGGTTTTGGTCTGGTGACATGCTTGGTCAGTCCAGCTCCTTTACCCTCAGTTTCTTTAGCAAGGCAGTGGTCATGTTAGAGGTGTGTTTGGGGTAATTATCATGTTGAAATACTGCCCTGCGACCCAGTTTCTGAAGAGAGGGGATCATGTACTGTGAAATACTGAAGCTGACCATGTTGGCATCCATGGTTCCCTCTGTGAACTATAGCTGCCCACAGATGGCAGCACTCATGCAGCCCCAAACCATGACACTCCCACCATCATGCTTGACTGTAGGTCTTTGTACTCCTCACCTGGTTGCTGCCACACACTTGACACCATCTGAACCAAATATGTTTATGTTGGTCTCAGCCCGCAGGACTTAATTCCAGTAATCCATCTCTTAGTCTGCTTGTCTTTAGCAGTGTTTGCAGGCTTTCTTGTGCATTATCTTTAGAAGAGGCTTCCTTATGGGATGACAGCCATGCAGACGAATTTGATGCAGTGTGCGTCATATGGTTTGAGCACTGACAGGCTGACCCACCACTCCTGTAACCTCTGCAGTAACGCTGGCAGCACTAATACGTCTATGTTGAAAGGACAGCTAATGGATATGATGGTGAGCACATGTACTCAACTCGTTTGTTCAACTATGGCGAGGACAGTTCTGAGTGGAACCTGTCTTGTTTAACTGCTGTATGGTTTTGCCCACGATGCTGCAGCTCAGTTTCAGGTTGTTGGCAATCTTCTTACAGCCTAGGCCATCTTTTAGTAGAGCAATAATTGATTTTTACAGATCCTCATAGAGTTTCATTGCCCTGAGGAGCCAGGTTGAACTTCCATTTACCAGTATGAGAATGTGTGAGAGCGATAACACCAAATCTAACCCACCTGTCACCCATTCACACCTGAGATCTTGTAACACTAATGAGTTACGTGAAACTGGGGAGGGAAAATACTAAACTAGGAACAACTTAGCCATTTCACTTAGGGGCGTACTCAATTTTGTTGAAAGCGATTTAGATACTAATGGCTGCGTGTTGAGTTATGTAGAGGAAATGCCACATTTATACAAGCTGTACTACTTTATTTTGAAGATTTGACACCTTGATACATTGTTGTCCCATGAAAACAAAGTATTTACAAAAATGTAAGGAGTGCACTCACTTTTGTGATATACTGTAGGTCCTGAGGATAGCATATCAATATCTTGTAGCTTGAATGCGCTTTAAAATTGTTTGTTATATCCAAACTCTATAAAGGAAAACCGAGATATACTGCCAGCCGCAGCCCGAGATATACTGCCAGCCGCAGCCCGAGATATACTGCCAGCCGCAGCCCGAGATATACTGCCAGCCGCAGCCCGAGATATACTGCCAGCCGCAGCCCGAGATATACTGCCAGCCGCAGCCCGAGATATACTGCCAGCCGCAGCCCGAGATATACTGCCAGCCGCAGCCCGAGATATACTGCCAGCCGCAGCCCGAGATATACTGCCAGCCGCAGCCCGAGATATACTGCCAGCCGCAGCCCGAGATATACTGCCAGCCGCAGCCCGAGATATACTGCCAGCCGCAGCCCGAGATATACTGCCAGCCGCAGCCCGAGATATACTGCCAGCCGCAGCCCGAGATATACTGCCAGCCGCAGCCCGAGATATACTGCCAGCCGCAGCCCGAGATATACTGCCAGCCGCAGCCCGAGATATACTGCCAGCCGCAGCCCGAGATATACTGCCAGCCGCAGCCCGAGATATACTGCCAGCCGCAGCCCGAGATATACTGCCAGCCGCAGCCCGAGATATACTGCCAGCCGCAGCCCGAGATATACTGCCAGCCGCAGCCCGAGATATACTGCCAGCCGCAGCCCGAGATATACTGCCAGCCGCAGCCCGAGATATACTGCCAGCCGCAGCCCGAGATATACTGCCAGCCGCAGCCCGAGATATACTGCCAGCCGCAGCCCGAGATATACTGCCAGCCGCAGCCCGAGATATACTGCCAGCCGCAGCCCGAGATATACTGCCAGCCGCAGCCCGAGATATACTGCCAGCCGCAGCCCGAGATATACTGCCAGCCGCAGCCCGAGATATACTGCCAGCCGCAGCCCGAGATATACTGCCAGCCGCAGCCCGAGATATACTGCCAGCCGCAGCCCGAGATATACTGCCAGCCGCAGCCCGAGATATACTGCCAGCCGCAGCCCGAGATATACTGCCAGCCGCAGCCCGAGATATACTGCCAGCCGCAGCCCGAGATATACTGCCAGCCGCAGCCCGAGATATACTGCCAGCCGCAGCCCGAGATATACTGCCAGCCGCAGCCCGAGATATACTGCCAGCCGCAGCCCGAGATATACTGCCAGCCGCAGCCCGAGATATACTGCCAGCCGCAGCCCGAGATATACTGCCAGCCGCAGCCCGAGATATACTGCCAGCCGCAGCCCGAGATATACTGCCAGCCGCAGCCCGAGATATACTGCCAGCCGCAGCCCGAGATATACTGCCAGCCGCAGCCCGAGATATACTGCCAGCCGCAGCCCGAGATATACTGCCAGCCGCAGCCCGAGATATACTGCCAGCCGCAGCCCGAGATATACTGCCAGCCGCAGCCCGAGATATACTGCCAGCCGCAGCCCGAGATATACTGCCAGCCGCAGCCCGAGATATACTGCCAGCCGCAGCCCGAGATATACTGCCAGCCGCAGCCCGAGATATACTGCCAGCCGCAGCCCGAGATATACTGCCAGCCGCAGCCCGAGATATACTGCCAGCCGCAGCCCGAGATATACTGCCAGCCGCAGCCCGAGATATACTGCCAGCCGCAGCCCGAGATATACTGCCAGCCGCAGCCCGAGATATACTGCCAGCCGCAGCCCGAGATATACTGCCAGCCGCAGCCCGAGATATACTGCCAGCCGCAGCCCGAGATATACTGCCAGCCGCAGCCCGAGATATACTGCCAGCCGCAGCCCGAGATATACTGCCAGCCGCAGCCCGAGATATACTGCCAGCCGCAGCCCGAGATATACTGCCAGCCGCAGCCCGAGATATACTGCCAGCCGCAGCCCGAGATATACTGCCAGCCGCAGCCCGAGATATACTGCCAGCCGCAGCCCGAGATATACTGCCAGCCGCAGCCCGAGATATACTGCCAGCCGCAGCCCGAGATATACTGCCAGCCGCAGCCCGAGATATACTGCCAGCCGCAGCCCGAGATATACTGCCAGCCGCAGCCCGAGATATACTGCCAGCCGCAGCCCGAGATATACTGCCAGCCGCAGCCCGAGATATACTGCCAGCCGCAGCCCGAGATATACTGCCAGCCGCAGCCCGAGATATACTGCCAGCCGCAGCCCGAGATATACTGCCAGCCGCAGCCCGAGATATACTGCCAGCCGCAGCCCGAGATATACTGCCAGCCGCAGCCCGAGATATACTGCCAGCCGCAGCCCGAGATATACTGCCAGCCGCAGCCCGAGATATACTGCCAGCCGCAGCCCGAGATATACTGCCAGCCGCAGCCCGAGATATACTGCCAGCCGCAGCCCGAGATATACTGCCAGCCGCAGCCCGAGATATACTGCCAGCCGCAGCCCGAGATATACTGCCAGCCGCAGCCCGAGATATACTGCCAGCCGCAGCCCGAGATATACTGCCAGCCGCAGCCCGAGATATACTGCCAGCCGCAGCCCGAGATATACTGCCAGCCGCAGCCCGAGATATACTGCCAGCCGCAGCCCGAGATATACTGCCAGCCGCAGCCCGAGATATACTGCCAGCCGCAGCCCGAGATATACTGCCAGCCGCAGCCCGAGATATACTGCCAGCCGCAGCCCGAGATATACTGCCAGCCGCAGCCCGAGATATACTGCCAGCCGCAGCCCGAGATATACTGCCAGCCGCAGCCCGAGATATACTGCCAGCCGCAGCCCGAGATATACTGCCAGCCGCAGCCCGAGATATACTGCCAGCCGCAGCCCGAGATATACTGCCAGCCGCAGCCCGAGATATACTGCCAGCCGCAGCCCGAGATATACTGCCAGCCGCAGCCCGAGATATACTGCCAGCCGCAGCCCGAGATATACTGCCAGCCGCAGCCCGAGATATACTGCCAGCCGCAGCCCGAGATATACTGCCAGCCGCAGCCCGAGATATACTGCCAGCCGCAGCCCGAGATATACTGCCAGCCGCAGCCCGAGATATACTGCCAGCCGCAGCCCGAGATATACTGCCAGCCGCAGCCCGAGATATACTGCCAGCCGCAGCCCGAGATATACTGCCAGCCGCAGCCCGAGATATACTGCCAGCCGCAGCCCGAGATATACTGCCAGCCGCAGCCCGAGATATACTGCCAGCCGCAGCCCGAGATATACTGCCAGCCGCAGCCCGAGATATACTGCCAGCCGCAGCCCGAGATATACTGCCAGCCGCAGCCCGAGATATACTGCCAGCCGCAGCCCGAGATATACTGCCAGCCGCAGCCCGAGATATACTGCCAGCCGCAGCCCGAGATATACTGCCAGCCGCAGCCCGAGATATACTGCCAGCCGCAGCCCGAGATATACTGCCAGCCGCAGCCCGAGATATACTGCCAGCCGCAGCCCGAGATATACTGCCAGCCGCAGCCCGAGATATACTGCCAGCCGCAGCCCGAGATATACTGCCAGCCGCAGCCCGAGATATACTGCCAGCCGCAGCCCGAGATATACTGCCAGCCGCAGCCCGAGATATACTGCCAGCCGCAGCCCGAGATATACTGCCAGCCGCAGCCCGAGATATACTGCCAGCCGCAGCCCGAGATATACTGCCAGCCGCAGCCCGAGATATACTGCCAGCCGCAGCCCGAGATATACTGCCAGCCGCAGCCCGAGATATACTGCCAGCCGCAGCCCGAGATATACTGCCAGCCGCAGCCCGAGATATACTGCCAGCCGCAGCCCGAGATATACTGCCAGCCGCAGCCCGAGATATACTGCCAGCCGCAGCCCGAGATATACTGCCAGCCGCAGCCCGAGATATACTGCCAGCCGCAGCCCGAGATATACTGCCAGCCGCAGCCCGAGATATACTGCCAGCCGCAGCCCGAGATATACTGCCAGCCGCAGCCCGAGATATACTGCCAGCCGCAGCCCGAGATATACTGCCAGCCGCAGCCCGAGATATACTGCCAGCCGCAGCCCGAGATATACTGCCAGCCGCAGCCCGAGATATACTGCCAGCCGCAGCCCGAGATATACTGCCAGCCGCAGCCCGAGATATACTGCCAGCCGCAGCCCGAGATATACTGCCAGCCGCAGCCCGAGATATACTGCCAGCCGCAGCCCGAGATATACTGCCAGCCGCAGCCCGAGATATACTGCCAGCCGCAGCCCGAGATATACTGCCAGCCGCAGCCCGAGATATACTGCCAGCCGCAGCCCGAGATATACTGCCAGCCGCAGCCCGAGATATACTGCCAGCCGCAGCCCGAGATATACTGCCAGCCGCAGCCCGAGATATACTGCCAGCCGCAGCCCGAGATATACTGCCAGCCGCAGCCCGAGATATACTGCCAGCCGCAGCCCGAGATATACTGCCAGCCGCAGCCCGAGATATACTGCCAGCCGCAGCCCGAGATATACTGCCAGCCGCAGCCCGAGATATACTGCCAGCCGCAGCCCGAGATATACTGCCAGCCGCAGCCCGAGATATACTGCCAGCCGCAGCCCGAGATATACTGCCAGCCGCAGCCCGAGATATACTGCCAGCCGCAGCCCGAGATATACTGCCAGCCGCAGCCCGAGATATACTGCCAGCCGCAGCCCGAGATATACTGCCAGCCGCAGCCCGAGATATACTGCCAGCCGCAGCCCGAGATATACTGCCAGCCGCAGCCCGAGATATACTGCCAGCCGCAGCCCGAGATATACTGCCAGCCGCAGCCCGAGATATACTGCCAGCCGCAGCCCGAGATATACTGCCAGCCGCAGCCCGAGATATACTGCCAGCCGCAGCCCGAGATATACTGCCAGCCGCAGCCCGAGATATACTGCCAGCCGCAGCCCGAGATATACTGCCAGCCGCAGCCCGAGATATACTGCCAGCCGCAGCCCGAGATATACTGCCAGCCGCAGCCCGAGATATACTGCCAGCCGCAGCCCGAGATATACTGCCAGCCGCAGCCCGAGATATACTGCCAGCCGCAGCCCGAGATATACTGCCAGCCGCAGCCCGAGATATACTGCCAGCCGCAGCCCGAGATATACTGCCAGCCGCAGCCCGAGATATACTGCCAGCCGCAGCCCGAGATATACTGCCAGCCGCAGCCCGAGATATACTGCCAGCCGCAGCCCGAGATATACTGCCAGCCGCAGCCCGAGATATACTGCCAGCCGCAGCCCGAGATATACTGCCAGCCGCAGCCCGAGATATACTGCCAGCCGCAGCCCGAGATATACTGCCAGCCGCAGCCCGAGATATACTGCCAGCCGCAGCCCGAGATATACTGCCAGCCGCAGCCCGAGATATACTGCCAGCCGCAGCCCGAGATATACTGCCAGCCGCAGCCCGAGATATACTGCCAGCCGCAGCCCGAGATATACTGCCAGCCGCAGCCCGAGATATACTGCCAGCCGCAGCCCGAGATATACTGCCAGCCGCAGCCCGAGATATACTGCCAGCCGCAGCCCGAGATATACTGCCAGCCGCAGCCCGAGATATACTGCCAGCCGCAGCCCGAGATATACTGCCAGCCGCAGCCCGAGATATACTGCCAGCCGCAGCCCGAGATATACTGCCAGCCGCAGCCCGAGATATACTGCCAGCCGCAGCCCGAGATATACTGCCAGCCGCAGCCCGAGATATACTGCCAGCCGCAGCCCGAGATATACTGCCAGCCGCAGCCCGAGATATACTGCCAGCCGCAGCCCGAGATATACTGCCAGCCGCAGCCCGAGATATACTGCCAGCCGCAGCCCGAGATATACTGCCAGCCGCAGCCCGAGATATACTGCCAGCCGCAGCCCGAGATATACTGCCAGCCGCAGCCCGAGATATACTGCCAGCCGCAGCCCGAGATATACTGCCAGCCGCAGCCCGAGATATACTGCCAGCCGCAGCCCGAGATATACTGCCAGCCGCAGCCCGAGATATACTGCCAGCCGCAGCCCGAGATATACTGCCAGCCGCAGCCCGAGATATACTGCCAGCATTAAAAAATAACATTCTAATGTATTAATAAAGCTAGTTTCACCTCTATTGAATTTATGACACCCTGAATTTCACTTTATTGCCTGCACGGAGTTTGATTACATGCTGCTCCCCACACTAGGCAAATTGCTCTGCTTTTTTTCCCCTAAACTCTCCTCCAGCGCTGCCCTCTTCCCACGCACTACACAATCATTGGCTTTTAAGATTAGTGCTGGGGCAGATACTATCATTCATTCCAGCACTGAAACTGACTGAGTAGTGATCCTGTGCTTCCATCTGTGGCAGTTCAGCACCGATCACTACACCTCACACCACAATGGTGATAGCACTGTCACATGTCCTCTATTACTCATGGGTGTAATGATTGCAATTACAGAGGGTGCAACCGGGTCCATACTGAAGGGGGACCCCCACGTCAGGTGTATGTGCATCCAAGTGTGTTGCACCGTGGAGATAGCAGCTGACAGTGACGTGCACGGCAGGAACGTTATCCCATAAACACATGCTGAAGCAAAATGATGTTTAGTTACAGCATAGATCAAGCTGCCAAACTTCTCTTCATGCCTCTGATACAGGTGAGGAGGGTCACATTGCGACCCCTGCAGTGGTGGGACAAGTTCTGATTTTTTTTTCAATCTGCTTGTCGTGGTACCCAGGGGATGTGTTGTGACCCTAATCACTTTATTTCTGCTGCTATGTCATGTAGCAGCAGCTTACAATGATTTTATGCTGCACAACCTGTGCCATGGCCAAAATCATTGTGTAACCCAGAATCAGTATATAATGCAGTGTACTGTAAAGCCGAATAAAAAGATTTACAGGACTCCATGGGAATCCAGTTAGGGTCATGGAAAGTTACACATTTGGTCAAGAAATAGTACACTCTTGTATTACATGCCACATTCAGCCAGGATGCTTGTGTCAGAATAATCAAGTCTGTGTATTATACACTGATATATATATATATGGACACATGTATGCAGCTGTTTTTCATATAGAAATGTAACCATATGAATATAGATTGATGTAGATACATGGCAAAAAAAAAAAAAATATAGCAGCACTCCAGGCATGAGATCGTGAAATAAACTGTGGTCTTTATTCACCCAGATATGCGCGACATTTCAACTTTTCAAACTGTGAACCTTTCTCAAGCCATCAACATTCACAGAGTATAAGCACAGTACATATAGGTTACACTGTATAATCAGTGATCAATCAATATACATCAGGAAAGAATAGTTGATATGTACAGGGCCGGCTCCAGGTTTTCATGGGCCCTGGGGAAATGGTCTCAGTGGGTCCCTTTAAGACATACCACGATACACAGATACGGCAGAGAAATATAGGTATAGAACAATGCCAAAGATTTACTTCTTACATTACATGAGTAATAACTATTTAGCTCAGAAACCGGACAGTTTAGTCCTCTATACAGTATTATTATTTATTTATATAGCACCATTGATTCCATGGTGCTGTACATGAGAAGGGGTTACATACAAATTACAGATATCACTTACAGTAAACTAACAATGACAGACTGATACAGAGGGGAGAGGACCCTGCCCTTTCGGGCTTACATGCTACAGGATGGTGGGGAAGGAGACAGTAGGTTGGTGGGTTACAGCAGTTCCGGTGTTGGGCTCCAGTATTATGGGTTCCACATAGCTCTCCATACAGGATCGTGGGCCCCATATAATGCTCCAGTATATGATGGGCCCCATACAATGCTCCAGTATATATGAGTCCAATATATTGCGCCAAGCGTAAAAAAAATGAAATGCTCACCTCTCCTCGCTGGCCGCTGCTCTGCTCCAGACTCCTCAGCATTGCAGTCGTCCGGCTTTTTGCACTGTGACTGTTCAGAGAAGAGGGAGCACACTAGTCACATCATCGCACCATCTGACCTGAAACATCCCAGAGTGAGAAGATGTGGAAGACACTGCAGCGGAAGAACAGGGAGAGGTAAGTATTACTAGTACTTGGGCCCTAAGCAAGCGGGGGGGCCAACTTGTGGGTGCTGGCACCGGTCCCCATAGCGTGCTGGTGTCCCCAATGGTGAGTGGGCCCCCCAGCCTGCTCAGGGCCCTGACACTTACCCAAGAGCTGACGCTGGCCCTGCATATGTATACAGTGCAATAATATCAATCTCCTCATGAGTCATTAAGCATATAACAATAACTGATTTTCATCCTGTGCCAGTTCACAGGTATTGTGCATATAATATTAAAACCTTAATTGCTTGATAGAGATAATGTGATAACACAAGTGTTATAATTAATGATTGCTCATATAACTGCTGACGGTAGTAATATACATAGAATGTGCTCTAGGCTCAAGTGTGATGTCAGTGATCCCAGCTACTCACTACACCAGGGGCCTAGAGGTGGAGGGGGCACGCCAACACCAACGACTATATCAGCTGGATGCAAGTCCTTGGAGCCACATTCTGCTGAAATGTTTTGTGGTGCAGGGGACCCGCTGGCTCCCTGAGCTGCAATACATGCCAGTGGCCTATCAGAGACTGGTAGCTGACGTCGGCGTGCCCGTGACTGGTGACACATGGCATCGACATCATGCACCATGGCGAGGATGCTGAAGTCAACTGCAGCGGCTGTAGAAGCGAACACCAGGCAGCGTAGGGGGAAGACGAGTAGTATTTTTTTATGTATTGGAGAACAGAACACATTATCCCAGGAAGGGGCACACTATCCCAGGAATGGTCCCAGTATGGGGGACATTATCCCAGGAAGGGGCACACTATCCCAGGAATGGTCCCAGTATGGGGGACATTATCCCAGGAAGGGGCACACTATCCCAGGAATGGTCCCAGTATGGGGGACATTATCCCAGGAAGGGGCACACTATCCCAGGAATGGACCCAGTATGGGGGACATTATCCCAGGAAGGGGCATCCCTGATTACGTACCATCCTCTTTAGTTATGTATGGGACAGTCCCCTAATATGTTGCGTCCTCTGTTTTTATGTACATTATTGTCCCATTATTACAAAGTATTATATCTTCTTATATATAGCACCGTTCTTTACATATTGCTTTCTTGTTATTTTTGTTAATCACAGCGCTCTCTCTTTACTACAGTGTCCTCTCTTGTTAGATATAACATGACTGCTGATGGTGCAACATCTCACCAGTTAATCATACTTTGCTATCAGAAAAGAAGCTTTACCAACTTCCATCAGCAATCACTTCAGTTTTTATATAACAAGAGTGGATACTATAATAAAACAGGATGCTCTAAATAACGAGATTCCGATATGTAAGGGATGGTGCTGTACATAAGAGGGCATCATGTAATAGGGGACAGTAATATTCATATTGAGAGGAGACAAATATCTGTAGCTTGGTTGCCATAAACATAGAGGGGCCCAAACATTTTTTTTGCACAGGGGCCCCAAGCTGTCAGTGTACACCCCGGCACTGACTGATTTGCACATGCTCTCTTCTCTCCATCAAGTTGTGTGGCGCCATATTAGATCAGGGAGCTGCCCTCAATCTGTGCATGTCTACTGCACTCAGTTATATGTACCTGCCATATTGGAGTGGGGAATGCTCACACTCCGGCACAGGCTGTATAAGCTTGTAGATAATTTGAAGATTGCTCTGGTTTCTCAATAGTAAAATATAGGCAAAATAAGCAGAATTACAGATATATCTAGTATATAAAAAAGATGGTATGGAAGTAATAAATAATAGTATAGGAAGAAGAGCTACCTTGTTTGAACAGGGACCTATGTGAACAAAGGGCAATGGCCACATAGCAGATGGAAACTGCAGATACATTGAATCTATCCAGTCTGTTTCTGGTATAAGAAGAAATGGGTGCCATTCGTGGCAGACTACTAGTTAGTATCCAGATGGTTGTCTGTATCTCTCACCCATTATATGTATTATAATTTAGTGCTGTCTACCAAATTGACAGACACCCATCTATGGGTCTCATCCCTCCAGTGTGACAAAGGATGGGCCATGTATATATGGAGGATACTGGGTCGATACTCTGAAGCGTGCTCTCGTTTGCAGTGTCAGTTTTGTATAGTGCTGCTTTCTTTAGAGGATACTTTAAGCGATATAGATCTATATTTCTATGAGTGCATAAATACTATTATATAAACCCACACAATGAAGGATTTCTTACTATCAGACATTAGGTAGCATTCACACAGGCAGGGCTGTCACCAGGAATTTTGGAGCCCCATATTCTACAGTCCCCTGCCCAGTCTTGGAAAAACTCCACTTCTGCATCACGTCCTCACCAATCACACATTAGTAGTTCCCATCGAACACCAGATCACATACAGCCATCGATTTTTTAAGCCCCACCACAAGGAAGACTCTTTTGATCGGGCCCTACTCTATTAAACATTTCTTAAAATATTCAATGCTCTTTAGGTACATTTTTAAAAATGACTAATACCACATACAAGGAACAAATTCTGTCATACCATGGCTGGACCACATATTACCACAATATAATGACCAAATAATATTACATACAAGGGATAAATGCCACCACACCATGACCAGACCACATAGTGACCAGATACTACAATACTGATCATTAATTTAAAAAAACACAATACTAATATTACCATAAGGGCCATTATACCAAAGAGCTCTGTATATACAGTAGTGTAAGTATACAGGTAATACAGGGATCACCAGTGACATTATACACAGTCCCACTGTCTAGTCTTGGAAAAACTCCACTTCTGCACCATGTCCTCACCATTCACACTTTTAGGGTATGTTTCCATGGTCCGGAAACATTCACTATTTGCTGTGGATTGGACGCTGCGTACAGCTGCAGCATCCAAATGTTACAGCATATTGGAGGGGATTTTATGAAATCCTGTCTCCACTATGCGTGCAGGGCTGCATCCGGCGGCCCTGCGTATATGGACATGCAGTGCGTCTTTCCTGACCGCAGCATGTCTATTTATCTTGTGGAGACGCTCCATCTCCGCAAGATACAGTCATGTGTTAAAGTTTGGGCACCCCTATTAATGTTAACCTTTTTTCTTTATAACAATTTTGGTTTTTGCAACAGCTATTTCAGTTTCATATATCTAATAACTGATGGACTCAGTTATATTTCTGGATTCAAATGAGGTTTATTGTTCTAACAGAAAATGTGCAATCTGCATTTAAACAAAATTTGACCGGTGCAAAAGTATGGGCACCCTTATCATTTTCTTGATTTGAACACTCCTAACTACTTTTTACTGACTTACTGAAGCACTAAATTGGTTTTGTAACCTCATTGAGCTTTGAACTTCATAGCCAGGTGTATCAAATCATGAGAAAAGGTATTTAAGGTGGCCACTTGCAAGTAGTTCTCCTATTTGATTCTCCTGTGAAGAGTGGCATCATGGGCTCCTCAAAACAACTCTCAAATGATCTGAAAACAAAGATTATTCAACATAGCTTTTCAGGGGAAGGATACAAAAAGTTGTCTCAGAGATTTAACCTGTCAATTTCCACTGTGAGGAACATAGTAAGGAAATGGAAGAACACAGGTACAGTTCTTGTTAAGCCCAGAAGTGGCAGGCCAAGAAAAATATCAGAAAGGCAGAGAAGAATGGTGAGAACAGTCAAGGACAATCCACAGACCACCTCCAAAGACCTGCAGCATCATCTTGCTGCAGATGGTGTCACTGTGCATCGGTCAACAATACAGCCACTTTGCACAAGGAGAAGCTGTATGGGAGAGTGATGCAAAAGAAGCCGTTTCTGCAAGCACGCCACAAGCACAGTCGCCTGAGGTATGCAAAAGCACATTTGGACAAGCCAGTTACATTTTGGAAGAAGGTCCTGTGGACTGATGAAACAAAGATTGAGTTGTTTGGTCATACAAAAAGGCGTTATGCATGGAGGCTAAAAAACACAGCATTCCAAGAAAACACTTGCTACCCACAGTAAAATTTGGTGGAGGTTCCATCATGCTTTGGGGCTGTGTGGCCAATGCTGACACTGGGAATCTTGTTAAAGTTGAGGGTCGCATGGATTCAACTCAGTATCAGCAGATTCTTGACAATAATGTGCAACAAAGTTGAAGTTATGCAGGGGATGGATATTTCAGCAAGACAATGATCCAAAACACCGCTCCAAATCTACTCAGGCATTCATGCAGAGGAACAATTACAATGTTCTGGAATGGCCATCCCAGTCCCCAGACCTGAATATCATTGAACATCTGTGGGATGATTTGAAGCGGGCTGTCCATGCTCGGCGACCATCAAACTTAACTGGAATTGTTTTGTAAACAGGAATGGTCACAAATACCTTCATCCAGGATCCAGGAACTCATTAATAGCTACAGGAAGCGACTAGAGGCTGTTATTTTTGCAAAAGGAGGATCTACGAAATATTAATGTCACTTTTATGTTGAGGTGCCCATACTTTTGCACCGGTCAAATTTTGTTAAAATGCAGATTGCACATTTTCTGTACAATAAACCTCATTTGAATCCAGAAATATAACTGAGTCCATCAGTTATTAGATATATGAAACTGAAATAGCTGTTGCAAAAACCAAAATTGTTATAAAGAAAAAAGGTTAACATTAATAGGGGTGCCCAAACTTTAACATATGACTGTAAATAACCCTGTCTATGGGTACGATGCGGTGATTCTGCATATGTTCAATGAACACATGCGGTATCAAGTCGCATACAAAGGGGGGCGGCACTTTGGGCAGAGCATGTTTCCGCTTTGCCCAAAGTGCTGCCAGTATGCCCCGTGGAGACATACCTTATAACAGTTACCATCTAACACCATATCACATTCACAGCCAGCAGCTTTTGTTTTGGCCAAAAGATTTTTTTAAGCCGCCACCACAAACAGCAAGGTAAACTGTTTTGGCCGGACCCTACTCTAAACTATTAAACATTTCTTAAAATACCTAATAATCTTTTTAGGTACATTTTATTTATTTTTCTGTAAGTATGTGTCAAACATTTTTTAAAATTACTAATAATACCACATTCAAAGGACAAATACCATCACACTATGACGAAACCACGTAGTGACCGAATAATACCACATAAAAGGAACAAATACTGTATTACAATAGCCGAACCACATACAGTGCCTTGCGAAAGTATTCAGCCCCCTGGAACTTTTCAACCTTTTCCCACATATCATGCTTCAAAACATAAAGATACCAAATGTAAATTTTTGGTGAAGAATCAACAACAAGTGGGACACAATTGTGAAGTTGAACGAAAGTTATTGGTTATTTTAATTTTTTGTTAAGATTCAGAAACTGAAAAGTGGGGCGTGCAATATTATTTGGCCCCTTTAACTTAATACATTGTTGCGCCACCTTTTGCTGCGATTACAGCTGCAAGTTGCTTGGGGTATGTCTGTATCAGTTTTGGTACATCGAGAGACTGAAATTCTTGCCCATTCTTCCTTGGCAAACAGCTTGCGCTCAGTGAGCTTTGATGGAGATCGTTTGTGAACAGTAGTTTTCAGCTCTTTCCATAGATTCTCGATTGTTTTCAGGTCTCGATTTTGACATTCTAACACCTGGATACGTTTATTTGTAAACCTTTCCATTGTAGATTTTGCTTCATGTTTGGGATCATTGTCTTGTGGGAAGACAAATCTCCGTCACAGTCTCAGGTCTTTTCAGACTCCCAACAGGTTTTCTTCAAGAATGGTCCTGTATTTGGCTCCATCCATCTTCCCATCAAATTTAACCATCTTCCCTGTCCCTGCTGAAGAAAAGCAGGCCCAAGCCATGATGCTACCACCACAAGCCATGATGCTGCCACCACCATGTTTGACGGTTAGGATGGTGTGTTCATGGTGATGAGCTGTGTTGCCTTTATGCCAAAATGTTCAATTTTGGTTTCATCTGACCAGAGCACCTTCTTCCACATGTTTGGTGTGTCTCCCAGGTGGCTTGTTGCAAACTTTAAATGACACTTTTTATGGATATCTTTGAGAAATGGCTCTCTTCTTGCCACTCCATAAAGGCTAGATTTGTGCAGTGTATGACTGATTGTTGTCCTATGGACAGACTGTCCCACCTCCGCTATAGATCTCTGCAGTTCATCCAGAGTGATCATGGGACTCTTGGCTGCATCTCTGATCAGTCTTCTCCTTGTTTGAGATGAAAGTTTAGAGGGATAGCCGGGTCTTGGTAGATTTGCAGTGGTATGATACTCCTTCCATTTCAATATGATCGCTTGCACAGTGCTCCTTGGGATGTTTAACATTTTGGAAATCATTTTGTATCCAAATCCAGCTTTAAACTTCTCCACAATAGTATCATGGACCTGCCTGTTGTGTTTCTTGGTCTTCATGATGCTCTCTGTGCTTCAAACAGAACCCTGAGATTATCACAGAGCAGGTGCATTTATACGGAGACTTGTTTACACACAGGTGGATTATATTTATCATCATTAATCATTTTAGGAGAACATTGGATCATTCAGGGATCCACAATGAACTTCTGGAGTGAGTTTGCTGCACTGAAAGTAAAGGGGCCTAATAATATTGCACGCCCCACTTTTCAGTTTTTGAATTTCCCCAAAAATTTAAAATAACCAATAAATTTCATCATTGTGTCCCACTTGTTGTTGATTCTTCACCAAAAATGTATATTTGGTATCTTTATGTTTTAAGCATGATATGTGGGAAAAGTTCCAGGGGGCTGAATACTTTCACAAGGCACTGTAATGTCCGAATAATATTACATACAAGGGATAAATATCGCCACACCATGACCAGACCACAGTGACCGAATACTACAAAACTCATCATTAATTAAAAAAAAAAAACCACAATACTAATATTACCATTATACACAGGAACTCTATACATAGTATGCAGTGTATAGTGTAAGTGTACAGTTAATACAGGGATCACTAGTGACATTATGCACAGGGGCTCTGTATATAGTATACAGTGTACAAGTAATACAGTGATCACCAGTGACATTATACACAGGAGCTCTGTATATAGTGTCGGTGTGCAGGTAATGGTGATCAGCAGTGACATTATAAACAGGAGCTCTGTATGTTGTATGCAATACACTGACTCATCAGTGAAATTTGTTTTTGAAGTCCTTCAACTTCTCTTTTTCTTCTTCATCCAGTGCAGACTGACATCACTTCTTCCAGCCAGGACTCGTCTCTGCAGAAAATAAGCACACAGTGCTCAATAGCTGATCACTTCCATAGCACATTCCCCAACTTCTACTCTACTATCCCAGCCCCCATATGGCAGCTTTCAGTAGAATAAAAGCTTCTTTTTACCTGGCCGCGGTCCAGCAGCATCCTCTTCCTCATTCATTTGATGCGCCAGTGCATGGCAATGACATAACATGCTGACATCAGCTGCCGGCCTCTGATTGACTGGCAGCTTTAAACTATTGCCGTGCAGAAAGCTATAGCTGTGCATAGATTTTAACTTATTGTGTGTCCTCGGACATGCGTTCCTTTACTGACCTGGCCGAATCCTGCCCCTGGAGCCCAGTAAGAAGAAGTACACCGCCCCTCTCTTTGCTTCTGCTCACCATGCTCCATACACTAGTAAGGGCAGTAATGCTCTTATGGTGGCTCTGCACACAGGCACAGGTTTCTTGTGGAATAATGTGACATTTTTTCCACAGGTTGTAAAGGACCAAAAAAACAAAACCATAAGCATAAATCCCTAGCCTTATCCAGGGGCTGACTACACAATATATACCCTGGCTACTCAGGCACGGCTGAGCTAGTCTCAGTTCGGTCAAACAAAACAGCTATTGTCCACAGTAACCAGTGATACTTGCAGTTTGGTGCACACAGCCTGTGCAGTTTCTCTTCAGCTCCACTATCACCCACTCTGGTCAGCTTTTCCCAAGCAGATTGACTAATGTGAGCACCTAGCCCGATTATATGCAGAGCAGCCAGGTGCTAATAATCAGAGCCTGCAGAGTTTGGGTTTAACCCTGTCCTATCTGGCTGTGCTACAATACTCACTGTAAGTGAATATGGATCTGTATCAGTCGTTATTCATATGGTTACATTATTCTTAGCTGCCTGTAAAACCTCACAATGCACTAAGCTGATACAGAAAAGCATAATATACACCTTAGCTGTAAAGCCGAAAAAACTGGTCAATATAGGATATGGTGATAATAATGTAAACAGTATTGATCAAGCAGTTGGTGTGTGGTAATCAAGAACAAGATGAAAAGCAGGTTCACATCCAGATTAAACAATAGTGTGACTTTATGTATTTCTATGCAGCAGCTGCTCCGCTCCTGTGTGCCGGCGGCAGCGCCTGGTGTTAATGCGAGAGACTCATGCGAGTTTCTCGCATCACATACGGTAGTGTTATCCTGGCCTAATAGTTATAGTTTATACTCAGCACATCCTTATTATAGGGGTTTTCCACCCAGTGAAAATGTTTAGTCACCAGTGCTGATTACTAAAAGAATGCAATCTTCAGATTGGACTTTATTAGGTGGTTCAAGCACTTGTCACACTTCAGTCTTTTGACGTCAGTCGAAATCTGCCCTTTTTTGAAAAAAACGGATCTTTTTTTAGCGGAATCCGTTTTTTTTCTCATAGACTTGCATTAAGGACGGATTGCAATGGATGGCCATCCATTGCATCCGTCATTTGACCGTTCCTTCGAAATTTCAGCATCCGTCGCCAGGATACAACGGACATAGTAACGTTTTTTGTCTGCGTTGAAAAGACGGATGGTGACGGATCCGTCGCAGTCCGTTGTTTGCTATAATGGATGACTATGGGCGGCAGATCCGTCACCGTCCGTCACATGACGGAATCAAGTGATGGATTCCGTTTTTTAAACTGAGCATGCCCACAAGATTTTTCATTCATTTAATTTAACTCAAAAAGCCGTTCTGGCACAGCAAAATTGTCTCTCTCTCTCCTCCTTTAAATTCCAAAATCTGCAACTTCGACGGATCCGTCAAAAAAACAGATCCGGTGCTTCAGTTTTTAGCCAATCTTCACTGGATCCATTTTTTCACACTTTGAAGGATTTTGACTGACGCCAAAAGACTGAAGTGTGAAAGAAGCCTTAAAGGGGTTGTCTAAATCCCCAAGTCTGCATTTACTCTTTGTCACTCTATATGACCGCAGACTTGTGAATCCTCACACTGTACACACTGCACACTTTGTGGATTCTTTGGTTCAGAGCTGGGAATGACGGTCAGTTGGTCTCGTGACTGCGAGTAGTCAATATGCATACACCCGGCCCAGGTACAGACTGGGACTGAAATTCAGCCCTGGCATTTGAAATCATACAGGCCCATGCTGTTCATATCCCCAAGCACCAGATGGAATATATTACTAATATTCCCCTGGATGGAGCAAAGCAAGAATTACAACATGACCAATATTTCTAATGATACCCGTGGCCTGCTGGGATAAGCGACGGAGTCGGCGACTTTGTGCTCCGTCACAACTCTTAACAGTATGGGTGTCTTGAGAACACCAATTCTGTTTACAACGTAGCAGGCAATGTTGGCCCATGACCAGACAGGCCATTCTGCTATTTGCTAGAATTGCCAGATGGCCAGTCCAGCTCTGACCCGGCCATATTCACACTTGCAATATACTTACTAGTGACATATAGCGTGAATGCAGACTCGTGGATTTAGACTAGATAACCCCTTTGAGAAAAATGGATGAGAATCTGGTTGGTAAAAGCATACTTACAGTCATGTGTCAACTGCTTGAGCTCCCAGTAAAGCTGAATCCAAACATTACTCTACTCAAGTCTCAGAATGATTATTTAACCTGCAGAGGGGTGATCAGTATTACCTGACTAGACAACACGTCTAACTTGGGCTCTGTTACATGGACTAGATGGATGACTGTGATTATTCGTCCTTTAGGATGATCCCCAAGATCAGACAATAGAGCAGGTGGAGGCGTTGGTCTGCTCCTATCATCAAAATGTACCTTTCAGGTTATCCCTCAAGTACCCTCACTTGTCTTTCCTTCTTTTGAGGTCCATGCCGTCAGACTCTTCACCCCCTTCTCCATGCGAGTGGCGGTGGTATATCGTCCTCCCGGCCCCTCCCTTCAGTTCCTGGATCATTTTGCCACTTGGCTTCCACATTTTCTCTCCTGTGACATCCCTACCCTCATAATGGGAGATTTCAATATCCCCATTGCTCTTCCACTCTCCCCATCTGCTACTCACCTTTTATCTCTAACCTCCTCATTTGGCCTTTTGCAGCTTACTAATTCTCCAACGCATGAAGATGGAAACTCCCTCGACTTGGTCTTCTCTCGGCTTTGTGCAGTGGATGATTTTGCAAACTCCCCTCTCCCGCTCTCTGACCACAACCTTCTTTCATTCTCTATCAAGAACCGCCAGGCTGCTCAGGTCACCCCCACTGTCCATATTTATAGAAACATACAGGCCATTAACACCCAGAAACTTATGAAGAACTTGCAGTCTTCATTGGCCCCTATCTCCTCCCTCTCATGTCCTGATTCTGCATTGAAGCATTACAATGAAACACTTCAAAGTGCCCTGGATGAATTTGCTCCTCCTATACCTAGAACACCACAACACAGACGGCGACAACCCTGGCACACCCTGCAAACACGTTTCCTGCAGCGGTGCTCCAGGTGCGCCGAAAGTCTGTGGAGAAAATCCAACCTACCCGAAGATTTCATCCATCATAAGTTTATGCTTCGAACATACAACACTGCCCTTCACCTCTCAAAACAAACCTACTTCAACACCCTCATCACTTCACTGTCCAATAACCCTAAAGTTCTCTTTGACACTTTTCATTCTCTACTCAACCCAAGAGTACAGGCCCCAACCACGGAGCTTCGAGCTGACGATCTGGCCAATTACTTCAATGAAGAAATTGACCAGATCCAACAGGAAATTATCTCCCAATCACCTCATACCATGCACTGTCCTCCCTCCCCCACTGCATCTAGCTCACTCTCTGATTTTGAACCAGTCACAGAAGAAGAAGTAAGCAGGCTCCTTGCATCTTCTCGCCCAACCACTTGCACCAGTGACCCATTTCCGTCACATCTACTCCAGCCCCTTTCCCCTGCTGTCACCCCTCACCTAACTAAAATATTTAACCTCTCTCTCTCTTCTCTTATCTTTTCCTCCTCATTTAAGCATGCCATCATACATCCACTAGTTAAAAAACCATCCCTTGACCAAAACTGTGCCGCTAACTATAGACCTGTTTCTAATCTTCCCTTCATCTCTAAACTCCTGGAACGCCTGGTCCACTCCCGTCTTATCCGCTATCTCTCAGAAAACTCTCTTCTCGACCCTCTCCAATCCGGTTTCCGCTCTTTACACTCTACTGAAACTGCCCTCAATAAAGTCTCTAATGATCTACTAACAGCTAAATCAAAGGGTCATTACTCCATGCTAATTCTCTTGGATCTCTCTGCAGCATTCAACACTGTGGATCATCAGCTTCTCCTCACTATGCTCCATTCCATTGGCCTCAAGGACACCGTTCTCTCCTGGTTCTCCTCCTATCTCTCTGACCACTCCTTTACTGTATCTTTTGCTGGCTCCTCTTCCTCTCATCTTCCCCTTACTGTTGGGGTTCCTCAAGGATCAGTCCTAGGCCCCCTCCTCTTCTCTTTGTATACTGCCCCTATTGGTCAAACAATCAGTAGATTTGGTTTCCAGTACCATCTCTATGCTGACGACACCCAATTATACGCTTCTTCTCCTGACATCACGCCAGCCTTTCTAGAAAACACCAACAATTTTCTAAATGCTGTGTATAACATCATGTCCTCACTATGTCTGAAACTGAACCTGTCAAAGACTGAACTCCTTGTGTTTCCTCCCGCTACTAATGTACCTATACCCGACATTGCCATTTCCGTGTGTGGTTCTACTATTACTCCCCAGCAACATGCCCGCTGTCTTGGGGTCATACTTGACTCTGAGTTTTCCTTTGTCCCCCACATCCGATCACTGGCTCGCTCTTGTTATCTGCACCTCAAAAACATTTCAAGAATTCGACCCTTTCTTACTTTTGACTCTGCAAAAACTCTGACTGTTTCTCTTATTCATTCTCGTCTCGACTATTGTAACTCCCTTCTAATCGGTCTCCCTCTTACCAAACTCTCCCCCCCTCCAATCTGTCTTGAATGCTGCTGCCAGGATCATATTTCTCACCAATCGTTACACCGATGCCTCTACCTTGTGCCAGTCATTACACTGGCTACCCATTCACTCCAGAATCCAGTACAAACTTATTACCCTCACCCACAAAGCTCTTCATGGCTCAGCATCACCCTACATCTCCTTCCTTGTTTCAGTATACCATCCTACCCGCGCCCTCCATTCTGCTCATGACCTGAGGTTAGCATCCTCAATACTCAGAACCTCCTACTCCCGTCTTCAAGACTATACACGTGCTGCGCCAATTCTTTGGAATGCACTTCCCTGGTCAATACGATTAGTCCCCAATCCCCACAATTTTAAGCGTGCCCTGAAAACTCATTTATTCAGACTGGCCTACCGCCTCAACACATTAACCTAATCTATCCCTATGTGGCACAGCCAAAAGTTTTTTACCATAACCAGGTTCCCCGCATCATGTTCCCACATGCTTTATGCTTCCATTAGCCCTCTGCATCTGAACTGTTACACACTTAACATTATGGCTGGTCCATATGTGGCGCCCCTGAGGCTTCAGTCGCCACAGAGGTACTGCACCTTCTCCTAAGGTGTGGTACCCCACCATCCAGGTAGGGTGGGAACTCCCTTCCACATTCCCACACCTGCACCCCACACACAGGATAGTTCAGCAGGGACCCATCCATGCTTTATGCTGGAAAGGTCATAGGGTGCCTTTTGTTGTTCCTTGCTTCGTAACACGAAAGGTGCTGGGGAGGCGGGTGGAGTTAGATATAAAAGAGAGGGAAGGTGTAGGATTTCAGGTCAGTCCGCAGAAGAAGGCAGGCAGAGTAGGAGAGAACAGCCACTCGGTGAAGAGTGGGGATCCCTGGAAGAAGGAATGGAGGAAGGAGTGCTGCAGCTGCCCCAGTGAACTGGGGCAGTGAAGGAAGAGAAGGAGAAAGAGATGTAGACTGGAGACTACAGATTCCATAAGAGAGATAGAACAGATCGGAACGAAGGAGAATAGAAGGATGGTGGGAAGCAGGTTGAGAAAGAGAGAGAACCCTTCCAGTCCAGAGCGCAAAGGCAGGGGCCCGGTCCCCGAGGTTGATTGGATCTTTATGTCCGGCAACAGACACCGGAGGAGTAGTGAGCCACCAACGCCTTACTCCCATCGCAGACTTGGGACACAACAGCACTTGGATAGTGAGCCGGGACGCAGAGCGGAGCCCCCCAAGCAGGCTACAGCTGTCTGTCATACAAGTAGAGACTAGGAACACCTAGAGAGAGGCATTCCAGGGTAACTAAGTACTGGAGTGCTTCGAACCTAAAGGCGCATTTGAGGAGTCGTTCAGTAAGGCACATATTGGCGGAGTGTGGAGAGGAGAATACTATCCTGCCTGGAGGTTGACTGGGGCCCTGACCTGAAGAACACAGTGCGGAGGCAGGCAGTTGTGTGAACTGCAAGCAGTGAGTAAAGCTTTGGAACCGCATACTCTGGTGTCCTCCAGTTATTCCAGCACCGCTACACCTGGGTACCAGCATCTATACTATTCTGCGCCTCTCCTCATCCATTGCACCTACACTGCCCTGGGACTACAGCTCCACCTGTGGAGAGCTGCATCATCTTTGCTGCACCACACCATCAGTCCCAGTGGATCTGCACGCAGCGTTGGCTTAACATCTTGCTTGCCAAACACCACAGGTGGCGTCACGAACTATTCCAATAAACTTTAACATCATTAACATCACCGCCATTGATATTGGTCACCCAGGGCCACGGAACGGGTCACCACTGCTGTGACACATTCCCCCTGACACCAGCCCGGTACCGAGTACCCCGCTGCCCTGGGTGTGAGGGGCGACCCACATACAATCAGGGTAACTGTTACCACCCACCTTTCGTGTCTCCCCTTTTTTCCTCATAGATTGTAAGCTTGCGAGCAGGGCCCTCATTCCCCTTGGTATCTGTTATGATCTATGTGATTATTGTTATGCTGTAATGTATATTGTCTGTACAAGTCCCCTCTGAAATGTAAAATGCTGCGGAATATGTCGACGCTATAGAAATAAAATTTATTATTATTATTATTATTATCTTTTTTCACCTTTGATCAGAAGCCTGTCTAACTGAAATATTATTGTGAAACCAGCATTCTTAAAAGGGGTTGTCAACATTTTTCACAGTGTGTCACTCTATATGACTGCAGATTTGGGAATCCTCCCAGCAGGTGCAGCTGTCAGGATTTTACGGTGCTGAGACCAAGCGGCCATATGCGATACGCATATATCAGGCCACATTGTGAGACACATCTGGCCTCGTTCAATACAAGTACTGTATATTGAGTGAGGTTATGCAGACTGGTCAGAATATGGCTGTCCGCATGCATACCGCATATTAACAGTCACGTGAACGCCTGTTCCCGCCGGCGATGGAGAATCCTCACAGCTTGTCTAGTCATATAGAGTGCAGACTTTGCCATAAGCCTGGACAACCCCGTTATGGGTATGTGCACATGGTCAGTAATTAGCAGCACTTTGGACACAGCAGATGTCCGCTGCATCCAAAGCGCTGCCGGCTATTGAACGCAGGTGATTCCGCCTGTGTCCAATACGTTGTACTGGTGAAATTTATCTTGCGGAGACTCGTGTCTACGCAAGATAAATAGACATGCTGCGGTCTGGAGAGACATGTGCGTCTCTGCAGCCGTCTACGGACATATAGTGAACATGGGATTTCTTGAAATCCCATCCACTATGCTTTAACATCTGGATGCTGCGGCTGTACACAGCGTCCAAGCTGCAGTGTTTACTGATAGTGTGCACATACCCTAAAAAATAATTGTTCATAACTAACCTTCAGTATACAAGCAGTATTACTGTTTCACACTGTCCTCACGCGGTTCCATCACATACAGCATCCAAAAAAAGAATGGTGATCTTTGCAGGGGCTTATTGTGATATGACCTCTGGAAAATCAGTCCCTATAGAAATCATAGCATCTCTTTGACAAATAAGCTCCTGGTGCAAAACTTGCTGGAGGACTGGCCACTTTAAGAAGGGGAAAATCTAATTATGATAACTCATATCCCCAGTCCCAGTAGGCAGCCTGCAGCCAGTTCTGGACCAGGGAAGGGAAAAGGCAAGGGAATCAGAACATATTTTCATGTAGGCCGGGGTCACACTTGCGAGAAACTCACACGAGACTCGCACCTCAATACCCGGCACTGCTCTGGACTGGAGTGTGCAGCTGCATGTTTTTCTATGCAGCTGAACGCTCTGGTCTGAAGCTCCGGTGGCAGTGCCTAGTATTGAGGTGCCAGTCTCGTGCGAGTTTCTCAGACTGTGTCGACCTAAAAGGAGGGGAAGGTAACCCCTTAACGCATTTCCTCAGCCCCTCTTAACCACTATTAATCAAACACTGAGATCAAATGATGGGTGAAAGTCGGTCACAGCTTTATTAAACTTCTTTTATAAAATTTAACAACCTTTTGTAAACAGGCACTTAGCTTTCTTAAAACGCGCTAGCCGCTCAATGCCCTGCTCCATAGACGCAGGCAAGTCAGCCGGCAAGCCGTAGCTTCGTGCCATAACTTCTCCACCGCCGTGACTTGTAATAACTACGAATAAAAGAACGAAATAACATAACATCAGCAAATTTGTAACAAAAAGGGGAGGGAGGGTGGGAAAAGCACTTCCAGGACCGCAGTGAACGGAGGAAGAGGAAGGGCTGCTAACGTCCAAGGACTTTATATACGTAGGAAGGGGCTGTGCTAATCCCTTCTTCATCCCAATTGGCCCCCCCATACTTAAACCCCACCTCACTAAATCATGGAAGGGCAGCTGTCATGCCCGAACCAATCAGGGGTAAGGGGAGGGTAGGAAAGGCACACCCAGTCAGTGGCACTTTCCTTAATCAGATCCATGCCCACTACAAGTATGACCCTGGCTGTATACTTGTTTCAGGGCTGGGAACACTCACCCAGACCCGAACTTAAATGGAAGCAGGCAGCAGCCGAGATCAGGCATGCAGGTAGGAGCTCCAGCTGTCCCTGATACGTCCTGGTGCTGCACTGCAGGGCTCGACTAACAGCAGGGTTGTAGTTAGAACGTATGGGCTCCTTCCAGATCCTGACTACAACCATACATTCTAGCTGTCTCAGTATGGAATGCACTAGAGCAGGGGTGGGTAACCCGTTTCTTGGTGGGGGAAATTTGTACCATCATTCAGGGGCCACACAAAAATGACCACCTTGAAAATTACCCCGGTATATTTAGTCAAACAATCAATTGCGGTAACTCACCCTTAATGTGACGGCTGGAGCTGCTTCTCTTTGGTGCATTTGTAATGTTAGGTGGTATTGATCATGTTGCTTCTCACAGCTGCTTTTCCAGGTTTGTGACGGCCAGGAGCGCAGTCAACTTTTTGTCATAATAAGTTTTGTAAATCATGGGAGACGCCGAGACTACTGTATATACATCACATAGGTAACACTGAGACAGCTGTATATACATCACATAGGAAACACTGTGACAGCTGTCTATACATCACATAGGAGATGCTGGGACTGCTGTATATATCACATAGGAGACGCTGAGACAGCTGTACATGCATCACATAGGAGACGATGGGACTGCTGTATATACGTCACATAGGAGACGCTGGGACTGCTGTACATACATAACATTGAGACTGCTGCATCACAGGAACCTCTGGGGTCATATAAATTACAGGAGGGACTGGGGGCATAGATGTCACAGGAGAGGCTGGGACATATTCATCACTGGGGAGGCTGGGAGGAATAGACATCACTGAGGGGCTATATACATCACTAGGAAGCATCGTCAGCCCTGGGGGTATATATGTCCCTTGGGAGAATATACATCACTGGTGGGGGCTACATACATCACAGATGGGGGATATACAGCACTGGGGGGATATACAGCACTTCTGGGGTAAATGCAGCACTGGTGAATATACATATCAGTTAGGGGCACATACAGCCCTGGGGAGGATTTACAGCACTGGGGGAGGGGGGATATACAGCACTGGGGGGTACAGGTATTGCCAGGCAGGCACATAAATTACCGGGTAGGGCTCATAGATCACCGGGGGGACAGAGATCACCTGGGGGGCACGAAGATCACAGGGGGCACAGAAATCACAGGGGGATACAAAGATCACAGGAGGGCACATAGCTGGGGGGCACATAGCTGGGGGGGACAAAGATCACAGGGGGCACAGAGATCACATGGTAGCACAAATATCACAGGGGGTACATAGCAGGGGGGCACAGCGATCACAGGGGTCACAAAGCTGGGAGCCACTAAGATCACAGGGGTGTACATAGCTGGGGGGCACAGATCACAGGGGGCATAAAGCTGGGGGAGCAGAGAGATCACATGGGGAACAGATCAGAAGGGGGCACATAGCTGGGGGCACAGGGATCACAGGAGGACATTTAGCTATGGGACACAGAAATCACAGGGGGCACATAGCTGGGGCAACAGAGATCACAGGGGGCACATAGCTAGGGCCACAGACATCAGAGTGGGGCACATAGCTGGGAGCACAGAGATCACAGGTGCACATAGCTGGGAGGCACAGAGATCACAGGAGGACATATAGCTATGGGGGACAGAAATCACAGGGGGGCACATAGCTGGTGCCACAGAGATCAAGGGGGCACATAGCTGGGGCAACAGAGATTACAGGGTGGCATATAGCTAGGGCCACAGAGATCACAGGGGCTCATAGCTGGGAGCACAGAGATCACGGGGGGCATATAGTTGGGGGACAGAGATCACATGGGTGCACAGAGATCATATTGGGGAACATAGCTGGGGGGCACATAGCTGGGGCCAGAGATCACAGAGGGGTGCATAGCTGGTGCCACAGAGATCACAGCGGGCATATAGCTGGGGGAGCAGAGAGATCACATGGGGAACAGATCACAGGGGGCACATAGCCGAGAGCACAGAGATCACAGGGGTACATAGCTGGGAGGCACAGAGATCACAGGGGGCATATAGTTGGGGGGACAGAGATCACATGGGTGCACAGAGATCATATTGGGGCACATAGCTGGGGGGCACATAGCTGGGGCAAGAGATCACAGGGGGCATATAGATGGAGGGCACACAAATCACAGGGGGTACAGAGATCACAGGGGGCACTTAGCTAGAGCCACAGAGATCACAGAGAAGCCACATAGCTGGGGCCACAGAGATCACAGGGAGGCACATAGCTGGGGCCACAGAGATCACGGGAGGGCACATAGCTGAAGGGCACAGATATCAGTGGGGGAACAGAGATCACGAGGAACACATAGCTGGGGCCACAGAGATTACCGGGGGGCATATAGATGGAGGGCACACAAATCACAGGGGGTACAGAGATCACAGGGGGGCACATAGCTAGAGCCACAGAGATCATGGGGGCACATGGCTAGGGCCACAATGATCACAAAGGGGCATATAACTGGGGCCACAGAGATCACAGGAGGGCACATAACTGAAGGGCACAGAAATCACAGGGGGAGCAGAGATCACAGGGGACACATAGCTGGGGGGCACAGGGATCACAGGGGTCCATATAGCTATGTGCACAGATCACAGGGGGGCACATAGCTGGGACCACAGAGATCATGGGGGGCACATTGCTGGGAGGCACAGATCACATGGGGGCATATAGTTGGAAGGGAACACAGATATCACATGGGGCACAAATCTGGGGGGCACATAGCTGGGGCTACAGAAATCGCAGGGTGGGCACATAGCTGGAGCCACAGAGATCACAGGGGGGACACATAGATCACTGGGCGGCACATAGCTGAGGGGCACAGATCACCAGCAGACAGGCACAAAGCTGCAAGCACAGATATCTCTCTGGCAGCAGCAGCTCCTCTTCCGGCACAGTAGCGACTAGAACGATTTTTTGAGGTAATGATGTCACCAGAAGGGGCGGGGACTAGAGCCATATTGATTAGAGTGGCTAAAATGAGGATCACAAAAATCAACTCTGGTCTAAACAGCTCTAGGCCCGCCCCTTCCGGTGGCATAATTACCTCAAAAAATCAACTCCATTCTTGTTGCAACCCTTCTAGAACCACCGTGCCAGCAGATTTAAAGGGCCAGTGGCCGGAAAAACGGGTCGGTGGCCAGATTAGCGGCCAGTCGGTCGGCAAGATCAGTGGGCATTACCGGCCCGCACCCACTATGAATGGAAACATCGTGGCCCAGAGGGAAAATGCCCAGTTGGGCAGATTATCAATCCTGGCCTGCGATTGATCTATTCACTATAATGAGGCAGCAGAGTTACTCTGGACTCCGTCTGGCCTCTGTTCAGTGGTATTCTTTTCAGAAGTGCACAAAACTGTGGCTGAGAGCACGTTTATGCAATCCTAAAAAGATGGACACCACTGGATCACAGGTCCTTCTATAGCACCCACAGTGCCTCCATCTGCCTCATTATAGGGAATCTTCCACCTGGGGTTCAATCCAGGGGCGGACACTGACAGCTTGGAGCCCCTGTGCAAGAAATGTGTCTGGGCCCTCTTCCTTTTATGGCGACAAAGCTATATATATATATATATATATATATATATATATATATATATACTGTATATATATATATATTGCGCCACACACATACATATATATATTACATAGTCTCCTTTATTATGTATATTGCTGTCCCTTATTATGCAGTGCCCTCTCTTGTTATGTACAGCACCGTTCCCTGCATATTGTATTATATAGATCCCTGTTTTTTATTACATACCGTCTTGTTAGCTGTATAATGCAATGATGGCTAGGAAAGCTTCCTTTCTAATGGAGGAGATGGTGGACTAGTCGTCTGGTCACCGGCTCCTCCATCAACAGTCACTTTATATCTAAATGAGTGGGGACTATGTAATAAAAGAGGGCAATGTTAATTACAAAATTAACAAGAATACACTATGTAAGAGACAGCACTGTACATAACAGCAGAGGAAGCTATATAATAAGGGACGGCACCATATATAACTAGATAGGATGGTACGTAATAAGGGATGGTGTTATACATAATAAAAGAGGAAACTATGTAACTAAGGATGGTGTTATACAGAATTAGTGAGTGCACTATATGCTAAGGGTCTGTGTTATACATAATAAGTACATTTACTATATGCTAAGGGACTGTGTTAGACATAATAAGTGAGTACACTATATACTAAGGGACTGTGTTAGACATAATAAGCGATAATAATGTCGTACTCCACCTCCCCCTGTTCCTAAGGCCATTATAGGTCCCCCTTCCTCCCATCCCAATCCCCTACACCCCTCATTGTCCTCCTCTCCCCACATCCCATTATTGTCCTCTCCCCCACCCCATCATTGCCCTCTTTCCCACCTCCATCATTGCCTTCTCCCCCACCACTATCATTGCTTTCTCCCCTGCCACCCCATCATTTCCTTTTTCCACCACCTCCATCATTGCCTTCTCCTCCACCACCCCCATCATTGCCTCCTTCCTCATCACTCCCATCATTGTCTTTTCCACTACCACCATCATTGCCTTCTCCCCCACCCCATCATTGCCCTTTCCACCACTTCCATCATTTTCTCTTTCCCCACCATCCCCATCATTGCCCTCTCCATCACCCCCATCATGGCCTTATCACCATCACCTCCATCATGGCCTTTTTCCCATCACCTCCATCATGGCCTTCTCCCCATCACCTCCATCATGGCCTTTTCCCCATCACCTCCATCATGGTCTCCTCCCACCCTCACCTCCATCATGGCCTTCTCCCCATCACCTCCATCATGGCCTTCTCCCCATCATCTCCATTATGGCCTTATCCTCATCACCTCCATCATGGCCTTCTCCCCATCACCTCCATCATGGCCTTCTTCCCATCACCTCCATTATGGCCTTTTCCCCATCACCTCCATCAAGGCCTTCTCCCCATCATGGCCTTCTCCCCATCACGGCCTTCTCTCCATCACCTCCATCATGGCCTTTTCCCCATCACCTCCATCATGGCCTTTTCCTCATCACCTCCATCATGGCCTTTTCCCCATCACCTCCATCATGACCTTTTCCCCATCACCTCCATCATGGCCTTTTCCCCATCACCTCCATCATGGCCTTTTCCCCATCACCTCCATCATTGCCTTCTCCCCCTCTCCTCCATCATGACCTTCTCCCCATCAGCTCCATCATGGCCTTCTCCCCATCACCTCCATCATGGCCTTCTCCCCATCACCCCATCATGGCCTTCTCCCCATTACCCCATCATGGCCTTCTCCGCCTACACATACACATCGATCCACACACACACATACACACGACACATACATACATACACACACACATCCACTTCACACACATACTACATATTACATCATTGCCTTCTCCATCACTCCCCATCACTCCCATCATCACACTACATACATACACACACATACACAGTCACTCGCACACACACACAGCAGCAGTGACAGGCAGCACAGTACCTCACATGTCCGGTCTGCAGCATCACCGTCTTCTCCCTCCGGCTGCTTCCTGTGTCTCTAGCACAGCAGCCGCGCCGCACAATGATGACGTCATTCAGCCGTGCTGCTATCTGTGTCAGAGAGACACAGGAAGCTCTAGCGCCGGGCAGGAAGGATCTTTGCAGCTCCGCTCCTGCTGTTTTCTCAGGGGAATAAAACAGCAGGAAGCTTACACCGAGTCACAGCAGAGGAAGGATAACTCACATTCTCCAGAGCAGACTGTAACCTGGTGAGAGTTGTGATATCTCCTCTGAACTGCACCTGAACTTCAGTAAATGATAGACTTTTCTTGTATCCTGCCTTATTACTCTGTGCCCTTTACTTCCATCACAATCTCTGGGGGTCTGCCCTGGTTGGAGAGGGTTAAATATCTGCACTGCCATCACCGTCTACTCCCCCAGTAGTATACTATAGTCGAACACTCCAACTGTTGTAACAAATCACTACATAAATTTTATTCCCATTCAATTCTACCTCTTTTACATGACCACCTGGGGCCACAGACCGGGTCACTGCCACTGTGACATATCCCTTTAAGATGACCGACCCGGCACCGAGCATCCCACGGCTCCTGGGGCACGTCATTTTGGTGTCACGAACAGGATTCGAACAGGATACCGTGCATGCCTAAAGTACTACAGGAGCAACGACCTGCATCAACCGAAGCGGTGAGTCGCACCCCTGCAAGGGTTAACTAGGGGGGAAGATGTCTAATCCCAGTGACACCCAGGGTGCAGCAGCTGCAGCTCCCATATTGCCTCTCACCATGCCTTTTTTATTGGGTGCGACATGGCTGCCACAGTACAATGGAGAATTGCACACCTTAAGTGACTTCAAGGGGAAGCTGCGCAGCATGTGTGAAATTTATCCTATGTCAGAGGAGCAGAAAGTCAGTATACTTACAAGTCAGCTCAGTGGCGTTGCTCAGAGAGAAGTTAAATCTTGGCCAGCTACTGATAAAAAGACTGTAAAAGACATTTTTGCTAAATTAAAGGATACTTTTGACACCCGTACTGCTTCAGAAATAAAGATGCGATTTTTCAGCTGCAGACAGAAACCACAGGACACTGTTGGAGACTATGCCTTAAACCTGCAGGAGTCGCTGCAGGCCATTAAACAAAGTGATCCAGACAGTGTAAGAGATGAGAACAAAATGCTGAAAGAACAGTTCATTGAAGGTCTTTTGTCTGATTCCAGTAAGGCACAACTGCGCTTGATGTCATTACAGAACCCTTTGTTCAGTTTAAAGACAGATCCATACATATCTTAAGACTTTCTACTTATGTCTGCACTGAGCCAGTTAAAGATCCAGCAGTTACGTACCTCCAGGGGGCAGTATCCTCACCCAAGGTGCCTGCAGTTCGGCATGTGCAGACTCCAGCTGAAGATTCTATTGTAGATTTACGACTGCAAGTACAGGAACTGACTAAAAATATGTCTGTTCTATGTAAAACTGTTCAGACTCTGCAAACTTGTCCCCCCACAGAGAGGATCCAGCTAGCATCAAGCCCGGTTGATCTCCCATGGCGATTGCCGAAGAGGATGCCGCAACATCAGTGGCAACTGAATTGCACCGGCAGGAGAACAGACCGATTTGACTCTTCTGGGAGCGTGGTAGTGGATGGTATCCCCTTCACCACCCTCGTGGACACTGGATCACAGGTTGATAGGGAGAGAGTTAAATTAACCCTTCATAGTTGAGCCAGTGATGTCCAAATTATTCCACAGAGTGTTGCTAGCAACTCAATTGACCAAACGGAGACGTGTCTCTGTGTGGGACGATCCAAAGAGATCGGTAACCCGTTTATTGTAGTCACTTCTTTTATAATATTTTGCTTAATTATGCAAAGTTCTCAAATACCAATAACATCATTTCACTTTATAAGCCAATAATATTGCAAGAAAACCGGAAACTACATATATGTCCATCATTGAAAGTAGTATAGTGGCATATTCTTCAGAGTAGTACACCCCCGGTTCCCTTATCTTGCACCTGATAGGAACAGTCAGGTTTCATGACAGCCCATGCCAATTACAAAAAATTATCTTACAGCAAAAAAAATGGAGAAATAAAACCTTCAGAGAATGGATAAAACGAAACTTCAGCTTTGACTTTTGTTTTAACCCTTCACAATCCCCCTAGATACATTTTTTTTAACACATATGCAGCATCAGAGGTGCTATCCCAAGCTAACAGCTTGAGGGGTACTGGTCTTCACATGACTGATGCCGTGTTACCAGTCATAGCTGTCGCGGCGCACCCATGCCCCTGTATGCTGCAATTCACGAATAACAATTTTTGATGACGGTGGTGGAGATCTTTTGTAGGTAGCCATGTGCTTGGCTTCAACATCTTCATCAAGTAGCCTTTTGTGATCGGTGCAGAGAAGAGCAGGGACAACGACACCTTTGGTATCGTCATTAGCTGTCTTGGTGCAGAATTTCCTAATACATACAGAAGTACACCAAAAAACAAGTTTTAGTATCACATATACAAAAAGGATACAGGCAGCAATGTGTAACAAGCTTTGTAAGATCCCAGCTATCCAGCCCCCAATTCCCTTAAACCAATTGGCTGGATTGAGAAAGGAGAAGGTGTCTGACCACCAACTGTCCTTAGTACGATCATTGTCTTTATTGTAATGATCTCTGCGTCTTCGAATGTCTTCTAACTTTAACTTTAACTTCATAGTACTGTTAGGATCTATATAATGACAGCAAGCGGGTCCAATGACCTGACACATACCACCTTGTGCTGCTGTTAAGTAGTCCAGCACTATAGTAAGTTGATTAGTGACTATAATAATTTGATTTTGGACAGCAACAGTAGTATTAAGTATGTCCAGTATATTCCAAATTTGATCATCTAGATAGTCTGTGGCCCTAACCAATTTATCTCGCATTTGTGTAATCATAGGGTAAATGAAAATGGAACTGACAATTTTATTGGCCACACTCATCTGCACTATATGTGGTCTCCCTGAAGGGCAGAGTGAATTGTCTGCAGCTCTTTTGTATAATGTATGTTTGGGTATAGCCTGTGTATCCAACTGTTTGTTTGGAATAACAAAGGTGGCCAGGGTCAAGCGACCCAGAGAACAAGTTCCTCATACCCCTACTGGCAACCATTAATAAGCATTGTCTCCACATACCTAGAACATATCATCAGGTAAATCCCATAGGGCTTAATGTTGCAGCACCAATCTATGAACTAAGTCTATGAATGCAGATACATTCTGAAGCATACACCAAGCTGGAGATTGTCCTAAAGGACTACAATAGCCTACATCGGGATTTCCACAAGTGGAGGTTCCTAGTATATATTCAGAGGACTCATTACAAGATATATTGCCAGGAATACTGGCACAGGTTTCGTTAGAACCCTGGGGAAACAAATTAGAAAATTTCCATGACGTATTATGCAACCTTCTTTCTAGCAACATTGGTTTGAAGGCATCAGTAGAGTGTGACGTTACATTGAAGCTGACTTGTAAACCATATGTTGGAATTTGCCCTAGATTTGTTAGACTAGTCTTATTCTTAGGGACCCAAGCCCCTCCTTTGTAGGCCAAATATTGAAGTTGGGTATTGCTTCCTGAAAGGTTACCTTGTCACCAGGGGTATCCTACCCATCCCACAATAGGTATACCAACAGTTAAATTCCATAATTTAGCATTATCTGTGGCATTATTAGCGAGTGTGTCACAACAGTTAGTCCAAGCAAATAACTCCTCAGGTGGAACAGGGATAGCCAAAAAGGGGATGCTCGTGGCTGACATTGGTGAATACATGCAGATCCAACAGTCTGCCAGAGACTGGGAATTGCCCAACAAATCTCTCAGTAATTTTTCATGATGTTGTATAAACTTATTCAAGGACATTGGGGAATTTAGGCTGTCCCATGCGGTTACCAATAATAATATCGAAAATGCGAAAGACCAGAACATTATGCCCCCTTATTTGCTATTGGCTTGTTTAACCAGCTTGCAGTGCGATGCGTGAATCCAAGTCAGTCTTCCTTCTAGTTTCACTGATGTAGGGGTGATGAGGAGGACTTGATATGGACCGTCATACAAGGGTTCTAGTCCATGCTTCCTGACATGTCTTTTCACGACTAACAAATCACCAGGCTGCAGGTTATGACAGGTGTCGGTTTCTGCTGAATCTGGAAGAGAAGAAGAAACTAGAGCATGGGTGTTAGCAAGATTTTTACTAAGCTGAATAACATATTGAACAGCACGGTCAGTCTCTTCTGATAACTGCTGAGGTTGGAAATTTGCAACTGGGGGCCTAGTACCAAACAATATCTCATATGGGGACAGGCCATGTTTTGCAATAGGGGTAGTACGAATATGGTATAGTACAATGGGTAGGAGCTCTGGCCATGGAGCCGTAGTCTCCTGTATCATTTTGGTCAATTGTCCCTTCAGTGTGCCATTCAACCTCTCAACTTTCCCACTGGATTGTGGGTGGTACGGAGTATGGAGGGCTACAGTGGATCCAAGCATTGTCAGAACTTCTTGGTACACATGAGAAGAAAAGGCTGGGCCTTGGTCACTTTCAACAACTTCTGGAACCCCATATCTGCATATGACTTCCATCACCGGTTTCTTTGCTGTGGTTTTTGCAGTCATGTTGGTAACAGGGAATGCTTACGGCCAACTGGAGAACATGTCAACAACAACCAAACAGTATTCATACCTTCCAGACTTAGGTAACGTGATATGGTCCACCTGGAGCCTTTGGAAAGGATAGTCGGGCTTAGCAAGATGCTTCGGGGGTACACGTTGAAGTTGACCGGGATTACAAGTTTGACAGATATTACAGGCACGGTTGAGCGCTGTCAAAACTGTGGAAATTCCCAGGGCCCAGTAGAATTTTCGCACCAGTGTGAGGGCCTGATTCTTTCCTCGATGTGTAGGTCCATGTGCCCATGTGGCAATAGCAGGGTACATCCGCTTAGGGAGACACACAAGTTGGTCCTTTTTCCAGAGACCATTATCTATTCGTGCCCCATCAGCCTTCCATTGCTTCACCTCTTCCTTTGGAGACATTCTCTGCATCGTCATTAAGCGGTCTCGCAGGGTCCACCAGAAAACTTCAGTCTGTTGTAGATCATCAGGTTCTCGTAGGGTCAATGCTTCTTGTAACTGTTTACGCTGAGAGCGTGTGGTCACCATAGTTGGTATTGTTGGTTCAACGGGTAAAAGAGCGTCGGCTTTTGCTTGCATATCTGCAAATGCGTTGCCAACAGTCTGTGGACTGTTCCTAGGACCGTGCGCCTTAACTTTGATAATAGCCACCTGAGTAGGTAATTTAATCGAGTCCATGAGGTTTTTAACAGCTTCAGCAGCATTTTTAACTGGGGTTCCGGCAGTAGTAATAAACCCTCGATTGGCCTATAAAGCCCCAAAATCGCGAGCAATACCAAATGCATACTGTGAGTCCGTATATATATTAGCCCGTCTGTTCTTGGCCAAAGTACATGCAGTAGACAGAGCCTGGAGGTCTGCTTCTTGTGCTGACTGTGAAGGCGGGAGTGCAGCTGCGTGCACTACAGTGTCCTCTGTGGTAACAGCGTATCCCGTGTGGAATCGATCAAACTCGTCAGCATATCTTGGTGATGCTCTGGCCACTGGGTCGAGGCGGGCCGAATAATAGCCCACTGGTCGTTGCCTGCTGCCATGTGATTGTGTAAGTACCCCTGCTGCGTGTCCTTCATTCTCAGACACATACAAATGGAACGGTCGAGTATAGTCCGGGATACCCAAGGCAGGGGCGGAAGCAATAAGCCGCTTCAACTCAGAGAAGGCATGATGAAGGCTTTCCATGCAAACCGGTGATCTTTCCTTGTAGTTCATTATGCCGTCTTTCAAGGCATTGTAAAGGGGGTGCATTATGTGGGATGCATCCGGTATCCACTGACGACAATAAGTGCACAGTCCAAGAAAGCGTTGGAGTTCAATTTCATCTTTTGGGAAAGGAAGGAAGCTGACAGCTATTTTTCTTTCTTCTGTGCGGTGTCTGACACCCTGAAGGAGACAGTGACCCAAGAATATCACTTGACCAAGGCAGAACTGAAGTTTCGAGGCTGAAACCCGACAGTTCAGTGCTGCCAGATGCTTGAGGAGGCTAACAGTGGCAGCAATGGCTTCCTGCTCCGTCCGTGCACACAACAAAAGATCATCCACATACTGAAGCAGCGTAACTTGAGGGTGACCTAACTGCCAGGGCAAGAGACACTCGCTCATGTTTTTTGCAAACTGGTTGGGACTGTTTTGGGCCCATTGTGGCATAACTGTCCATGTTAACTGTCGTCCCTGAAAACTGAATGCAAACAGAAACTAGCAATCTGGGTTTAACGGAATGCTAAAGAAGGCATTGGCAAGGTCAATGACTGTAAACCAAGCAGCATCCTGCTAGAGTATGTGGATTAGGCACCACTGGAGTTTCCAGAATAGTAGCTGCATTAACTGCCCGCAGATCTTGCACCAGCCGGTACACAGGGGGCTGGCCAGGTGGGGTCTTTTTCTTAACGGGAAACAAGGGCGTATTACATGGAGAAAAACAGGGTACCAGAGCACCGTTATCAAGTAATGTTTGTATTTGCTCCTGAAGGCCCCGCTCCTGATCATGTTTCAAAGGACATTGATGGACTTTGGGAAAAGGGGCACCAGGTTTGAGAAATACTTTTACTGGTTCTACGGGCATTTTCCCTATATCATTTGGACCTTTTGACCAAAGTTTAGATGGTACCTCTGAGAGGTATGGGGTGAGTCGTTGATCCTCAGGCAATATTGGGGGTGGATCTGGGCCTATCAGGGCCATCGTAACTGTGGGAAGGGCATGCAAAATACAGATTTCCTCACTGTCTTCATCTGCATAGGGGTTATGTAACCTAAGAACCATCTGACCATCATCTTGGAATTGTATTCTGGAGCGGAACTGTGATAATAAATCTACCCCCAGTAAATTTACTGGACATGTGAGAGAGATCACGAACTGAGCAGTAACCTTGGGTCCCACAGGGATGGATTTTGTAAGAGTATGTTTATTGGGTCTGCCATCTACTCCAATTAAAACAAGCTCTTGATCTGAGAATTGAATAGGGATATCCGTAGGTACATCTGATGATTTGATTATAGAATTGACTGCCCTAGTGTCTACCATGAACTTAACAAGGGTGTCCCCTACAGGGAGCGTGACGGATGAGCATGCCCCAGGTTTGGTGGAGGACATTGTGATGGAAGACCCTGGTTGGCCAACCCTTCAGTATGGACAATTATCAGGATTTTGGGGCTGTCCGTAACCGGGGTATCCTCTAGGGTTCCCAGTATTTAGATTACGATTGGAAGAGAGAACTTGAGGGTAGCATCTATCAGCGGGAGTGTGACAGTCCCTCTGAAAGTGACCGAGTCGGCTGCAGCGCCAGCATTGTAGACGAGAATTGGCACAGCGGATCTGGGGAGGAAGGTTCCTATTCATAGGATTAGCAGAGATATTGGAGTAGGGAGCTGAAGTCTGAGGGGGGGCCAGAGTTTGCTGTGTGCTCCAGTGATAAGGAACCAGCTGTGTACTCGCAGCCGCGCTGGGCGCAATGGTGGGGGCTGCTGTTATTGGAGGAACTGGAGCTGCTGCAGCTGCAGCTGCAGGCTTATTTTTGTTTCCCTGCCGCTGCAGAATGGGTTAAATTCTTCTGAAAACTTTTTACTACTTTCAAAGCATCATCCGGAGTGGAATTCTCAACATCAGGTCTAACTGACATTATCGCCTCTTGCAATTCGGGTTTAAGGCCGGACATCAAAGCTGCCACAAAAAGATGTGTATGGGCTTTATTATACAGTGAGAATCCCAGATCTCTAAATACTACCATAAGACGCCCATTGAACTTCTCGGCAGTCTCCCCCTTGTCCTGTGTGACATCTGTGAGAGAGGTAGCTTGGTCCGCCAATCTATCTTGTGCCCAGACCTTTAAAGCATTGCAGAAATCAACACCATTCTCATAGGTTCCCCCATCCAGATCCACATTATACATTATGCCACCCTCAATAATTGGAAAATACCCCTCCCCAGCTTTTACTCGAAGTATGTGCAATAGATCTCTTCGGGGAGTAGAATAAATCTCTCGATTTGATGCCATTTGCCTGTAGAAAGCCATGGGGGAAGTCTCTGGAACGGGTAATTGATTGCAAAGAGTGTCTATTTGTGATGGGGTGAAGGGAGTATACTTTGACCTGTCAGGAGTCGTTTCCACATTTTCTTCTTTAAATTCATATATTACTGACAACTCGGAGGGAGGAGGTAGCGGCAGTACGGGCACAAGAGGCATCTGCTGTGGGAGCGGGGCAGGAGGCTCTGTTACAGTTAGAGATTGTATTGCCTGATGGGCCGTTAGGCGGCTGCAGAGGACAAATCGGACCTCCTCCAATTTTATGGGGTTTCCCTGTATGCACCGTTCTATTGCTGATACTATGACCATGGCAGCATCCTTCCTGGGATATTGAAAAATACCGGCAGAGATTAATGGTATAGCCACTGTACGTTGAGGCATCGTATCGGGGGGAGAGAGGAGGCATACAGGATTGCGTTCTGGACAGCCTCAGTAAGCAATTGTTGGGACCTAGGAATATTGATAGGGTCATATCAATGTCCCACTGCATTTATTACAAATTGACACGGCAGCTGTCCTGCTCTGGTTGCTGTGCCCTGTCCTGTTTCTACCTGGCCATACACTTGTATATACGAATCAGATTCTTCCTGTATCATGGGTCCGCCTTTCTGTGAATTTTTTGCGGCCAGTCCTCCAGCATGGCGGAGTTGATTGAGGAATGGAGTCTGACCAGTGGAATCAGCCACTGCATTATTCAGGGCAAATTCTGCCCACCGTAGTAAGGATGCCCAGTCATCCTGCCTGGCCGAGACAAAATGTCGCAGGTATGTGACCAGAGTTTGGTTAGCTTTCTCAACCAACCCGTTCATCTTGGGATGATAAGCGGAGGACAAATTTAGCTCAATACTGAGTAGACTGCAGAGCTCCCTCCGAAACTGAGACGCAAATTGGGGACCTCGGTCACTAACTATCTTGTCCGGCATACCGTGCAAACGAAATACGTGCTTTATGAACAGCGCAGTGAGACCACGGGCAGAAGGCAGCCGCACGAGTGGCACCAGATGCACCATTTTAGAAAAATGATCGGTGACCACCCAGATGACCGTGCTGCCACTGGATTTGGGGAGGCCGACCACAAAATCCATGCCAACCATCTCCCAGGGTCTGTCTGCCACCGGCAAAGGGTAACAATAACCCAGCCAGCCTCTGCCTAGAGGACCTGTTCCGAGCACAAAAGACTCATGCCTGAATGTATTCGCTCATGTCCCGAGCCATATGCGGCCACCAATAAGTCCTTGCCAGAAGTTCCGTGGTCCGCTTATCACCAAAGTGACCACCCACCCTGGACGTGTTTGCCCACGCGAGAATCTCTGGCTGCAGGCGGGGAGGAACAAAGGTCTTGCCCGGTGGCACTGACTCGAGGGCAACCCGAGCCACGGTCCTCAGACTCTCAGAGGGGACGATTAGCCGAAGCTCAGCCTCCTCCACTGACACTACCGAGCGAGAGAGAGAGCATCAGCCAGGACGTTCTTCTCACCGGACAGATAGTGCAAGGTAAAATGGAAGCGGGAGAAGAAGAGCGACCACCTAGCTTGTCGAGAGTTCAAGCGCTGGGCTGTTTGTAAATAGACCAGGAGATGTCTCCACTCGGAAAAGGCCAACTTCATTGCCAGCAGCTCCCTGTCCCCAATGGAGTAGTTTCTCTCCGCCGGTGAGAAGGTCTTTGAGAAGAAGCAGAGATGCTTCCGACCTTGAAAAGGACTGCTCCTGCACCGACAGACGAGGCATCCACCTCTAGGATAAAGGGTTTATCCACATCGGGACGGTGGAGGATAGGAGCGCCAGCAAAATGGGTCTTAAAAGACGAGAAGCCCGCGGAGACCTGTTCTGACCAAACCTTGGGATTGGCTCCCTTTTTGGTGAGGGTGACCAAAGGAGCTACCAGTGTGGAGAAGTGGGGAATGAACTGACGGTAGTAATTAACGAACCTCAAAAAGCGCTGCACCGCTTTAAGGGAATGGGGTTCCTGCCATTACATTACCGCCTGCAATTTGGCAGGATCCATAGCCAACCCCTGGGCCGAGATGATATAGCCCAGGAAAGGTAAAGACTCCTGCTCAAACTGACACTTCTCCAACTTGGCGAAGAGAGAATTCGCCCGCAAGCGGTCGAAGACCTTTCAGACGTCTCTCCGGTGAGAAGCCAAATCTGGAGAGAAGATGAGGATGTCATCCAGATAGAGCACCACCGAGGTGGAGAGCATATCGCAAAAGACATCATTTACGAAGTCCTGGAAGACAGCTGGTTCTCGTAGGGTCAATGCTTCTTGTAACTGTTTACGCTGAGAGCGTGTGGTCACCATAGTTGGTATTGTTGGTTCAACGGGTAAAAGAGCGTCGGCTTTTGCTTGCATATCTGCAAATGCGTTGCCAACAGTCTGTGGACTGTTCCTAGGACCGTGCGCCTTAACTTTGATAATAGCCACCTGAGTAGGTAATTTAATCGAGTCCATGAGGTTTTTAACAGCTTCAGCAGCATTTTTAACTGGGGTTCCGGCAGTAGTAATAAACCCTCGATTGGCCTATAAAGCCCCAAAATCGCGAGCAATACCAAATGCATACTGTGAGTCCGTATATATATTAGCCCGTCTGTTCTTGGCCAAAGTACATGCAGTAGACAGAGCCTGGAGGTCTGCTTCTTGTGCTGACTGTGAAGGCGGGAGTGCAGCTGCGTGCACTACAGTGTCCTCTGTGGTAACAGCGTATCCCGTGTGGAATCGATCAAACTCGTCAGCATATCTTGGTGATGCTCTGGCCACTGGGTCGAGGCGGGCCGAATAATAGCCCACTGGTCGTTGCCTGCTGCCATGTGATTGTGTAAGTACCCCTGCTGCGTGTCCTTCATTCTCAGACACATACAAATGGAACGGTCGAGTATAGTCCGGGATACCCAAGGCAGGGGCGGAAGCAATAAGCCGCTTCAACTCAGAGAAGGCATGATGAAGGCTTTCCATGCAAACCGGTGATCTTTCCTTGTAGTTCATTATGCCGTCTTTCAAGGCATTGTAAAGGGGGTGCATTATGTGGGATGCATCCGGTATCCACTGACGACAATAAGTGCACAGTCCAAGAAAGCGTTGGAGTTCAATTTCATCTTTTGGGAAAGGAAGGAAGCTGACAGCTATTTTTCTTTCTTCTGTGCGGTGTCTGACACCCTGAAGGAGACAGTGACCCAAGAATATCACTTGACCAAGGCAGAACTGAAGTTTCGAGGCTGAAACCCGACAGTTCAGTGCTGCCAGATGCTTGAGGAGGCTAACAGTGGCAGCAATGGCTTCCTGCTCCGTCCGTGCACACAACAAAAGATCATCCACATACTGAAGCAGCGTAACTTGAGGGTGACCTAACTGCCAGGGCAAGAGACACTCGCTCATGTTTTTTGCAAACTGGTTGGGACTGTTTTGGGCCCATTGTGGCATAACTGTCCATGTTAACTGTCGTCCCTGAAAACTGAATGCAAACAGAAACTAGCAATCTGGGTTTAACGGAATGCTAAAGAAGGCATTGGCAAGGTCAATGACTGTAAACCAAGCAGCATCCTGCTAGAGTATGTGGATTAGGCACCACTGGAGTTTCCAGAATAGTAGCTGCATTAACTGCCCGCAGATCTTGCACCAGCCGGTACACAGGGGGCTGGCCAGGTGGGGTCTTTTTCTTAACGGGAAACAAGGGCGTATTACATGGAGAAAAACAGGGTACCAGAGCACCGTTATCAAGTAATGTTTGTATTTGCTCCTGAAGGCCCCGCTCCTGATCATGTTTCAAAGGACATTGATGGACTTTGGGAAAAGGGGCACCAGGTTTGAGAAATACTTTTACTGGTTCTACGGGCATTTTCCCTATATCATTTGGACCTTTTGACCAAAGTTTAGATGGTACCTCTGAGAGGTATGGGGTGAGTCGTTGATCCTCAGGCAATATTGGGGGTGGATCTGGGCCTATCAGGGCCATCGTAACTGTGGGAAGGGCATGCAAAATACAGATTTCCTCACTGTCTTCATCTGCATAGGGGTTATGTAACCTAAGAACCATCTGACCATCATCTTGGAATTGTATTCTGGAGCGGAACTGTGATAATAAATCTACCCCCAGTAAATTTACTGGACATGTGAGAGAGATCACGAACTGAGCAGTAACCTTGGGTCCCACAGGGATGGATTTTGTAAGAGTATGTTTATTGGGTCTGCCATCTACTCCAATTAAAACAAGCTCTTGATCTGAGAATTGAATAGGGATATCCGTAGGTACATCTGATGATTTGATTATAGAATTGACTGCCCTAGTGTCTACCATGAACTTAACAAGGGTGTCCCCTACAGGGAGCGTGACGGATGAGCATGCCCCAGGTTTGGTGGAGGACATTGTGATGGAAGACCCTGGTTGGCCAACCCTTCAGTATGGACAATTATCAGGATTTTGGGGCTGTCCGTAACCGGGGTATCCTCTAGGGTTCCCAGTATTTAGATTACGATTGGAAGAGAGAACTTGAGGGTAGCATCTATCAGCGGGAGTGTGACAGTCCCTCTGAAAGTGACCGAGTCGGCTGCAGCGCCAGCATTGTAGACGAGAATTGGCACAGCGGATCTGGGGAGGAAGGTTCCTATTCATAGGATTAGCAGAGATATTGGAGTAGGGAGCTGAAGTCTGAGGGGGGGCCAGAGTTTGCTGTGTGCTCCAGTGATAAGGAACCAGCTGTGTACTCGCAGCCGCGCTGGGCGCAATGGTGGGGGCTGCTGTTATTGGAGGAACTGGAGCTGCTGCAGCTGCAGCTGCAGGCTTATTTTTGTTTCCCTGCCGCTGCAGAATGGGTTAAATTCTTCTGAAAACTTTTTACTACTTTCAAAGCATCATCCGGAGTGGAATTCTCAACATCAGGTCTAACTGACATTATCGCCTCTTGCAATTCGGGTTTAAGGCCGGACATCAAAGCTGCCACAAAAAGATGTGTATGGGCTTTATTATACAGTGAGAATCCCAGATCTCTAAATACTACCATAAGACGCCCATTGAACTTCTCGGCAGTCTCCCCCTTGTCCTGTGTGACATCTGTGAGAGAGGTAGCTTGGTCCGCCAATCTATCTTGTGCCCAGACCTTTAAAGCATTGCAGAAATCAACACCATTCTCATAGGTTCCCCCATCCAGATCCACATTATACATTATGCCACCCTCAATAATTGGAAAATACCCCTCCCCAGCTTTTACTCGAAGTATGTGCAATAGATCTCTTCGGGGAGTAGAATAAATCTCTCGATTTGATGCCATTTGCCTGTAGAAAGCCATGGGGGAAGTCTCTGGAACGGGTAATTGATTGCAAAGAGTGTCTATTTGTGATGGGGTGAAGGGAGTATACTTTGACCTGTCAGGAGTCGTTTCCACATTTTCTTCTTTAAATTCATATATTACTGACAACTCGGAGGGAGGAGGTAGCGGCAGTACGGGCACAAGAGGCATCTGCTGTGGGAGCGGGGCAGGAGGCTCTGTTACAGTTAGAGATTGTATTGCCTGATGGGCCGTTAGGCGGCTGCAGAGGACAAATCGGACCTCCTCCAATTTTATGGGGTTTCCCTGTATGCACCGTTCTATTGCTGATACTATGACCATGGCAGCATCCTTCCTGGGATATTGAAAAATACCGGCAGAGATTAATGGTATAGCCACTGTACGTTGAGGCATCGTATCGGGGGGAGAGAGGAGGCATACAGGATTGCGTTCTGGACAGCCTCAGTAAGCAATTGTTGGGACCTAGGAATATTGATAGGGTCATATCAATGTCCCACTGCATTTATTACAAATTGACACGGCAGCTGTCCTGCTCTGGTTGCTGTGCCCTGTCCTGTTTCTACCTGGCCATACACTTGTATATACGAATCAGATTCTTCCTGTATCATGGGTCCGCCTTTCTGTGAATTTTTTGCGGCCAGTCCTCCAGCATGGCGGAGTTGATTGAGGAATGGAGTCTGACCAGTGGAATCAGCCACTGCATTATTCAGGGCAAATTCTGCCCACCGTAGTAAGGATGCCCAGTCATCCTGCCTGGCCGAGACAAAATGTCGCAGGTATGTGACCAGAGTTTGGTTAGCTTTCTCAACCAACCCGTTCATCTTGGGATGATAAGCGGAGGACAAATTTAGCTCAATACTGAGTAGACTGCAGAGCTCCCTCCGAAACTGAGACGCAAATTGGGGACCTCGGTCACTAACTATCTTGTCCGGCATACCGTGCAAACGAAATACGTGCTTTATGAACAGCGCAGTGAGACCACGGGCAGAAGGCAGCCGCACGAGTGGCACCAGATGCACCATTTTAGAAAAATGATCGGTGACCACCCAGATGACCGTGCTGCCACTGGATTTGGGGAGGCCGACCACAAAATCCATGCCAACCATCTCCCAGGGTCTGTCTGCCACCGGCAAAGGGTAACAATAACCCAGCCAGCCTCTGCCTAGAGGACCTGTTCCGAGCACAAAAGACTCATGCCTGAATGTATTCGCTCATGTCCCGAGCCATATGCGGCCACCAATAAGTCCTTGCCAGAAGTTCCGTGGTCCGCTTATCACCAAAGTGACCACCCACCCTGGACGTGTTTGCCCACGCGAGAATCTCTGGCTGCAGGCGGGGAGGAACAAAGGTCTTGCCCGGTGGCACTGACTCGAGGGCAACCCGAGCCACGGTCCTCAGACTCTCAGAGGGGACGATTAGCCGAAGCTCAGCCTCCTCCACTGACACTACCGAGCGAGAGAGAGAGCATCAGCCAGGACGTTCTTCTCACCGGACAGATAGTGCAAGGTAAAATGGAAGCGGGAGAAGAAGAGCGACCACCTAGCTTGTCGAGAGTTCAAGCGCTGGGCTGTTTGTAAATAGACCAGGAGATGTCTCCACTCGGAAAAGGCCAACTTCATTGCCAGCAGCTCCCTGTCCCCAATGGAGTAGTTTCTCTCCGCCGGTGAGAAGGTCTTTGAGAAGAAGCAGAGATGCTTCCGACCTTGAAAAGGACTGCTCCTGCACCGACAGACGAGGCATCCACCTCTAGGATAAAGGGTTTATCCACATCGGGACGGTGGAGGATAGGAGCGCCAGCAAAATGGGTCTTAAAAGACGAGAAGCCCGCGGAGACCTGTTCTGACCAAACCTTGGGATTGGCTCCCTTTTTGGTGAGGGTGACCAAAGGAGCTACCAGTGTGGAGAAGTGGGGAATGAACTGACGGTAGTAATTAACGAACCTCAAAAAGCGCTGCACCGCTTTAAGGGAATGGGGTTCCTGCCATTACATTACCGCCTGCAATTTGGCAGGATCCATAGCCAACCCCTGGGCCGAGATGATATAGCCCAGGAAAGGTAAAGACTCCTGCTCAAACTGACACTTCTCCAACTTGGCGAAGAGAGAATTCGCCCGCAAGCGGTCGAAGACCTTTCAGACGTCTCTCCGGTGAGAAGCCAAATCTGGAGAGAAGATGAGGATGTCATCCAGATAGAGCACCACCGAGGTGGAGAGCATATCGCAAAAGACATCATTTACGAAGTCCTGGAAGACAGCTGGGGCGTTACAGAGGCTGAAGGGCATGACCAGATACTCATAATGGCCATCCCTGGTATTAAAGGCTGTCTTCTGCTCGTCCCCTTCGCGTATGCGGATCAGGTTGTAAGCCCCTCGTAGGTCTAGCTTAGTGAAGACCCGGGCCCCACGCAACCTGTCGAACAACTCAGAGATCAGGGGAAGAGGATATTTGTTTTTGACGGTTATGGCATTGAGACCTCTGTAATCAACGCACGGGCGCAGCTCTCCACTCTTCTGTACGAAGAAGAATCCCACCCCCGCTGGTGACACCGACTTCCTAATAAACCCCCTTGCCAGGTTCTCACTGATGTACTGGGACATGGCCTCCATCTCCAGAAGGGACAGAGGATATACGCGACCTCGAGGGGTTCTGCGCCTGGCAAGAGGTCTATAGGACAGTCGTAGGGGCGATGGGGCGGAAGAGTCTCAGCGGACTTTTTCAAGAACATGTCCGCGCATTGCTGGTAGTGACTTGGGAGTGCGGAGAGATCCATGAGGACATCGGTGGAGGCTATCTGAACGCGGTCCTTCACACACCTATCCTCACAGGACTTGCTCCAACCCAGTATTCTCCCCAAGGACCACTCTATATGGGGAGAGTGGCAGCGCAACCAGGGAACTTCTAGGAGGACCTGGTTAATGCCCTCGGCGATAATAAGGAGCGACACTGTCTCGTGACAGGACAGAGGCAGTGAGAGTTTTAATGGAGTAATTGATGGGTAATTTGCGAGGGTAATGTCGAAACGTTCACCACCCTGATGGTGACCAGCTGAGGTAGCATAACCAATGGGACTGCGTGCTCCAGAATCTACGCAAACCTCCACCGCCAGAGGAGAGGAGCCGAACTCCAACACCCCCTTAAAGGTTAGCTTGGAGGAAAACAGTGTGGTGTCTCGTAACCCTCTTGCTGTTGCCACTAGACGCGGACATCTCTGAACGCTGTGGGCACCTATTGGCAAGGTGACCAGACTGTCGGCAGTGAGCGTGGGCTATGGAGGTTCGATCTGGGCAGAACTTAGAGCCCGTGTGAGGCACCTCCCTAACTGCCGACAACTCGAACGCTCGATCGGGAGACTCCAGAGGTTTGGAGAAAGTTGGAGCCAACCTAAACCTCTGTCTGGACTGGGAGCGCTCCAACCCTCGCTCGAAGAAGCGGAGATTAATATGGTTGGAGCTGGTAATGAGCTCCTGCAGAGTGCCGGGAACCTCCCGAGTGGCCACAGCATCCTTAACGTGGTCAGCCAAACCCCTCCAAAAAATTGGGGTATTGTCTGACCATTCCAGCTCGGAAGCCAGTGTCCGAAACCAAATGGCATACTTATTGACCAGGAATGAACCCTGTGTCAAGGCCAACAGTTGGAGCGCGGTATCGCATGTGTTAGGAGTCGGATTTCTGTGTTTACTCAGCAGAGATCCAAATCCTCACATTCTGCACTCTCCTGTTTTTCCACTGCAGAAGAGATTGCAGAGGAGATTGCCTTGCAGCAAATCTCTCCTGAGGCTGTCCTTCTGTCCTCTTACTGGGCATGCTCATGGGATGATCTCCTATTGGAGAGCGGGAGTCATGTGCTCAGGTCCCGCTCCAGTTCTCATTGGTCCATCTCAGAGATCTGGAAGCGTGCAGAAGGTCCCGCTTGCTATAAAAGGCGCGCATGTGTGGCGCCCCCAGGAGTATGGTCGCCACAGTGGCATTACCTTCCTCCTAGGGATCTCTCTTGCAGTTAATCACAACACACAACACAGTTCTCATTCCAGGCCAGCAGAGGGAGCTCTGAACCCAAAACTGGGGGAAGAGCTGCTCTCTGAGGGCCAGGAAGGGGAAATTAGGAGTTCGTGTGAGGAGAGCAACGTGTGTGGACGTGAGGAGAAGAGCTGGGGGATTGAGCAGAGAGTTCAGGCTCATTCCCAGCTGTAGTGCATGATTTGGAGCCCGGTATCCAAGGCTGTACGGACACTGGTGGTCCTGCAACAGAAATCGGAGGAATAGGAAGCTGTAAATGCTCCATTCGCACATAAGACTCAGAGGCACAACAGCGATGTGTGAGCCAGAAGAGAAAGGCTACAGCTGTCTGCCATACGAGGGAGTTCTAAAGAGAAATAAGCAAGTGGAACTTCAGTGTAACACAGTACTGCAAGTACCTTAAAACTAAGCGCTAGGAAGGAGACTACACAACCCATCTGCCTAGAGAGATTCCTAAGTTGCTTCCAGGCTAGCCAGCTCCTGTGCCATCTGTAATCTGGACTCTGGACTGCATTTGCCAAGCAAAGTAAAGGTAAAGAAACTGCACCCTGTTGTGTCCTTGATTTCTTCCTTCAAACTCTCCAGCACTGCTACATCTCTGTACCAAACACTACACCCTCTTCCTCAACATCTACCCTCTTCATCTACTCTGCCCTGGGACTACAGCACTGCCTGTGAAGGGCCACCCCATCATTGCTGCACCCCACCATCTGTCCCAAAGGATCTGTCTGCAGCGTCAGCTTAACACCTTCATTGCCGAACACCACAGGTGGCGTCACAAATCATTCACTCATAAACTTTATTCCATCACTTCATCCCTTTTACATGGGTGCCCAGGGCCTTGGACCAGGTCACCGCTGCTGTGACATTCCCCTCTGAGAGACCGGCCCGGTACCGAGTACCCCACAGCCCTGGGAGGGCGACCCATTTTGGCATCATGAACAGGATTTATGGAGCCCGGTGTCCCCGGGTCCTGTGTGCCAGAGACTGTGTTTTGTGCCATAGACTATTTGTGCAATTGCCGCCATTACCCCGCTGCTTGGCGTGCACAGGAAGCAAAAGGGGCGGGCCATCGTGGGCGGAGCCAGCAGAAAAGCGCAAAACAGTGAAGTGCGGCGCGGGAAGAGGCCAGCGCGCGAGAAGTGAGAAGCCGAGGCCTGCAGTCCCGGCGTCCCCTGATCCTCCAGCCTGCAGAATGGCAGCCAGTAAGCCAGCGAAACTCAGGGCTTGGCAAACATTAACTAGGGGGGAAGAGAATGTCTGAAGCGAGAGCAGACGCAGCGGCGGACGCCACTGCAAACCCCACAGTGCCACAAGCTGCAGGGCCCAGCGCAGCTGCGACTCCCATAGCGCCGCTGCATCCAGCAGCCAGCGCTGCCTCCACAGCGCCACAAGAATCAGCGCCCACTGCAGAGGTCCCCATAATGCCGCTGTCCATGCCGTATATACCGGGAGCAGCCTGGCTACCGCAGTACTCAGGGGAGTCACATACCCTGATTGAATTTAAAGAGAGCCTGTGCAGTTTGTATGAAAGCCAGAAATTGAACATCCTTATTGGGCAGCTGACTGGTGCAGCGCAAAGGGAAGTAAAAGCCTGGCAGGACACTGATAAAGAGACTGTTAAAAAGATCCTTGCTAAGCTAAGAAGCACCTTTGACACCCGCCCTGCAGCTGAAATAAAGATGAGATTCTTTGGGTGTAAGCAGAGAGCGCAGGACAGTATACGGGACTATGCCCTTAACCTGCAGGAGGCACTGCGAGCCATCAAGCAGATTGATCCAGACAGTGTGAAAGATGGAGACAGACTGCTAAAGGAGCAATTTATTGAGGGCCTCCTATCCAGTACCCACAGAGCACAGCTGCGCATTATAGCCCTACAAAACCCTGACCTAGACTTTGCAGACTTCAAGGAAAAGGCTATCCGGGTGCTGCATGAACCAATTGTCAGCCGTCCAGTGCCCCCTAGGTGCCCAGCGATCACATACCACCAAGAAGCTGCATCTTTACCTCCCAGCCCTGTGGAGGCTGATGCACAGACTGTGGACAAAGACCCATCTGCCGAACTGCGTCTTCAGGTCCAGGAGCTGACCAAAAGTATGGCTGCATTTGTCAAAACTGTGCAGTCCCTGCAGGCGTCATCCAAGGAGAAGATCCAGCTGGCCTCCAGTCCAGAGGATGTCCCGTGGCTACGGAAGAAGAGGATCCCACCACGCCGAGGGAGAGACAATGATCGCTATGACCTGGACGGATATCCCAACTGTCGTCGCTGCTACAAGGCAGACCACATCGCAAGATTCTGCTACCCTGGGGCAGAGGGCCAACCCCCAGGAGTCGGACCACAAGGCCCAAAGAACTGGCGAGCCAAGTATGTCGGAGGGCGACCGGTCCTCCCAGTGGTGATTGACGGCATCCCCATGAAGGCTTTGCTGGACACTGGCTCTCAGGTGACAACTATGCCATATATCCTTTACAAGCGATATTGGGCTGACTCTGAACTTACTCGCGACCCAAGTGATGAACTGACAGTAGTTGCCAGCAATGGTAATAATAAATAATAATCTTTATTTTTATATAGCGCTAACATATTCCGCAGCGCTTTACAGTTTGCACACATTTTCATCACTGTCCTCGATGGGGGCTCACAATCTAAATTCCCTATCAGTATGTCTTTGGAAGGAAACCGGAGTACCCGGAGGAAACCCACACAAACACGGGGAGAACATACAAACTCGTTGCAGATGTTGTCCTTGGTGGGATTCGAACCCAGGACCCCAGCGCTGCAAGGCTGCAGCGCTAACCACTGAGCCACCATGCTGCCCGGTAAGTCTTTGCCGCAAGTAGGATGTAAAGAGATTACCATTAAAGTGGGGTGAGTAGAGTTAAAATCTCAAGGTCTGATAGTTGTAGACATTGATCGACGAGAATGTAACCTAATGAGGACCTTAGGTACTAATGTGATTGAAAATTGTCTTGCCGAGGTTATTGTTTTGTTGCAACAGGTGGCTGAGACTGCTGGTTCCAGTGAACAACGAGTCCTGCAGAAGGAGATCAAGGCCCTGATGCAAAGACAGCAGGTAGAACTCTCTGGCAGAGAAATTGGCAGCGTCAGAGTGAGTGATTCTTTCGCCATTGCGATACCCCCCAGATGTGAAATGTTAATTTGGTGTCGGGCAGCCATAGGCCTCAGAGGAAAAGATTACCAAGCATTGGTAGAGCCAGTGTACTTTGATAGCCGGCCCACTGTCCTGACAGGCAGAGGTGTAGTTGATGTCCGCAAAGGGAGAGTACCTGTACGCCTCTTGAATTGTGGGGAGGAGGAGGCCACAATACCTCGGTATGCCAGTTGCTAAGCTGCTTACTGTCTGTAACAATGCAATACAGGCAGCAGAGCCCTTGGTCTCATCCGACCAGCCCTTGGTCTCATCCGACCAGGTGGAGGACAATGGCTCTGTAAAGCAGCTAGAGGAGTGGTGTCAGCAGCTGCATGTGGGAACTGACTCCATCCCTTCATACCAAAAGTGTGGGGTTTACCGAGTGACTCAGGAGTATGAGCGGGTATTCAGTAAACACCCACTAGATTTTAGGCAGGCAAAACGGGTTCAACATCATATCCCCACTGGAGATCATCCACCCATTAAAGAAAGGTACCGGCCTATACCCCTAACACAATATCAATGTGCCAAAAGTATGTTGCGGGAAACGAAGGAGGCTGGGGTGCTCAGAGACAGTTGTAGCCCCTGGGCAGCCCCAATAGTCTTTGTGAAAAAGAAAGATGGTACCATGAGAATGTGTGTTGATTACTGAAAAATTAACAGCATTACACATAAGGATGCCTACCCATTACCCAGAATTGAGGAGTCATTAGCTGCACTTAAAACTGCTAACTATTTTTCCACCATAGATCTCACTAGTGGGTATTGGCAGGTTCCCGTGGCAGAGGCAGACAAGGAGAAAACAGCGTTTACTACACCAATGGGTCTCTGCGAGTTCAACTACATGCCGTTCGGGCTCTGCACTGCCCCAGGGACATTTCAACGGCTAATGGAATGCTGTCTTGGACACAAAAACTTCGAGACAGTTCTGTTATACCTTGATGATGTCATTGTTTTCTCCAAGACTTATGAAGACCATCTGAAGCACCTGGCTGAGGTGTTTGAAGCCTTGTCCAACTTTGGTCTGAAAGTGAAGCCTTCCAAATACCACCTCCTGAAGCCCAAGGTACAGTACCTCGGTCATGTAGTGAGTGCAGAAGGTGTGGCACCAGATCCTGACAAAGTCACAGTCATCCGGTACTGGCAGAAGCCCAGCAACCTCCATGAAGTACGTCAATTCCTCGGGTTGGTAGGCTACTACCGAAGGTTCATCAAAGGCTTCACTGAAATAGCCACGCCTATGCAAAATCTTCTGGTGGGCCAGCCCAAGAAGGCCAGGAAGAAGAGTCCTACATTTGAATGGAATGAGGAACTGGAGAGGTCTTTCACTCGACTGAAGATGGCTGTCACAGGAGATGAAGTTCTGGCCTACCCAGATTATGACCAACCATTTGTTCTGTATACTGATGCCAGCAACGTGGGACTGGGAGCAGTACTGTCACAAGTACAGAATGGCAAAGAAAGATTGATCTCCTACGCCAGCAGGAAGCTTTGTCCCTCTGAAAGGAACCCTGACAACTACAGTTCCTTCAAACTGGAGTTCCTCGCCATAGTCTGGGTTGTGACTGAACGATTCAAGCATTACCTAGCTTCAGCCAAGTTTACCATCTTCACGGACAACAACCCATTGACTCACTTGGAAACTGCCAAGCTAGATGCACTGGAGCAGCGATGGATGGCCCGGCTGTCTAACTATGAATTTACCATCAAGTACCAAGCGGGGCACAAGAATGCCAATGCTGATGCGCTGTCCAGAATGCCCAATCTGCCAGATGCAGGAGAAGACCCTGAGGCACTCGAAGAAATAGAGTTACCTGCCTTCCACCTGCCAATTGAGGCCCAATGTGCCCAAGGATTGAGAAACAGAGGGTCTATCATGAAAGAGGCCACCCTAAATCCATTGCCTCATCTGGACTGTGCAGAGAAGCAGGATAGCGACCCCGCAGTCCACCTTGTAAAGGAGCTACTGTCACAAGCTGACTCACGCCCAGGTCCAGATGCTCCTGAAGAAACGCAGCAGTTGTGGAAGGAAAGAGGCAGGCTGTTCATCTATGAAGGGAAGCTGTACTGGAGGAGTATCAACGCCCGCACTCATGAGTTGGTCTGGCAAGTGGTAGTCCCAAAGAGGGAGGCATCAATAGTCTTGGAAGCATACCACAATGGAGCTGGACACTTCGGATGGAAGAAGTTTAAGGCCTTGCTCCGGGAGAGATTCTACTGGGCTGGTATGAGGAAAGCCATTGAAAATTGGTGCCGGGAGTGTGGACAATGCAACCTGCGCAGGAAGGACCGTAACAGCCAGCGAGCTCCTTTGCAGCCAATAATAACTAAACAGCCACTCGAGTTGGTCGCCCTGGACCATGTGAAGCTGGTTCCAAGCCGTTCAGGCTACATTTATGCTCTTACCATCGTTGACCACTACTCGAGATTCCTGGTAGTCGTACCTGTCAAGGATCAAACAGCCAGGACAGCAGCCAGAGCATTCCAACAGCACTTTTGTCGACCACACTGATATCCCGAGGGAGTGCTTACAGATCAAGGTCCAGCCTTTGAGGCAGAAGTGTTCCAGGAATTCTGTAATTTGTACGGTTGCAAGAAGATCAGGACAACACTATACCATCCACAGACCAATGGCATGTGTGAAAAGATGAATCAGGTGGTGATCGATCTACTGAAGACCTTGCCTTTGGAGGAGAGGAATCTGTGGCCAGAGAAGTTGCCAGATCTGGTCGACCTCTACAATCACATTTCTGTGAATTCCACCAACTGCACTCCAGCCTACCTAATGAGAGCGAGGCCTGGCAAGCTGCCTATTGATTTGGATATGGGAGTCCTGATACCTGAGGTAACATCACCAGATGCTGACTGGGATACGGAGCGGCAGAACAGTACCGTAGAGTACAAGAGTGTGTAGAAAAGAGTAGCTCAGGCGAGACAAAAACAGAAAAGAACTACAATCAACATGCACCTGCAGTTCCCTTGTCACCAGGAGAACAAGTCTTAAAGAGGGAAAGAAGGATGCATAAATTGGATGACCAATGGGAAGCTGAACCCTACACCGTCTTACCATCAAACTTCGACAACACTAAAGTGTGCCTTATCAGTAAGGATGGAGGAGAAACCTCATCAGCAGTATCGAGGGATCATCTGAAACTGTGCCCTGACCAACTAAAGGACAGAATGGAAGAACAAAACAACCTTCAGCCCATAGAGGAAGAAAAAAAGGTCAGCACTGTACTTGGAGAATTCCCTGCAAATTGGACTAGAGCAAATAATGCCATACTGGTGCCAGTTTTGACCTTTCCCCAACTGGTAGTGCAAGAAGTTACTCATGACCACCCTGAAAACCAGCATGTACAAGCAGTGGATGCTACACCAGCAGTGGAACAAGAGAATTCTCACCCTGCCAGTGGTGAATTTGTCATGCCCACAGTGTGTAGAAGTGGTCCTAGGAAATCTAGTATTCCTGTGCTACGCAGAAGCACCAGTATTGTAGCCAGTACAGCACACACTACACCAGTAGTTAACACAAGGCATCCAGTAAGTTCCCCAACAACACCAGTGCTATGTAGGTCTGTCCGTAGTACCCAAGGTATTCCACCCTTAAGGTTCCGCAAATAGATAAGTTTTGTAATTGTTAAAATGTAAATATGCAACTGTTGAAGTTTATGTGCCTACAGAGACTCTGCAAGAAACTTTTTGAAGATCTTATTTTGTTTTGATGGACGATTGGACCACAGGACTATGTGTGGTCAGAACTCTACTTGTAAATAGTTCACCATCTTGCTCAGGAATTGCACCATGGACATTGACGCATGGACTAATCATCATTAGGACTATTTTTCAGCTTTGGTTTTTGTAATTTTTCATTTTTTTAAAAATCTTGTTATATCTATAATTGTTTATATGTTTACATGTTTTCCCTTCAGTCCAGGAGTACTGACTTGCACTAGGGGGGAATGTGGCATCCCCAGGAGTATGGTCGCCACAGTGGCATTACCTTCCTCCTAGGGAGTGTGATGTCGTGCTTGGAAGCAATAAAGGATCACTCTGACAGTTAATCACAACACACAACACAGTTCTCATTCCAGCCCAGCAGAGGGAGCTCTGAACCCAAAACTGGGGGAAGAGCTGCTCTCTGAGGTCCAGGAAGGGGAAATTAGGAGTTTGTATGAGGAGGGCAATGTGTGTGGACATGAGGAGAAGAGCTGGGGGATTAAGCAGAGAGTTCAGGCTCATTCCCAGTTATAGCGCATTATATGGAGTCCGGTATCCAAGGCTGTATGGACACTGATGGTCCTGCAACAGAAACCGGAGGAATAGGAAGCTGTAAATGCTCTATTCCACATAAGACTCGGAGGCACAACAGCGACGTGTGAGGCAGAAGAGAAAGGCTACAGCTGTCTGTCATACGAGGGAGTTCTAAAGAGAATAAGCAAGTGGAACTTCAGTGTAACACAGTACTGCAAGTACCTAAAACTAAGCGCTAGGAAGGAGACTACACAACCCATCTGCCTAGAGAGATTCCTAAGTTGCTTCCAGGCTAGCCAGCTCCTGTGCCATCTGTAATCTGGACCCTGGACTGCATTTGCCAAGCAAAGTAAAGGTAAAGAAACTGCACCCTGTTGTGTCCTTGCCTTCTTCCTGCAAACTCTCCAGCACTGCTACATCTCTGTGCCAAACACTACACCCTCTTCCTCAACACCTACCCTCTTCATCTGCTCTGGCATGGCACTACAGCCCTGACTGTAGAGGGCCACCCCATCTTTGCTGCACCCCACCATCTGTCCCAAAGGATCTGTCTGCAGCGTCGGCTTAACACCTTCATTGCCGAACACCACAAGTGGCGTCACAAATCATTCACTCATAAACTTTATTCCATCACTTCATCCCTTTTACATGGGTGACCAGGGCCACGAACCGGTTCACCGCTGCTGTGACATTCCCCTCTGAGAGACCAGCCTGGTACCGAGTACCCAACAGCCCTGGGAGGGCGACCCACATGGCTGTTCTGCCATGCGCTAGTATAGGCTATACTTGCTATGTGTGAATGGTGATGGATGTATGATTCTGGTGACTGACTCATTTGAAACTCCTTCCCTCTGATATTACGCATGGTGATATGGTATTAGTTTAGCAGTCAGCGCCAATCAGAGGCAAGCCTTAAGCCACTGTGCACACCGCACCGCTATGCTAGCGTCCGATATCGTGCTTGCTATCTGGCTTTGTCGTCGAGCAGCAGTGTCCTACGTCGCGCTGCAGTTGCAGCCCTTCTTCGCGTTCGCAGCAGCGATGCCACAAACACGGTAGGTCTAGAGGGACGCAGCTTCTCTGTCTTGGGTCCTGCTCCTGTGACCAGATACCGAGTGTGCATTTACCTGAAGCCTGTGTCACTAACAGGTTCAGCATTTTGTATGCTATCTGAAGCCTGTGTCAATAACAGGTTCAGTGTTTTGTATGTTTTTGTTGCGGCACCTCTGTGTGTGAACAGAGCCTGCTCTGCGCACTTCGGGTGACGTTGAACCCATGTGTATCATACCGCCATATTGCTCCTCTGTCATCACTCAGGTTGTTACACCTACTGCGCGGTGGACCCTGAGCAGCGAACGCACTTTATTATTTATTTTTATTTAGTGTGTTCCACCGTTCCTAACATTATACTAGCGCCAGGGTCTGGCTAGTGATGGCAGAACAGCAGCAACTCTTACAGTGTATTCGGCAGCTTGAGGGCCGGCTGGCCACTCTTGAGGGGGCTCTCTCAGCTGCACAATCCACCGAAGCTGCTGTAAAGGCAATCACAGACGCAGTTTCCCGTATGTCCACGTCCTCCCCCGCGCTGACAGTTACCCGCCTCCCGTTGCCTGATAAATTTTATGGCGATGGCGCCTCCTGTAGGGGTTTCATCAGCCAGTGCTCCATTCAGCTGGAATTACTGGCTGCGCGATTCCCTACGCAACGGGCCAAGGTGTGGTTTATTGTTTCCCTGCTGTCGGGCAAAGCGTTGGTGTGGGCTACGCCACTATGGAAGCGTGGTGACCCAGAAGTCCGGACCGCTGCTCACTTTCTAACAGCTATTAAGCAGGTCTTCCTCGGTCCACAGGTCACGCACGATACCTCTCTTCAGCTTCTTGCTTTGACTCAGGGTGCTCTCTCGGTTAGTCAGTATGCCGTCCGTTTTCGGACACTTGCTTCCGAGTTGGAGTGGTCCGATAAAGCCCTCATCTCTGTGTTTTGGAGAGGTTTGGTGGAGCACATTAAAGATGCTCTTTCCACTAGAGACGTTCCTGCCAGTTTGGAAGAACTGATTGCCATTTCCACCCGCATTGACCTCTGTTTTTTGGAGCGCGGTATGGAGCGTGCTCAATCCAAACGGAAGGTTACTCCGGCTCCCAATTTTTTTGAGCCTCTGGAACTACCCGAGCCAGAGGTTCCACCCCCAGAGCCCATGGAGGTGTCTCGCACCGTTCTCCAGGCGTGTCTGGCACAAGACTCCAGTCGTGGTCTTATTTGTCAACACGCGGTGTCTCAAAACAACAGTGCCCCGCAAAGGCCAAATTCTGTACCGCCGGGTAAGGCCCTTGTTCCTCCCCACCTTCGGCCAAAGGTTCTTGCCTGGGCACACTCATCCTGGAGAGGTGGTCACTGTGGCTATATGCAGACCACAAAACTCCTGGCAGGGTCTTACTGGTGGCCGCACAGGGCTCAGGATGTTAAAAAATATATTCGGGCCTGCGCCTTTTGTGCTCGGAATAGCTTCCTTAAGCGAAGATCGGAGACGCCTGCCACACGGTGGCGTTCCACTGCGTTCCACTGTAACTTCCGCTCCCGCTGTCTCCCACGGGCCCCTTTTCAGACCTGGCGATCTTGCCACCCCTGAGGCCTTCCACATGTCCCGGGCCTCTCTGTCATCTACCGGGACATCAGACTTGCCTGCGGACGAGTCTGAGGCCTTATACCTCTTACGGGCACAAGTAGGTGGATCGTAAGGCTCAGGGAGGGGGTGCCCTAGGAGGGGGGTAATGTTAGGAGTCGGATTTCTGCGTTTACTCAGCAGGGATACAGATCCTCACATTCTGCACTCTCCTCCTATATTTCCACTGCAGAGGAGATTGCCTTGCAGCAAATCTCTCCTGAGGCTAAGTCCTTCTGTCCTCTTACTGGGCATGCTCATGGAACACATGGCTGTTCCGCCATGCGCTAGTATAGGCTATACTTGCTATGTGTGAATGGTGATGGATGTATGATTCTGGTGACTGACTCATTTGAAACCCCTTCCCTCTGATATTACGCATGGTGATAGGGTATTAGTTTAGCAGTCTGCGCCAGTCAGTGGCAAGCCTTAAGCTACTGTGCACACCGCACCGCTATGCTAGCTTCTGACATTGCGCTTGCTATCTGGCTTTGTCGTCGAGCGGCAGTGTCCTACGCTGTGCTGCAGTTGCAGCCCTTCTTGGCGTTCGCAGCAGCGACGCCGCACACATGGTAGGTCTAGAGGGACGCAGCTTCTCTGTCTTGGGTCCTGCTCCTGTGACCAGATACCGTGTGTGACCAGATACCTGATGGCATTGGCATGTCGAGAACCGGGTAACGACCGTGGCAAATGGCCGTCGCTTACCGGGCCCTCGACGTGCCAATTGGCATGGAAGGGGAGATTTTTCGGAGGGTGAGGGCACGGGCGCACCCCCCCCCCCACACACACACACAAACACATTTCAGGGCCCCCTCTTCTCGCTGGCACTTTGTTAGTGGAGAATATCATTCATTTTGCCTAAAACAAAAGTAAAACGCCACATTAAATCGAAAACCACTAATGCAACGTGGAAACAAAACACGCCATTGTTTTCTGGGTGAAATTCTAGAAGCCGATCAGGGGACCCCGAAAGCGCAAAAAGAACCAGCCCTCCTAAAGTATGATCTGCCTGGATCAGCCTTCTGGGGCCTCAGACCCCACAACTCCCGAGGGGAAGGTGCCAGCAACCCCAAATTTTGCACACACGTTCTTCAGACTGCTACCTAAAATTGGGTACCTCAATGGGGCCCCTGAACACAGACAAATTGGCAATCAGGGGGTCATAGCGTGCTCCCCCCGGCTAAAATCATCATCTGTCTACATGCTATAAAGGGTAAAAAAATTCCAGGGGAGTACTTCACGGCCCCAGGACCTGTTATCAAGCCCAGAGCAGGTCCTAAGCTTTCCAACGCCACCTCGTGCGCCCCGCTAGCATGCCCAGAAGCCGATCAGGGGACCCCGAAAGCGCAAAAAGAACCAGCCCTCATAAAGAATGATCTGCCTGGATCAGCTTTCTGGGGCCTCAGACCCCACAACTCCCGAGGGGATGGTGCCAGCAACCCCAAATTTTGCACACACGTTCTTCAGACTGCTACCTAAAATGGGGTACCTCAATGGGGCCCCTGAACACAGATAAATTGGCAATCAGGGGGTCATAGCGTGCTCCCCCTGGCTAAAATCATCATCTGTCTACATGCTATAAAGGGTAAAAATATTCCAGGGGAGTACTTCACGGCCCCAGGACCTGTTATCAAGCCCAGAGTAGGTCCTAAGCTTTCCAACGCCACCTCGTGCGCCCCGCTAGCATGCCCAGAAGCCGATCAGGGGACCCCGAAAGCTCAAAAAGAACCAGCCCTCCTAAAGAATGATCTGCCTGGATCAGCTTTCTGGGGCCTCAGACCCCACAACTCCCGAGGGGAAGGTGCCAGCAACCCCAAATTTTGCACACACGTTCTTCAGACTGCTACCTAAAAGGGGGCACCTCAATGTGGCCCCTGAACACAGAGGAATTGGCAATCAGGGGGTCATAGCGTGCTCCCACCGGCTAAAATCATCATCTGTCTACATGCTATAAAGGGTAAAAAAATTCCAGGGGAGTACTTCACGGCCCCAGGACCTGTTATCAAGCCCAGAGCAGGTCCTAAGCTTTCCAACGCCACCTCGTGCGCCCCGCTAGCATGCCCAGAAGCCGATCAGGGGACCCCGAAAGCGCAAAAAGAACCAGCCCTCCTAAAGTATGATCTGCCTGGATCAGCTTTCTGGGGCCTCAGACCCCACAACTCCCGAGGGGAAGGTGCCAGCAACCCCAAATTTTTCACACACGTTCTTCAGACTGCTACCTAAAAGGGGCTACCTCAATGGGGCCCCTGAACACAGAGAAATTGGCAATCAGGGGGTCATAGCGTGCTCCCCCCGGCTAAAATCATCATCTGTCTACGTGCTATAAAGGGTAAAAAAATTCCAGGGGAGTACTTCACGGCCCCAGGACCTGTTATCAAGCCCAGAGCAGGTCCTAAGCTTTCCAACGTCACCTCGTGCGCCCCGCTTGCATGCGCAGAAGCCGATGAGGGGACCCCGAAAGCGCAAAAAGAACCAGCCCTCCTAAAGTATGATCTGCCTGGATCAGCTTTCTGGGGCCTCAGACCCCACAACTCCCGAGGGGAAGGTGCCAGCAACCCCAAATTTTGCACACACGTTCTTCAGACTGCTACCTAAAAGGGGCTACCTCAATGGGGCCCCTGAACACAGAGAAATTGGCAATCAGGGGGTCATAGCGTGCTCCCCCCGGCTAAAATCATCATCTGTCTACATGCTATAAAGGGTAAAAAAATTCCAGGGGAGTACTTCACGGCCCCAGGACCTGTTATCAAGCCCAGAGCAGGTCCTAAGCTTTCCAACGCCACCTCGTGCGCCCCGCTAGCATGCCCAGAAGCCGATCAGGGGACCCCGAAAGCTCAAAAAGAACCAGCCCTCCTAAAGAATGATCTGTCTGGATCAGCTTTCTGGGGCCTCAGACCCCACAACTCCAGAGGGGAAGGTGCCAGCAACCCCAAATTTTGCACACACGTTCTTCAGACTGCTACCTAAAAGGGGCTACCTCAATGGGGCCCCTGAACACAGAGGAATTGGCAATCAGGGGGTCATAGCGTGCTCCCCCCCGGCTAAAATCATCATCTGTCTACATGCGCCAGACATTACTCGCTCCCAGGGTGGACTGCTGAGAGTCTCCTCTGCGAAAAAGACACCAAAACTGGGTTGCTGTGACTTGTGGTTCAAGAGAAACAGACCCAGAACCGCAAGCTCCCCCCCACGTTCCATCCAAAGGATAGTATCGAGATCCCGGTAACACACGTGGTATAGCCACGTTTCCTACCCAGACCTCGACTTGCCTGATTGCATTAGCATGTAGAGAACCGGGTAACGACCGAGGCAAATGGCCGTCGCTTACCGGGCCCTCGACGTGCCAATTGGCATGGAAGGGGAGATTTTTCGGAGGGTGAGGGCACGGGCGCACCCCCCCCCCACACACACACATTTCAGGGCCCCCTCTTCTCGCTGGCACTTTGTTAGTGGAGAATATCATTCATTTTGCCTAAAACAAAAGTAAAACGCCACATTAAATCGAAAACCACTAACGCAACGTGGAAAAAAAACACGCCATTGTTTTCTGGGTGAAATTCTCTATTCGATTGACATATCGCACGCCAGGGGGAAAATGTTTCGCACCCCCCGCTCCCTGTCAAAATGGCCGACGTTTTCATCTTTTTGCTGGGTAGCTCCGTAGCCTAAGCGCACAGTGACGAGCCACTTTGGGGGATGAAAACCGAGGGAATTCCCCAGATTTCAAGACCCGTTTCGCCCGGCTGCGACTTGCGGTTCCGGAGAACCTAGGCCCTGGCTCTGAGGACCACCACTCCCGTGCCGTAAGCGCCAGACATTAGTCGCTCCCAGGGTGGACAGCCGAGAGTCTCCTCTACAAAAAACGTAACCAATGATATGAACCGTTTTCACAGGAAGTAAGATTATTAAAAGTCATACAACTTAGTCTCTACATGTAGTGTATATATATATATATATATATATATATAAAAATTTTTTTTTTTTTTTAGGTTTCATCTCCCCATAGTCACCAGCCAGATGGTTAGAAAAGTGCTTGAATCCTGGACTCTCTCAAGATGTACTGACGTGCAACAACGTCTGGTTGCCAGGTATTTGGCACATTCAAATCTTACAGCGGACAGGAACTACCGGGAAAAGAACATGGATGACATTTGCCATGGACAAAGCCTACTGATGGAAGCACGGAAGTCAGCGAGTCAAGAAGCCACAGCCAGCACTTCAAGGTATTTTATTGTGAAATGAAAATAATACATGCTTTGAAATAAACTTGACAAAGACTTCTTTTTTTCTTCTTTTTGATTCCCCTAAAGGGTTGCAGAAGAGAACACCAGGGGAAGAAGAGACCAGACAGCTGCAGTCCACAGTTCCCAGATACCAGAACTGATTCCCGAAGAACTGGAGAGTGAGCATGAAGAGACTTCGAGTGCAAGGTGAAAATACCTTTACTCCAATACCATGGTGCCAAGCTAATGGATGCACTCATTACCAGCTTTTAATACTAATGTATTCATTTCAGGGCACATGTACCTTCCCCGTCCTTTCTCATGCAGACACGTTCCATGAGGCAGAACCAGAAAAGGAGCTCTTCAAGGTAATTATTGAACACTTCTATTTATATTAAATTCTTACTGTACTTGTCAGGGACTAGCCACACCAGCCACTGAGTTTGAAACTGTAGATAATTCTATTGTATGGAACTTTAAAAACTATTCTATGGATAGGGGATAACATTGGAAGAAAAAAAAAATCCTGCCACCGGCGCTCACCCTTTAATGTGATAGCCAGGACTCATGGAAAAACCTTAAAGCATAGTAACACTTTGCAGCATTTCTGTGAAGCATTACTGTACTTTGGCTGAGTGCCAGTATTCTAGAAGTGTGGATTTTTTTATGCATATCTTTCAGTTGTAACATCATTCCTTTTTCCTTCTAAGCACTAAAGAAACAAGTACATCGCAGATGAGGAGATGGAATATGAACCCTGTGGTCATGCTGAAGAGACTCCGAAGTTAAAGTTCATTTTTGTTTGCGTTTTAGGTGGGTACTCTAGCAACAGAAAAACAGCTTCCAGAAATATGTGATATTGAGGCTCAGCTCTATTGAGTTCAATGGAGCTGAGCATCATGACTTCACTTAACGCCAGTTTGGAAGTGGCAGTTTTTTGCAAGGAGGCAGCTGTTCTTCTAATACTATAGTTCACCTTTAATTGAGTCTATTCTAACTTTTTTTTTTCTCTTTTGCAGGTGAAATTTAGTCTTTTAAATAATGTGCATGTTGCTGCTCTGCAATGTTTTTGTTTATTAAACTAATGGTTTTTATTCTAGTGTATTGTTAAAGCGTAACTAAACTTTTTATATATATATATATTCAGGGGGGGGTCTTCAAACTTGTGGCCCATCCACACATGCATATTGTTATCAAGTGTTTTGTGTGATTTCTGCAAATGTGGAATGCACACAAAATCCGTGTGTATCCTGCAATAAGTGTGCAGAAGGAGGTAAGTAATTAACCCTTGATGCCCCATCCACCTGTAACATCTGTGCTGGTATATCAGATAAGATGTTACAGGGTTAAAACACAGAAGTGACAGATCTGTCACTTCTCTGTGTGCAAAATTCACAGTAAATATGCAGGTGACTACATTGCATATTTACTGCAACGTGTACCAGTTTTATGTGCAAGAACCATCCATACGCATGTGTGGCTCAGCCCTTGGAATCCCCTGTTTCTTTCCAATGTGTGTGTGTAAATATATATATATATATATATATATATATAGAAACAGGGGATTCCAAGGGCTGATCCACACATGCGTATGGATGGTTCTTGCACGTAAAACTGGTACACGTTGCAGTAAATATGCAATGTAGTCACCTGCATATTTACTGTGAATTTCGCACACAGAGAAGTGACAGATCTGTCACAGTAAATATATATATATAAAAATTTGTACGCTTTTAAGGCCTAGGGCTATCAGCAATGATGAAAAAAACCTGTCAATTGCTCTGGCATCATGGCCAAAGTGAGGACTATGCACAGGGATCTGAGCTGATAAATTTAAGGCCCATCCCTTGACAATGTCACTGGATTAATTGCCTGAGTAAATGCACTCTTATTTGAATTATATTTTTAACAGTTTGAGCTTTCGTTTTAATTCAATAAAATATTATTTAAGCTGGCTATGTTGTAGTTGTGTGTGGGCTATAGAAGACTTGTTTAATGGTATTAGGGTTTGTAAAGCCATCTTTGTACTCATGGCCTTCAGGTACTCTGTACTTTTATAGCACCTCTCACTCCCTACTAGTCATTAAGTACTTTAGCTTGCTTGTAGCTGTATTCACATAGCTGTGAGTTAGTTGCCTGAAAGACAAGGCATGAGCCCTAGTGCATGCACTGTCTGATTATCCAGGACCATTCTACTTTCATCTCCTTTTTCTGGCCTGTGACAGAAAAACACATATGAGAATAACCTCATCAGATACAATGGGTACAATTGCATTCTGTAACCTCTGGTCACACGGACACCTCATCATTATTCATTGTGCAAGTGTCAAGCTCCTAAAATTCACAGTAGAAAAAGTCCACAGGGTATGCTGACATGTACATAACATATTCATATCACCACTATACTATAGAAAAGGGAACAAAACCAAAGCAAACGTCATGTTATTTAGAGAAACAAACATAAAACTATATTTGGTCTTATTCCTGTGCTTTACAGCAATGGCATAGCTTCCTTTCTCCATCTTCATTATTGCCAATTTGTGAAACCGTATCCAAACTGGGGAGAGAAAAAAATTTGATCAATATTGCACAGTGCAACATTATACATAGTGACAGTCTGGTATGGCACCTCGGCAACATTGTCACCCACAAAATATTATACATTATATACTGTAATCAAAGATGCTTTTAGGCCATGTGCACACGATGCATTTTTCCCGCAGAACCGCACAGTGATTTACAGTAGCATGTAAATCTATGGAAAAAAAAAAATCTGTGCAGACGCTGCAGAAAGTGGGTGTGCGGTTTTCAAACAACTGCATGTGACTTCTTTTGTGCGGTTTTCTATCTCCCCATTCTCAAAAACCCCAGGGGGAAAACCGCACTGAAAAACCGCATCAAAACTGCACTAAAAAAGGAAGAAATCCGCAGGAAAAATGCAGCTCATTTGACCTGCGGATTTCGTGAATTCTGCGCAGAAAAATCCGCAGGAGGATTTTCCCCGTGTGCACATAGCCTTAGGCTGCGAGTCAGGTCACAATAGTAGCAGATAGGAAAGGAGATAACAAGTTAAGGGCTGTAGAAAACTTTGCTATGTGGAGTTTGCTCATTTTATTTTATAAAAATGTAATGTCTACCCCTCCGCATAGCAATGTTTTCTACACACCAACTCTTATCTCCTTTGTTATATGGGAGGTTCTGAGATGTCTGTGCCTGCAATCAGAAGGGTTGAATGTAGACAACCTGGCTGTGGAGATGTGCAAGTTTTTTTTCCAACTGATTTTATTTTATTTTTTCTTCACTACCTCCCCTACCACCTCCCACCCCAGTCAGTGAACAACTTTAATGGATCCTGTACTGATAGGCTGTGTACCTTCAGAGCAAAATACTTGTTTTCTGCCCAAGATTGCTGATCTAGAAGTTGCTCAGTGTTCATTGTCACTTTTTTTTTTTAAATCAAAGGGCTGGCTTTACACACCTGAATGACACCGCTGCTCAATGAGGCTTCTTGCAGGACCTTCAATGATGTTGGAGATCAAATGATCTCTGATGCTGTTGAAGGTCCTGAAGTACTGCAGGATGCCTCGGTCAGCATTCGGGTGAGCGTTTAACCCTTTTATCATATACCGGAGTGCTATTTGGTGAAGTGTCATGCATCGTGGTGTAGTACAAACCTCTTCACAGTGCTAATGCAGTGCAGACAAAAGACTGGAACTGTTCCCCAGCCAGTGTGCTAATGAAATACTGGCGATAGCATGTACTCAGCCAAACAAAACAACACTGCATGATCTGAGTGACTGAGGGAATATCATTTAGTGTCCGGTGTGTGGTCGTGCACAATTGGAACGATAGTCGCTCATCACCGACTACTGAGCGACAGTTGCTTAATAGTTGTGTGTAAAGTCACATTGACAATCGAGGTGCTAGATGGGCGTAATAGCCTGATAAATCATCCCGCGTAAAAGTAATTTAACAGGACTCCGTACCTTGGGTTTCAACTGGTATGCTTCATCCTGATGTTCCAGGGCATCGTTTATCAGTTTTAACATTCTGTACCGACGCCAACCTCTGACCTACAGAGAGAGTAATGTGGTTAAGAGGATGGAGAACAAATGGGAACGTGGATGAATATGTGAGCAGAACATTACCTGTATGGTAAACACCTCCACCTCCCTGGAACGCTTCACTTTTTCACCATTACATCAGAAATAGCTGAAACCGAATATGAAATGCTATTAAATATTGCATGTGACACCACAGCCTCATGTTCTTTTATGATTCAACCCACCTCTTTTTTGGGAAACATGGACCAATGATTCTTCATAATTGTAGTGTGCAAAATCCTACAAAAAATAAAGACATCTTAGGCTGTGTGCACACGCTGCGGATTTTGCTGCGGTTCCGCAGCGGTTTTGGCCGCTGCGGACCCGCAGCAGTTTTTGCTGCGGTGTACAGTACCATGATTCCCTATGGGAATCAAAAACCGCAGTGCAGACGGTGCGGAATTTTCCTCGCGGATTATCTGCGGTTTTCAATCCGCAGAAAGAATTGACATGTCAATTCTTTCTGCGGATTCTCCTGCGGTTTGCCATCTCCTCCATTGAGGAGATGAAAAACCGCAGGGCAAAACCGCAGAGCAATCCGCAGGTCTTTTGACCTGCGGTTTCACCTGCGGATTTTACAAAATCCGCGCGGATGAATCCGCACATAATCCGCAGCATGTGCACATAGTTAAGGACAAGGAATCTGGGTCAATTCGAATTGTACTTCAGAGCATGTGCCATTTTGAAGCCTCTCTGTAAAAAATGCTATAAATTATAGGAAGCATGCTCATCAACACATGTACTATTTGCCAGTGCGCTTTTCCTACTATGCCATTCATTTAGGACTTCTGGTAATTTGTAGGTGAAAAAATTGTCAAAGTCCTAAATTAATGGGATTCATCATAGGGAGCTAAGCGATTATATCTCCGTGGCTGATGCACACAGAATCTAGATCTTTAACAGGGTGAGTACAGAGTCTCCCACAAATTTTAAGACCCTCACTGCCCTGCAGTGACTTGAATTCCAGAGAAATTTGCCCAAAACGGACCACCCTTATCCACTTTCCAATGCATATCTATGAGAAAAAAAATGCCCAAAATCTGGGGTCACTGCTCTGCCTTCATAAGCCCTGGACACTAGCGCTTTTAGGGGAAGAAAGCCCAGGCACTGCACTTCAAATAGACACCAAAACCGGGTTGCTGATTTATGTACTTACAGTTTGTCTCTCAGCCATCTTTCCTCGTAGGCAGTTTGAAAGCAAGTAAAGACATGCCCCATATTCAAATCCTCACCTCAACTTCCTCCTCATCATGATTGGCTGTGCTGTCACTACTCAAGTTTAAGAACACACCCCTTAAAGAAATAGAAAAATAAATATTGAGTTAAACAATAAAAGGATTCGAACCCTAGTCACTGCAAGAAAAAGGCAGCTCCACGTCTTCTTGTGCCACCTAGGTACAAGAGGAAGTGTAACCACCTAATCAAAGTGGTATCTCCGTTCCATTTAAATTACTATATCGAGATCCGGGTAACAGCCGCATACACGCCCCGTTCGTTAACCAGGCCTTGACCATCCAATTTGCATTGAACCTTGGGTGCCGGAGGTCTTGGTCTCATTTCTCTGGAACCACAATTTGCAGCCACATGCTTTTGGTGTCTATTTGAAGGGCACACCTTGGGATTTCTTCCCGTAAAAGGGCTAGCATCAGACCATTGAACCCTCGAAGTTTTGGCATGTTTTTCTTGTAGACATGCATTGGAAATCGATCATATCTCCGTGGCGGTGGCAGTCGGCCACTAGATCTTTCAGAGGGTGAGGGCACGGTGCCCCCCCACACATTTCAGGGCCCCCTCTTCTCGCTGGCACTTTTGGAGAATATCATTCATTTTGCCTAAAACAAAAGTAAAACGCCACATTAAATCGAAAACCACTAACGCAACGTGGAAAAAAAGCACGCCATTGTTTTCTGGGTGAAATTCTCTATTCGATTGACATATCACATGCCAGGGGGAAAATGTTTCGCACCCCCCGCTCCCTGTCAAAATGGCCGACGTTTTCATCTTTTTGCTGGGTAGCTCCGCAGCCTAAGCGCACAGTGACGAGCCACTTTGGGGGATGAAAACCGAGGGAATTCCCCAGATTTTAAGACCCGTTTCGCCCGGCTGCGACTTGCGGTTCCGGAGAACCTAGGCCCTGGCTCTGAGGACCACCACTCCCGTGCCGTAAGCGCCAGACATTAGTCGCTCCCAGGGTGGACTGCTGAGAGTCTCCGCTACGAAAAAGACACCAAAACTGGGTTGCTGTGACTTGTGGTTCAAGAGAAACAGACCCAGAACCGCGAGCTCCCCCCACGTTCCATCCAAAGGATAGTATCGAGAGCCCGGTAACACACGTAGTATATTCACGTTTCATATTGGAATATTGTCCAGGATGCCTCCTACAAACAGAGACATCACTTGTCCCCCTGCTGCCCAGGGAATTTGATTTCTGGGGTCAGTGCATGGCTGTCCATTGATAAAAAAGGATCCTGGTGGTGCAGGCTTGAGGGGGAACAAATGCCCAACAGAGCAGCACACAGCCCCAATAAATGTTCCCTCACATCAGTCTGGTAATTAGCTTTCAAATGACACCCAAGTGGCCCCTCTGGCTTTACCAGAAGTCGCACCAGGGGCCCAATATCTGATTTGGACAGCAGATTTGAAAAGACATTTTGAGGCCTTGGGTCGGTTTTGAGCTTCTGAAACCTCACAATTACCCAGCAGAAGGTACCAGGCCAACCAAACTTGGCAGGAATATTGTCCAGGATGCCTCCTTCAAACAGAGACATCACTTGTCCCCCTGCTGCCCAGGGAATTTGAATTCAGGGGTCAGAGGATGGCTGTCCACTGATGAAAAGGATTCAGGTGGTGAAGGCCTGAGGGGGAACAAATGCCCAACAGAGCAGCACACAGCCCCAATAAATGTTCCCTCACATCAGTCTGGTAGTTAGCTTTCAAATGACACCCCAGTGGTCCCTCTGGCTTTAACAGAGGTCGCACCAGGTGCCCAATATCTGATTTGGACAGCAGATTTGAAAAGACATTTTGAGGTCTTGGGTCGGTTTTGAGGTTCTGAAACCCCACAACTACCCAGCAGAAGGTACCAGGCCAACCAAACTTGGCAGGAAAATTGTCCAGGATGCCTCCTACAAACAGAGACATCACTTGTCCCCCTGCTGCCCAGGGAATTTGAATTCTGGGGTCAGAGCATGGCTGTCCATTGATGAAAAGGATCCTGGTGGTGCAGGCTTGAGGGGGCACAAATGCCTAACAGAGCAGCACACAGCCCCAATAAATGTTCCCTCACATCAGTCTGGTAATTAGCTTTAAAATGACACCCCAGTGGCCCCTCTGGCTTTACCAGAAGTCGCACCAGGGGCCCAATATCTGATTTGGACAGCAGATTTGAAAAGACATTTTGAGGCCTTGGGTCGGTTTTGAGGTTCTGAAACCCCACAACTACCCAGCAGAAGGTACCAGGCCAACCAAACTTGGTAGGAAATCAAATTCGATGGGGAGCAGGGGGAAAAGTGATGTCTCTGTGAGGCATCCTGTCAAAATCAGATATTGGGCCCCTGGTGCGACTTCTGGTAAAGCCAGAGGGGCCACTGGGGTGTTAATTGAAAGCAAATTACCACACAAATGTGAGGGAACATTTATTGGGGCTGTGTGCTGCTCTGTTGGGCATTTGTGCCCCCTCAAGCCTGCACCACCAGGACCATTTTTATCCATGGACAGCCATGCTCTGACCCCCTGAAATCAAATTCCATGGGGAGCAGGGGGACAAGTCATGTCTCTGTATGTAGGTGGCATCCTGGACAATATTACTGCCAAGTTTGGTTGGCCTGGTACCTTCTGCTGGGTAGTTGTGGGGTTTCAGAACCTCAAAACCGACCCAAGGCCTCAAAATGTCTTTTCAAATCTGCTGTCCAAATCAGATATTGGGCCCCTGGTGCGACATCTGGTAAAGCCAGAGGGGCCATTGGGGTGTGGTTTGAAAGCTAATTACCAGACTGATGTGAGGGAACATTTATTGGGGCTGTGTGCTGCTCTGTTGGGCATTTGTTCCCCCTCAAGCTTGCACCACCAGGATCCTTTTCATCAATGGACAGCCATGCACTGACCCCTGAATTCAAATTCCCTGGGCAGCAGGGGGACAAGTTATGACTCTGTTTGAAGGAGGCATCCTGGAGAATATTCCTGCCAAGTTTGGTTGGCCTGGTACCTTCTGCTTGGTAGTTGTGGGGTTTCAGAACCTCAAAACCGACCCAAGGCCTCAAAATGTCTTTTCAAATCTGCTGTCCAAATCAGATATTGGGCCCCTGGTGCGACTTCTGTAAAATCCAGAGGGGCCACTGGGGTGTCATTTGAAAGCTAATTACCATACTGATGTGAGGGAACATTTATTGCGGCTGTGTGCTGCTCTGTTGGGCATTTGTTCCCCCTCAAGCCTGCACCACCAGGATCCTTTTCATCAATGGACAGCCATGCTCTGACCCCAGAATTCAAATTCCCTGGGCAGCAGGGGGACAAGTGATGTCTCTGTTTGTAGGAGGCATCCTGGACAATTTTCCTGCCAAGTTTGGTTGGCCTGGTACCTTCTGCTGGGTAGTTGTGGGGTTTCAGAACCTCAAAACCGACCCAAGGCCTCAAAATGTCTTTTCAAATCTGCTGTCCAAATCAGATATTGGGCCCCTGGTGCGACTTCTGGTAAAGCCAGAGGGGCCACTGGGGTGTCATTTGAAATCTAATTACCAGACTGATGTGGGGAAATATTTATTGGGGCTGTGTGCTGCTCTGTTGGGCATTTGTTCCCCCTCAAGCCTGCACCATTAGCCGGCTCTCACTGTTGAATGTGACATACTGAGGATGAGAGCCGGCTAGCCTAAGCGCACAGTGACGAGCCACTTTGGGGGATGAAAACCGAGGGAATTCCCCAGATTTTAAGACCCGTTTCGCCCGGCTGCGACTTGCGGTTCCGGAGAACCTAGGCCCTGGCTCTGAGGACCACCACTCCCGTGCCGTAAGAGCCAGACATTAGTCGCTCCCAGGGTGGACAGCTGAGAGTCTCCACTACGAAAAAGACACCAAAACTGGGTTGCTGTGACTTGTGGTTCAAGAGAAACAGACCCAGAACCGCGAGCTCCCCCCCACGTTCCATCCACAGGATAGTATCTAGATCCCGGTAACATACGTGGTATAGCCACGTTTCTTACCCAGACCTCGACTTGCCTGATGGCATTGGCATGTCGAGAACCGGGTAACGACCGTGGCAAATGGCCGTCGCTTACCGGGCCCTCGACGTGCCAATTGGCATGGAAGGGGAGATTTTTCGGAGGGTGAGGGCACGGCGCCCCCCCACATTTTAGGGACCACTCTTATCACAGGCACTGAGTGAGACTGCCAGGGACTCTGCGGCACTGCCAGGGACTCTGCGGCACTGCCAGGGACTCTGCGGCACTGCCAGGGACTCTGCGGCACTGCCAGGGACTCTGCGGCACTGCCAGGGACTCTGCGGCACTGCCAGGGACTCTGCGGCACTGCCAGGGACTCTGCGGCACTGCCCGGGGGCAGGTTGTCAGGGGCTGCAGGAGCCCGGGGGCAGGTTGTCAGGGGCTGCAGGAGCCCGGGGGCAGGTTGTCAGGGGCTGCAGGAGCCCGGGGGCAGGTTGTCAGGGGCTGCAGGAGGCTGTGGCAGGCCGCAATGCTGTGTAGGACGCTGTGTGGTGCTGGAGAGTGCTACAGAGCCACACAGCTCTCTGGTGTCATGACAGGTGACTGTATATACATGTATACACATACATGAATGTACGTGTCATGACAGCTACTTTGACGATACGTACATGGATTTTTACTTACCCAAACAAAGGATGAAGAGGCTAGCTGGTCCACATTATGATGGAGGCCGGAGAGCATCGTCCCTCCATCGTGATGTCGTCCAGCAGGGAAATTTGTTGTCCTTGCCACATGGAGCCAGTTCAGTCTCTGAGATGCCTTGTTAACTAGTTGAAAAAAAAAAGGAAATTATTGAATTTTAAAATTATTTTTATTCTAAATCCTATTAATTCTATTAATACATTAAATATGAATCTTCATCCATGAGTGTATGGTTCCAGCAGACACAGCGCGCGGTGGCGGCTTCCTCAAGTGTTACCTGTGGGTTATGCTCTGTTAGCTAATGACAAACAGGGAAAGAAAAAAAAATGAATTATCGAATTATTGTATTTTACTATTATTTCTATTCTAAGCCCTGCTAGTGTTCACAGCAGTGATAACACAGCCCCCTGCATGTCAGCTCACCCTCCCACCCACCGGGACAGCCTGTATCCCCGCCGTGCCCCCCACAGCTGACCCCATATACTGTGCTGAGCATCCCCTCCCTCCACCCCAACTGGACAGCCTGTATCCCTGCCGTGCCCCCCACAGCTGACCCCATACTCTGTGCTGAGCTACCCCTCCCTCCAACCCACCGGGACAGCCTGTATCCCTGCCATGCCCCACACAGCTGACCCCATACACTGTGCTGAGCTTCCCCTCCCCCCACCCCACCGGGACAGCCTGTATCCCTGCCATGCCCCACACAGCTGACCCCATACACTGTGCTGAGCTTCCCCTCCCCCCACCCCACCGGGACAGCCTGTATCCCTGCCATGCCCCACACAGCTGACCCCATACACTGTGCTGAGCTTCCCCTTCCTCCACCCCACCGGGACAGCCTGTATCCCTGCCATGCCCCACACAGCTGACCCCATACACTGTGCTGAGCTTCCCCTCACCCCACCGGGACAGCCTGTATCCCCGCCATGCCCCACACAGCTGACCCCATACACTGTGCTGAGCTTCCCCTCCCTCCACCCCACCGGGACAGCCTGTATCCCTGCCATGCCCCACACAGCTGACCCCATACACTGTGCTGAGCTTCCCCTTCCTCCACCCCACCGGGACAGCCTGTATCCCTGCCATGCCCCACACAGCTGACCCCATACACTGTGCTGAGCTTCCCCTCACCCCACCGGGACAGCCTGTATCCCTGCCATGCCCCACACAGCTGACCCCATACACTGTGCTGAGCTTCCCCTCCCCCCACTCCACCGGGACAGCCTGTATCCCCGCCATGCCCCACACAGCTGACCCCATACACTGTGCTGAGCTTCCCCTCCCCCCACCGGGACAGCCTGTATCCCTGCCATGCCCCACACAGCTGACCCCATACACTGTGCTGAGCTTCCCCTCACCCCACCGGGACAGCCTGTATCCCTGCCATGCCCCACACAGCTGACCCCATACACTGTGCTGAGCTTCCCCTCACCCCACCGGGACAGCCTGTATCCCTGCCATGCCCCACACAGCTGACCCCATACACTGTGCTGAGCTTCCCCTCCCTCCACCCCACCGGGACAGCCTGTATCCCTGCCATGCCCCACACAGCTGACCCCATACACTGTGCTGAGCTTCCCCTCCCTCCACCCCACCGGGACAGCCTGTATCCCTGCCATGCCCCACACAGCTGACCCCATACACTGTGCTGAGCTTCCCCTCCCCCCACCCCACCGGGACAGCCTGTATCCCTGCCATGCCCCACACAGCTGACCCCATACACTGTGCTGAGCTTCCCCTCCCCACCCCACCGGGACAGCCTGTATCCCTGCCATGCCCCACACAGCTGACCCCATACACTGTGCTGAGCTTCCCCTCCCTCCACCCCACCGGGACAGCCTGTATCCCTACCATGCCCCACACAGCTGACCCCATACAGTAGCTATGTATTGGTGGTGCCCATAGGGGTGTACATACTTACCAGCAGGCGGCTTCCAAGCTTTAAATTTCCCACAGCACACAGAGCCCGGCGAGATGGACAGTGACCCGGCCTCACAGGACGCTGGCCCCGCCCCCGTGCCCGCCCAGCGGCCACACTGTGCAGAGAACAGGGAATTGAGTGACAAGCTGCCCGGCCGCGTCACACATCTCCCCGCCCCTCCCACTCCATTGCCCTGTGTCACACACAGGCTCACAGAGCGCTGACACCCGACCTTCCTCCTCCGGACGCACACCACTGACTCCCACCCCGGCCAGACAGCATGGCACAAGGGGGATGAATGTCTGGCGACAAAAGGAAATAGCCCCGCCCCCATACCCGCCCACCGGCCACACAGTGCAGAGAACAGGGGATTGAGTGACAAGCTGCCCGGCCGCGTCACACATCACCCTACCCCTACCACTCCACTGCCCTATGTTACACTCAGTCTGGCAGACCTGCCCCCGGTCTCCTGCAGCCCCTGACAACCTGCCCCCGGTCTCCTGCAGCCCCTGACAACCTGCCCCCGGTGTCCTGCAGCCCCTGACAACCTGCCCCCGGTCTCCTGCAGCCCCTGACAACCTGCCCCCGGTGTCCTGCAGCCCCTAACAACCTGCCCCCGGTCTCCTGCAGCCCCTGACAACCTGCCCCCGGTGTCCTGCAGCCCCTGACAACCTGCCCCCGGTCTCCTGCAGCCCCTGACAACCTGCCCCCGGTGTCCTGCAGCCTCTGACAACCTGCCCCCGGTCTCCTGCAGCCCCTGACAACCTGCCCCCGGTCTCCTGCAGCCTCTGACAACCTGCCCCCGGTCTCCTGCAGCCCCTGACAACCTGCCCCCGGTGTCCTGCAGCCCCTGACAACCTGCCCCCGGTCTCCTGCAGCCCCTGACAACCTGCCCCCGGTCTCCTGCAGCCCCTGACAACCTGCCCCCGGTCTCCTGCAGCCCCCTGACAACCTGCCCCCGGTCTCCTGCAGCCCCTGACAACCTGCCCCCGGTCTCCTGCAGCCTCTGACAACCTGCCCCCGGTCTCCTGCAGCCCCCTGACAACCTGCCCCCGGTCTCCTGCAGCCTCTGACAACCTGCCCCCGGTCTCCTGCAGCCCCCTGACAACCTGCCCCCGGTCTCCTGCAGCCTCTGACAACCTGCCCCCGGTCTCCTGCAGCCCCTGACAACCTGCCCCCGGTCTCCTGCAGTCCCCTGACAACCTGCCCCCGGTCTCCTGCAGCCCCTGACAACCTGCCCCCGGTCTCCTGCAGCCCCTGACAACCTGCCCCCGGTCTCCTGCAGCCTCTGACAACCTGCCCCCGGTCTCCTGCAGCCCCTGACAACCTGCCCCCGGTCTCCTGCAGCCTCTGACAACCTGCCCCCGGTCTCCTGCAGCCCCCTGACAACCTGCCCCCGGTCTCCTGCAGCCTCTGACAACCTGCCCCCGGGTTCCTGCAGCCGGTTCCTTCAAAAAAGCTATTTAAAAATGTCATTTAAGGCAAAGCTTTACTGAAAGACATTAGCATTCTATTAAATAAGGCAATCCTGCCACCTTGTGGTCTCTGATTAAAAAAAAAATACAATGATGACACCTGGTGTTCATTGCGGTACTGCAGACCAATGTCAAAATTGAGCGCCCGGTAAACTGCGTGAAATGGGCGTGAAAAGGGGCCGGCGGTTGAGTGCCTGGTAAGGGACGGAAATTTTCGTGTTCTACGATTTGCGCCAAATTTGTACCGGCGGGCCGTCGGGCACTCGGGAACGCGTTGGCGGCACCAAAAGCTACCTCAAAGCTACGTAGCGGGCTAAACACGCACCTCAGCAAAAAAGATCCCACCAGAGTCAAGCTGTTGAGTATGGTGAAGCCTACAGAGAACCTGATGCTGAAGAGCTGGAGAGTGTGGAGTTCTCTTAAGTTCTAGAGAGTAGAAAGGTACCTAAGGGTGACCGGGCAGAGCCTCAAGAGAGGTTGAAGGTGTCGAGTATGAAAGCTGCCAACTCCACGCAGCTGGATCAGGTGCGTCACCTGGAGTCCGAGCTCTCGGTAGTCAAGGCTCAGCTCAGAGAGAAGGATGCGCAGGAGCAGAAGCTGCTCCATACCCTCCACTCCACCGAGGAGAAGCTGTGCTCTGCTTGGCAGGAGAATGCAGAAAACGTGTCTCAGCTGGAAATGACCTGCTGGAACAAAGTGCAGGAGTTCCAGGACCTCGCCAAAGAGTTGTCTCGGGAGTAGGAAAAAGTGACAGATTTACAAGCCGAAGTAAAGCATTTGAAGGAACAAAAATCTGACAAAAACTCAGTTTTTGAGTCTGGGAGCAAGAACAGTGATTCTTCAGAGAGCCCAGCAGAGACCCTAGAGGCAGTCGAAGGTAATGGATGGAAGACCCAAGAGAAAGCTAAACCTGGTGATGAAGGAACAGATAGAACTCTCAAGCAGCAGAGTTTGGGTGGGCAAGCTGGCCCATCTGAAAATATAATTAAAGAAGTTATGGTGCGACACATGCTGGCCAAAAGAGAACAGGATCATGAAATAAAGATGCTTAAAGAGACGGTAAAAGAGCATGTCGAACGAGAAAGGGTCCTGGGCACAGAGTGGATGAGCTGGAGAAGGAAGTCTCTGAGCTCAGAGGTCACCTGTCAAAGTGTCAAACCGTGAACAAGGCCACATTTGAAGATATGGTGGTGCTCAGAGAAGCATTAGGAGGACTTCTACAAGAGAAGGAGTTGGTGGTCGCAGACTTACAGCGGCAGTGCCAGAGTGGTAATGAGGCAAAGCTGTAAAGGCCCATCTTGGCAAAGGGTCTTGAAGAGGGTAAAGCTCAGGGAGAGTTTGCACTAAGAGCTGGACAAGACAATCAGCCAGTCATGGCAGATGTCTTGATGGAAATGTCCTAGGCAAAACAGGAGCCGTCCGTCCGTGAAGAGAATAGCACTTTGAAATTCAAGTGAGTTGTTGAGGTACCCGAGGACCTGAGAGAGGCATGTGCCAGGCAGTCTGTGCTTGAAGAATTCAAGAAGGCTGTGGGGGCGTGTAAGGTGTACTGGCCCCCAGAAGCTAAACAGTTACTGGTACTGTCCACAAATGATGTCACAGCGAGGAGAGTAGCTATCCTGAGTGGAGATGTGTGCGTGCAACGTGGATGTTTCGATTGAGGAATGAAGACGCTGCTAGGCAGCTGGAGCATATGAGGAAAGCTCAGAGTCTTCTGCCTATTCCTATGGTGGAAAAAGTCATTGGAAGAAATGGTTGAGCCATGCAAGAGATGGTGGATAAGTCTGGAGTGGTGAGATTAAGAATTCCAGGTGACCATGAAGACCAGAAACCCAGAGAAAAGGGTATGATTCGATTCTTCGTCTTGGGTACGATGGAGAGTCTCGGAGCTATACTCTGTTGGAGTATCGAATGGTTTTTTAGAATCATAGAATCATAGAATGGTAGAGTTGGAAGGGACCTCCTGGGCCATCTGGTCCAACCCCCTGCTCAAAGCAGGATTCGCTAAATCATCCCAGTTAGATGTCTGTCCAGCCTCTGTTTGAAGACTTCCATTGAAGGAGAACTTACCACTTCTCGTGGCAGCCTGTTCTACTCATTGATCACCCTTACTGTCAAAAAGTTTTTTCTAATATCTAATCTGTGTCTCCTCCCATTCAGCTTCATCCCATTGCTTCTAGTCTTTCCTTGTGCAAATGAGAATAAAGTTGATCCTTCTACAATGTGACAGCCCTTTAGATATTTGTAGACAGCTATTAAGTCTCCTCTCAGTCTTCTCTTTTGCAAACTAAACATTCCCAAATCCTGCAACCTTTCTTCATAAGACAGGGTTTGCAGACCGGTCACCATTCTGGTCGCTCTTTTCTGAACTTGCTCCAGTTTGTTGATGTCTTTTTTAAAATGTGGTGCCCAAAATTGGACACAATATTCCAGATGAGGTCTGACCAAAGAGGAGTAGAGGGAAATAATTACTTCACGTGATCTAGACTGTATGCTTCTGTTAATACATCCTAGAATTGCATTTGCCTTTTTTGCTGCTGCATCACACTGTTGACTCATATTCAGTCTGTGATCTATTAGTATACCCAAGTCTTTTTCACATGTGCTGTCACTTAGCCCTATTCCTCCCATTCTATATATGCTTTTTTCATTTTTATTGCCCAGATGTAGTACTTTGCATTTCTCCCTGTTAAAAACCATTCTGTTAGTTGCTGCCCACTTCTCCAGTTTATTTAAATCTTTATGAATCCTCTCTCTCTCTTCTCTAGTATTAGCTATCCCTCCTAGCTTTGTGTCATCAGCAAATTTAATCAGTTTACCCTCAATTCCTTCATCTAAATCGTTGATAAAGATGTTGAACAATACAGGGCCCAGGACAGAGCCCTGTGGTACCCCACTTGAGACATTCTTCCAACTGGATGTGCAGCCATTTACGACCACTCTTTGGGTCCGATCACTAAGCCAGTTATGAATCCACCTAACAGTTGCCTTGTCCATTCCATACTTAGTCATTTTTTCAATAAGGATTGTATGAGAGACTTTGTCAAATGCTTTGCTGAAGTCAAGATATACTATATCTACAGCATTTCCTTGATCCACCCAATCAGTAATACCGTCATAGAAGGAAATTAAATTAGTCTGACATGACTTATTAGTTACAAACCCATGCTGACTCTGTTTAATCACTTCATTCTTATCTAGGTATTGACATACATGTTGTTTAATAATTTGTTCAAAGATCTTTCCTGGTATAGAAGTCAGACTCACCGGCCTATAGTTGCCTGGGTCCACCTTCTTCCCCTTTTTGAAGATAGGAACAACATTTGCTCTTCTCCAGTCTTCTGGCACTTCTCCTGTTCTCCAAGAATTTTCAAAGATTATGGAGAGGGGTTCAAAAATTTCTTCTGCTATCTCCTTCAGTACTCTGGGGTGTAATTCATCTGGACCTGGAGACTTGAATTCATTTAGGTTAGCTAAGTGTTTCCTCACTATCTTTCTGTTTATAGATATCCTGGATTCTTCTATTCCCTTAATAGGACAGTGAATAACAGTTGATGTTACATTTCCTTTCTGAGAGAAAACAGATGCAAAATAGGAATTTAAAAGTTCAGCCTTCTCAACATCCTGTCTTACCATTTCATCATTTTCATCCTGTAAAAATCCTATAGCATCTTTGACTTTTCTTTTACTTTTGACATATCCCCAAAATCCTTTATTATTGCTTTTGACATCTCTTGCAAGCCTCAATTCATTTTCAGCTTTAGATAATCTGATTTGTGCCCTGCAGGTTCTGCAGACAGCATTATATTCTTCTTTAGATATGCCTCCCTCTTTCCATTTTATAAACATTTTTTTCTTCCTTTTTAGCATGTGCTTAAGTTCTGTGTTCATCCATCCTGGTTTCCTTAAATGCTGAATGGTGTATCTAAAGGAGATAGAGCAGTTAAGGCTCGAAAGATTGCTTCTTACAGGACAGCTTTGCCACATTGGTGGATGATGGCTGCCGCCTTCAACCCAAGGTAATGGGAACTGAAGGGGCCCTCCAAATAATGGAATTGCTGACAGCCAAAGACATCTAGAAAGAAGAAACCTTGGAAGTTCAGGAAGGAAAACAAGGATGTCAAGAATCTGAAAATGGCAGATCTACTCTCAGGGCAAAGCTGAAGGACCTGGACAATAGCCCCTGTAACATACTAGATGTGTCAGACTCAGACAGTAGGTTCGACTGTAAGTGAGTCTCGTGACTGCACCAACCATTGGAAGCGGTCATGGAGAGAAAGGTCGGGTGAAGGTTATACTTGAGAAATGTGGTGACTAAAAAGGGTCTGGTGACACAGACAGACTGTGACTCAAGGGCTCAAGGGCTGAAGCTCAAAGCCTACATACGGACCTCTGGGGGCAGGGGAGGCCTAACAAATTGATGACTATGAAACGTAAGGCGACAAAGAATTTAGTGACTGATGGACTATGTTTTCGGGACTGAGAAGGCCCTCTCGACAGGTAGGGCATGGTGACATGCGTGACATGTCTCGAGGCCCCTGGTTTATGTCAAGTGTTCAACCCCACAAGTTTGAACAGAGGGGGGTATGTGAGACAGTGACTGGTGTTGTGAATGGACGGTATGTGTTGCAGAGGAGAAGGTCCTCTGGGCTCTTAGCCTGTTGCTCTGGGACCTGTACTTCCATGAGACTTATTTAGCTTATAAGGCATTGTGCTTACAGGGTTAGCCAGAGAGCTGGGCGGATCTGGCTAGTCACAGACCTCCAATCAAGGGGTGGGTCTCATACGTTATAATGAGACTGTGGTTTAGTCACATGGTCTCTGTGTTGGAAGGTCCTGCAAGAGGACTGGATTCCTGAATAGCACATGGTGAGGCCATGTACCTGCAGTCTGTGATGGCTAACTGCATTGGGGAAGCTACCGACCTTCGCCCTTCTGAGGGTCTGGAACTGTCGGGTTTGACCTGCTGAGCCAGTCATTGCCCGGGACAGGGATTCCAGTTAGGCAGCTTCCCTGGAAGCCAGGACTGACAAAAAGACAGCATGTGGAGCTGAGCTCCTGGAAGCTAACCTCAGACAAGGGGGTTGTAAGAATGGCAGGGAGGTATATCTGCTACATGAGCAGACTGGTGTCTTGTTATGTTCATGAATGTAACTAAACGGTCTGTAGTCTATCCGGTTTATGCCGTGTCTAAATTAACCGGATGGTCTGTTTAAGTGAGAAACCGTTCCTGTGTGCCTTAATCCTGTTGCCAAGTGAGTGACCCCAAACCATACAGTGAGCATTATCTTATGCCTCCACACAAAATACCCCCCCACACATAGTAACACCCACCCACACTAAATACTCCCCACTCACACTGTAATACCACCCCCCCACACACAGTAAATACCACACACACACAAACACAGTAATCTCACCTACTCCTCCAATTATTATTTATTTATATAGCACCATTGATTCCATGGTGCTGTTCATGAGAAGGAGTTACGTCAAAACACAAATATCACTTAGGCTGGGTTCACACGTAGCGGAACTCTCGCGGAAATTACCGCGAGAATTCCGGAATTCCATTCCGCGGGAAAATCGCATTTTAAATTCCGGCGATTTTCCCACAGAAAAACTAGCATTTTGCAAGCGTATTTGGCTTGCAGAATTGCTAGCGTTTTCCAAGCGATCTGTAGCATCGCTTGGAGAACTGATTGACAGGTTGGCCACACTCGTCAAACATAGTGTTTGACGAGTGTGACCAACTTTTTACTATTGAGGCTGCCTATGCGGCATCAATAGTAAAAGAATGTAAAAAATAATAATAAAAAAAAAATATTGTTATTCTCACCTTCCGATGTCCCGCGCAGCCTTCCCGCCTCTCTCCACGCTCCTGGTCCCAGTAATCATTTGCGACAATTACCGCGATGACGTCCGTTCTCACGTGATCGTGACGTCTCGCGGTCATTCGCGATAACGTTGTGCGAATGACCGTGAGAACGGACGTCATCGCTCGCAAAGGCTTACTGGGACCGGGAGCGTGGAGAGAGGCGGGAAGCCTGCGCGGGATGTCGGAAGGTGAGAATAACAATATTTTTTATTTTAAATTCTATTTTTTACAGGGATATGGTACCCAAAGCCCGGAGGACAGTATCCTCTCCTCCGGACCGTGGGTGCCATCCGCAAATGTTCTGCTTACTTTTCGCATGGTGTGCACAGCCACATGCGGAAAGTAAGCAGAACAATGCATTCCTATGGGTGTGGGATCGCCGCGATTCCGCAAAATTAATGAGCATGCTGCGTTTTTTACCACGAAGCAATTTTGCAGCGGTAAAAACCGCAGCATTAGCACAGCATTGCGGAATCCCATAGGAATGCATGGGATGCTTATGTTTCACGTTTTCGCGGCAAAAACGCTCGGAAAATACCGCCGCGGAAACGCGAAAAAACGGTACGTGTGAACGAGGCCTCACAGAAGACAAAGAAACAATGACAGACTAGTACAGAGGGAAGAAGTCCCTGCCTCTTGCCTGATTACATTCTACAGGATTATGGGGAAGGAGACAGAAGGTTGGGGGTTGCAGTAGCTCCGATGGTGTTGATGTGGCAGCGTGGTCATTACAGGTTGTACGCTTTCTTGAAGAGATGGGTTTTCAAGTTCCACTTGAATGATCCAATTGTGGTGGCTAATCAGATGTGTTGGGGCACACAGTTCCAGAAGATGGGGGATATTCAGGAGAAGTCTTGGAAGCGATTGGGTGAGGAGTGAGTAAGCATGAAGGAGAGAAGGAGGTCTTGGGAGGACCAGAGATTACGTGAGGGAAGATATTGGGAGATTAGTTCGGAACAATACAGAGGAGAAAGGTTATGGATGGCTTTGTAGGTCAGTGTTAGTAGTTTGAACAGGATGTGCTCGGAAATTGGATGCCAGTGAAGGGATTTGCAAAGGGGGGAAGCAGGGAAGTAGAGAGGACAGAGATGAATTAGTCTGGCAGCACTTTTAAGGACAGAATGGAGAGGTGCAAGAGGGTTAGAATGTAGGCCACAGAGAAGAATGTTGCAGTAGTCAAGGTGGGAGATGATTAGGGCATGCACAAGCATTTTAGTAGATTGAGGGTTGAGGAAAGAATGTAGTCTGGAAATATTTTTTAGCTAGAGGTGACAGGAGGTGGCGAGAGCTTGGATGTGCAGTTTGAAGGACAGGGCGGAGTCAGGGGTTACTCCGAGGCAGCAGACTCCTGGTACAGGGGAAAGTGTGATGTCACTTATTGTGATAGATAGATCCAATCTTAGGTGTCTTCAGCTCCACTAGCATGAAGCACTTACCACCATTGTGCCTCAGGGAGTGACATCATCAGCGTGATCACATGACCTGATCACGCAGCTAGAGTCGCTCTGAAAGATGCGAGTGCAATTGAATACTGGGAGCCGGCAAGCTGCAGCCTCTCTGTGCCGTCTGTCAACTTGAGGTGCAGGGGCAGAGCTTCACGGAGGAAGCCAGCAGCCCTCCGCACATCAGCCATACACTAGTGTGAAACTAGCCTTAAACAAATACTTTTTTATGTACCCTTTGAATTTATGACAACATTAAGTGTTGTTGGGTAGGAGTATTTCAGCATGACAAACCTAGAAATTGCAATCTTTGTTCACTCTGCCTTGCATAGCGCTCCAAATTTGTCAGATTGCAAGGGAATCACTTGTGTAGAGCTCTCTTTAGGTCAACCCACAAATTTTCAATTCTATACAGGTCTGGGCTCTAACTGGGCTATTTTCAAAACTTTGGTCTTCTTAAGATCGCTGTTGTGCTACAAAGTGAAATTACTCTTCATTTTCAACTAACAGGTTTTGATGAAAAATTGACTGATATTTAGAGCTCTCCATAATTCTCCCCAACTCCAGCTGCAAGAAAATAGTCACAAATGCTGCCTCCACCATGCTTCAATGCTGCCTCCACCATGCTTCCCTGTGGGTATAGTGTTCTTTTGGTGATACACATTGTTAACGATATGGTTGGTGCAAAGTTACATCTTGGTCTCATCACACAACACATTTTCCCTCATGATTTTGGCAGACTTGATGTAGGTTTTGGCAATAGATTGCCACGTTTGTGTTTTTTCTTTGTAAGAAAAGGCTTGCGACTTGCCAACCTACCCCACAGGCCATATTTATGAAGAATACATGAGATTGTTGTCACTTGCAGTACCCAACCAGTACTTGCCAGAAATTTTTGTAGCTCCTTAAATGCTGCTGTAGACCTCTGGTAGTATAGCTCAAAAAACAAAATGCGCATAATATGGCATTACCCAGGCAATTAACATTGTAGATTGTATAGTATTGCTCACCTGGCTACAGGATTACCTGTGGGCACATGGTACAAATTTGTATAGTCTGCTGTTATATCTATATGTTTTGTATTATATCATATATCCATGGTATATATGATTATCATTTTTTCGTTAGTCTGATGGATTTTAATTATTTCCTAATAAAGGTTTATTTTGAAAGGGTTACAGTTTCTTGTAAGCTGCTAGTCTCTTCTCTTTGATACTATTGTGAGCACTCAGCTCACATACAGTTGAAACCAGAAGTTTACATACAGTTGTGCTCAAAAGTTTTTATATCCTGGCAGAATTTTTACTTTCTTGGCCTTTTTTCAGAGAATATGAATGATAACACCAAAACTTTTTCTTCACTCATGGTTAGTGGTTGTGTGAAGCCATTTATTGTCAAACCAATGTGTTTTCACGTTTTAAATCATAATGACAACCCAAAACATTCAAATGACCCTGATCAAAAGTTTACATACCCCATTTCTTAATACCGTATGATGAGGGAGCTATTGAGGGAGGGCTAAATTAACCCCTCACGGTTGACCAAGTGATTTCCAAATTAATCCACAGGGCGTTGCTAGCAACTGGGAATGACCAGACGGAGACGTATGCCTCTGTATGGGAGGATCAAGGCAGATCACTAACCCCGTTTATTATGTCACCTTTTTATAGTATTTTGCTTAAATATGCAAAGTACTCAGCTACCAATAGCATCGTCGTGACACATTTACTTTATAAGCCAATAGTATTGCAAGAAAATCGGAATATGTCCCTAGCTACGTGACGCAGAGAATAGAACAATAGCACATTCATCAGGGTCTCATATATCATATCTTGTTCAGACTGGGACAGTCTGGTTTCTTAACAACCGCAAACTTTCACCTAACTACAAAATTTAACTCGTAAGCAACAAAATGGCGTCGCAAGCACTAAAATGGAGGTCTGGAGAACAAGATGTCCCGTACAACTGAATACTGTACTTCACAATCCCCCCTAGATAAATTTAGTTAACTAATGTGCAGCATCAGAGGTGCTATCCCAGGCCATAAGCTCAAGGGGTACTGGTCTTCACATGGCTAATGCCATGTTATCAGTCATGGCTGTTGCAGCGCACCCATCTCCCCGTATGCTACAATTTACAAATAACAATTTTTGATGATGGTGGTGGAGATCTTTTGAAGGTAGCCATGCGCTTGGCTTCAACATCTTCATCAAGTAGCCTTTTGAGATCGGTATAGAGAAGAGCAGGGGCAACGATGACTTTGGTATCATCGCTAGCTATCCTAGTGCAGAATTTCCTAATACATACAGAAATACACCAAAGAACAAGTTTTAGTATCACATATACAACAAGGATACAGGCAGCAATATACAGCAAGCTTTGTAAAATCCCAGTTATCCAGCCCCCAATTCCCTTAAATCAATTGGCTGGATTGAGAACCACCAACTGTCCTTATTATGATCATTGTCTTTATTATATTGATCTCTGAGCCTTTGAATATCTTCTAACTTTAACTTTAATTTCTACCAATAATAATACAGAAAATGTGGAAAACCAAAACATTTTGCCCCCTTTATTTGCTATTGGCTTGTTGGGTGATGAGGAGGACTTGATAGGGACCGTCATACAAGGGTTCTTGTCCATGCTTTCTGACATACCTTTTCACAACTACCAAATCACCAGGCTTAAGATTATGACAGGTGTCGGTTTCTGATGAATCTGGAAGAGAAAAAGAAACTAGAGCATGGGTGTTAGCAAGATTTTTACTAAGCTGAAAAACATACAGTTGTGGCCAAAAGTATTGACACCCCTGCAATTCTGTCAGATAATACTCAGTTTCTTCCTGAAAATGATTGCAAACACAAATTCTTTGGTATTATTATCTTCATTTAATTTGTCTTAAATGAAAAAACACATAAGAGAATGAAGCAAAAAGTAAAACATTGATCATTTCACACGAAACTCCAAAAATGGGCCAGATAAAAGTATTGGCACCCTCAGCCTAATACTTGGTTGCGCAACCTTTAGCCAAAATAACTGCGACCAACCGCTTCCGGTAACCATCAATGAGTTTCTTACAATGCTCTGCTGGAATTTTAGACCATTCTTCTTTGGCAAATTGCTCCAGGTCCCTGATATTTGAAGGGTGCCTTCTCCAAACTGCCATTTTTAGATCTCTCCACAGGTATTCTATGGGATTCAGGTCTGGGCTCATTGCTGGCCACCTTAGAAGTCTTTCTCTCAAACCATTTCCTAGTGCTTTTTGAAGTGTTTTGGGTCATTGTCCTGCTGGAAGACCCATGACCTCTGAGGGAGACCCAGCTTTCTCACACTGGGCCCTACATTATGCTGCAAAATTTGTTGGTAGTCTTCTGACTTCATAATGCTATGCACACGGTCAAGCAGTCCAGTGCCAGAGGCAGCAAAGCAACCCCAAAACATCAGGGAACCTCCGCCATGTGTGACTGTAGGGACCATGTTCTTTTCTTTGAATGCCTCTTTTTTTCTCCTGTAAACTCTATGTTGATGCCTTTGCCCAAAAAGCTCTACTTTTTTTCTCATCTGACCAGAGAACATTCTTCCAAAACGTTTTAAGCTTTTCAGGTAAGTTTTGGCAAACTCCAGCCTGGCTTTTTTTATGTCTCGGGGTAAGAAGTGGGATCTTCCTGGGTCTCCAACCATACAGTCCCTTTTCATTCAGACGCCGACGGATAGTACGGGTTGACACTGTTGTACCCTCGGACTGCAGGGCAGCTTGAACTTGTTTGGATGTTAGTCGAGGTTTTTTGTCCAACATCCGCACAATCTTGCGTTGAAATCTCTTGTCAATTTTTCTTTTCCTTCCACATCTAGGGAGGTTAGCCACAGTGCCATGGGCTTTAAACTTCTTGATGACACTGCGCACGGTAGACACAGGAACATTCAGGTCTTTGGAGATGGACTTGTAGCCTTGAGATTGCTCATGCTTCCTCACAATTTGGTTTCTCAAGTCCTCAGACAGTTCTTTGGTCTTCTTTCTTTTCTCCATGCTCAATGTGGTACACACAAGGACACAGGACAGAGGTTGAGTCAACTTTAATCCATGTCAACTGGCTGCAAGTGTGATTTAGTTATTGCCAACACCTGTTAGGTGCCACAGGTAAGTTACAGGTGCTGTTAATTACACAAATTAGAGAAGCATCACATGATTTTTCAGACAGTGCCAATACTTTTGTCCACCCTCTTTTTTTATGTTTGGTGTGGAATTATATCCAATTTGGCTTTAGGACAATTCTTTTTGTGTTTTTTAATTTAAGACATTAGGCTGAGGGTGCTAATACTTTTGTCTGGCCCATTTTTGGAGTTTCGTGTGAAATGATCAATGTTTTACTTTTTGCTTCATTCTCTTATGTGTTTTTTCATTTAAGACAAATTAAATGAAGATAATAATACCAAAGAATTTGTGTTTGCAATCATTTTCAGGAAGAAACTGAGTATTATCTGACAAAATTGCAAGGGTGTCAATACTTTTGGCCACAACTGTATAATACTACTGCAAAAATAAGATTTTTCCGATTTAAAGTTACAGTGCAATGCGTGCTTCAATCTATTGTTGTCACTCTTGCACCGTCTATTTGCACATTTATGTCTATCTGTGTGTTCCTGGAACCTAGTATGATCTGAAGTCACCTTAAATCCCCTGTGCACAATGTACAGACATTAAATTTTCTTGTCTTTGAGACAAAGATTGTGCATGTAGGCAGGTTCACAATGCCACCCAAATGTTGTAAGTACTTTAAATTGGTAGAAGAACAAGATTCCGTTACATATTTGTATGCCAGCTTTTTATAAGTATTCTTCCATTCCTAAATAACGGCGCATTGAATTTAATATTACATGTATAGATATGACTGTTAATATCTTTTATAAAATATACATAAAATGGTCATACATTAGCAGTTTATAGCAGAAGATGTTGTGAATTCTCTTGATCGGAGTTCTGAGCCGAAACTCCCTCTGCTCCCTCTGGTGGTTACTGAGATTAGTGGAGCTGGCAAGGTGGACGGAAGATCCCCACCTGACGATGATAATTGGAAACCTGGGATTACTAGCTGGGTGCATATAATTGAGCTGGCTGCTCTTTGAGGTTGCTGGTGATTTCCTCCCTGTGCATTTGGAGTTCTTTTGTCCCCTGCCTGATCTGCATTGTTCAGCTAAGTGATTCTTTTGCTAATCCTTTGCATCTAATCTGGTTTTGCCTTTTTTTTGCTTTCTGCTTTGTTGCCAGGATTCAGCGTGCTCCCTGCTGAGGGCAGCGCTGGGCCCTGCTTCATATGTTGCAGCTTGTTCAGTCCCCTGTCATGTTAGTATCTTTTTGCTTTGCTTCCAGTTCATACCAGAGTGCTGATCTAGCGGGGGTGAGGTCATGTGACCTCAGGTTTTTTGTATATCAGAAGTGTTGGACTTTTTTAGGGTTTTGTGTGTGATTGCAGACAGTATCTTTTCTGTCCTGTCCTGTCTAGACAGCTTGCCCCCCCCCCCCCCCCCCGTTTGCTCAGTCTGTTCTCTGCCTGTGTTTGTGTCTCATCTTGTCTCACCGACAATATATGTTTGGGGGCTGTCTATTCCTTTGGGGATCTGCTCCAGGGCAGTTTAGATTTCACCTTTCTGTCTTTAGGCTTAGATAGTTCTCCGGCTGTGACGAAGTGTCTAGGGCATCGTAGGAACGCTCCATGGCTACTGCTAGTTATGTGGATAGGATCACGGGCCTGCAATCCCCTTAGTTACCAACCTCTCTGGTTCTCTGGTGGTTTAGCCTGTTCCTGCCATCCTCCTCAGTGACCCATTCATAACAGAATCACCAGCCTAACCGCAGACTCTAGGGTACTCAAAAGAAGTTAAGAATTGTAAAAAAAATTTTTAATATAGAGATGAGCGACTTTGCCTTTTTTAGGGTCAAGTCGGGTTTCATGAAACCTGACTTTCGCAAAAGTCGGGTTGAACGAAAACGGCCGACTATAGGGAAAAGTCGGAGGTCCAACTGAAACACGAAACTGTCATGATCTCAGTGCGGGTTTGACTCGCACACGTGGGGTTAATGTTTGGAACCAGTGCTGATGACTGGCATTTCTGGGGTTAAAGGTTGTGATCCCGATGCAGTCTTACCTGCACACCTGGGGCTATGATTGCGGCCTCTCCCTGGTTCTGGGGAGGCTTCTTATAGCCTCAGGACGCTCCCATCCCTGTCAGTTATACTCTTGCCCTTGGCATTGTGTGGTGACCCCTGAGTGTGTTAGTGCTGTGTTCTGGTTACTTGATTCTCTGTATATGACTCGGTCTGTTCCATGGATATCGCTTTGGATTCTGCCTGGTACCTCCTATGTCTGTTTGGTCTTGATCTCTGCTTGACCCTGATTATCCGCTCTGTCTCATCCCTGGTACTGTACTGTGATCCTTTGTATGACCTTTGGCTTTGTCTGACCTCCCGTCTGTTTGTCCCTCCTGTACTTCATTTGCCCATACTGTTGTGACCTCCATTTTGCCTGACTCTGAGTTGTTGTATGGTGTACTGTCATATCTGAAAGCAGGACGCTAAGCTACGCCCCCTTGCAGTCACATGACCATAGGTCCCGTTCAAGCTTGTTCATTTTCAGTGTCCGCAGGTCCCGTGCCTCTTTACTTTCCAGCGCTGACTGGACCCTGACACTAATAGTTGAAGCATGCCCGGTCACCTCTGCTGCCCTGCTCCCCAGGTAACTCTTAGCACTGCTTCTGTACTCAGGACACGCGCACTGGCTCTATGAGCAAGTGTAGTGCGGTGTCTCTGACAGAAACCCAATGCAAGTCAATGGGGAAGCAAAGTCGGCAGGGAGTGGGAGTGGCTTTAGGACAATTCTTTTTGTGTTTATTCATTTAAGACAAATTAAATGAAGATAATAATACCAAAGAATTTGTGTTTGCAATCATTTTCAGGAAGAAGCTGAGTATTATCTGACAGAATTGCAGGGGTGTCAATACTTTTGGCCACAACTGTGTATATATGGGGGAACTGGGTCAACCATACCATATATATCGGAGAACTGGGCCTATCATATTATATATATGGGGTATACTGGGGCCATCATACTATATGTATGGGGTGAACTGGGGCCATCATTCTATATGTGTGGGGGGAACTGGGGCCATCATACTATATATATGGGGAACTGGGGCCATCATACTTTATATATGGGGGAATTGGGGCCATCTTACTATATTTAGGGGAACTGGGGCATCATACTATATATGGGGGGAACTGGGGCCATCATACTATATATATGGGGGAATTGGGGCCATCTTACTATATATACGGTAACTGGGGCCATCCTACTATATATATGGGGGGGAACTGTGACCAACATACTAAGCAACAAAAGGTCATTGCTAAAGAAGGTGGCTTTTCACAGGGTGCTGTATCCAAGCATATTAATGGAAAGTTGAATGGAAGGAAAAAGTGTGGTAGAAAAAGGTGCACAAGCAACTGAGATAACCACAGCCTTGAAAGGATTGTTAAGAAAAGGCCATTTAAAAGTTTGGGGGGAGATTCACAAGGAGTGGACTGCTGTGGACACAGAGACGTATCCAGGATATGGGCTACAAGTGTCTCATTCCTTGTGTCAAGCCACTCATGAACAATAGACAAGACGAGAAGCGCCTTCCCTGGGCCAAGGAGAAAAAGAACTGGACTGTTGCTCAGTGGTCCAAGGTGTTGATTTCACATGAAAGTAAATTTTGCATTTCATTTGAAAATCAAGGTCCCAGAGTCTGGAGGAAGAGTGGAGAGGCACACAATCCAAACTGCTTGAGGTCCAGTGTGAAGTTTCCACAATCAGTGATGTTTTGGGGAGCCATGCCGCCAGCTGGTGTAGGTCCACTTCATGCATCCCTGTGCCGACAAGGTTTTGGAGATGGAAATTTCATTCTCCAGCATAACTTGGCACCTGTCTACACTGCCAAAAGTACCAATACCTGGTTTAAAAACAACAGTATCACTGTGCTTGAATGGCCAGCAAACTCGCCTGACCTTAAACCCATAGAGAATCTAAAGGGTATTGTCAAGTGAAAGATGAGAGACACCAGGCCCAACAATTCAGATGCAAAAGGAGCCCTGACCAAGTATTGAGTGCATTTAGTGAACATACATTTTAGTAGGCCAACATTTTGGATTTTAAGATAATTTTTCAAGCTGGTGTTATAAAGTGTTCTAATTTACTGAGATAATGACTTTTGGGTTTTAATTGGCTGTAAGCCATAATCATCAACATTAACAGAAACAAACACTTGACATAGATTACTCTGTTTGTAATGACTCTATATAATATGTGTTTCACTGAAATTAATTAACCTTTTGATGATATTCTAATTTTGTGAGAAGCAACTATATATAGGGGTGTCGCGACTAGCGACCGCGTTCGCGGCCGAGCCGGCACCTCCACGTCGACCGACCACGCCGACGTGGGGCGAGCATCCCAGGTGGGAACGGAATGTGGATCCACTGGACCACAGGGGGACCCTGGCATACCCAGACGAGGGAAGAGTAGAGACCGGGGTCTGTGGCAGCTGAGCATGTGGACGAGGAGGCAGAACGACACCGCACAACTTCAGGTATAGACAAAGTTTACTTGAACAAGACATGGTACAGAAACAAAATAGTTATGCAAGGCTCTCGATTCTGCACATCAGGGAAGGGTACACGTCTCAGGATAACAGACGAAGGCAGGAGGACATCACGGGTTGATGCAGTCCAGGGTTGTCTGGCACGGGCATACTAGGGCGGCCTCTTCCTCAGGCCCCAGGCATAGCACAGGCTCAGCAGGAGAACATCAGACACCAACCTCAGACTGACTTCAGACAATGGCAGGGGTCATCATGGGTTGATGCAGTCCAGGGTCATCTGGCACGGGCATATCAGGACGGCCTCTTTCTCAGGCCTCAGGCATAGCACTGGCTCAGCAGGAGAACATCAGACACATACCCAGGACAGATGTCAGACGATGGCAGGAGTCATCATGGGTTGATGCAGTCCAGGATCCTCTGGCACGGGCATACTAGGATGGCCTCTCTCTCAGGCCTCAGGCATAGCACAGGCTCAGCAGGAGAACATCAAACACCGATCCGAGAAGGACGTCATCACTGGGTGGACCTCAGATAATTGGCGGAACATCGGGACACGGGCAGAACATCAGGAACACGGACTGGACATCAGGAACACGGACATCAGGCCACCAGGAACACGGACATCAGGCCACCAGGAACACGGACATCAGGCCACCAGGAACACGGACATCAGGCCACCAGGAACACGGACATCAGGCCACCAAGAACACGGACATCAGGCCACCAGGAACACGGACATCAGGCCACCAGGAACACGGACATCAGGACACGAGGAACACGGACATCAGGACACCAGGAACACGGACATCAGGACACCAGGAACACGGACATCAGGACACCAGGAACACGGACATCAGGACACCAGGAACACGGACATCAGGACACCAGGAACACGGACATCAGGACACCAGGAACACGGACATCAGGACACCAGGAACACGGACATCAGGACACCAGGAACATGGACTGGACATCAGGACACAGGCAGGGCATCAGGACTCGGATCTTAGATAGAGCATCAGCACACTGGCATCGGACTCCAGACATCTGGCAGCGACCGACAGGATCCGGACATCAGGCTGCGGGCATCAGCTACGGACATCAGGCCGCAGTCATCAGGCTCCGGACCACTGGCAGCGATCGGCAGGCTCCGGACATCGGGCAGAGAAGCATAGGATCCGGACATCTGGCAGAGGACATCAGGCACAGCACATCTGGAAGGGGTCGTCAGACACCGGACATCAGGCCGTGGTCATCAGGCTCCGGTCATCTGGCAGAGACCTAGAAAGGAACCCCAGCGGTCTGGTGCAATCCCTGCCGGGTTGGACTGGAACTGGCAGGGAATTGCACTGAATCCCCAGCTGAGCACAGAGTGGCAGAAACCCAGCGGACACACCGGACTCCTACTTCCTAGATGAACCCAGGTTAAATCACAGCAAGTCAGGTAGCATAGAGTCACAGTCACTGGGCACAGGGTTCAAGACATGAAGGGACCTCAGGAACATCCCACAGAGGACATAGTTCAGACAGGGTCAGGTAAAGGAGCTGGTCCAGAATTCAGGGAACAAGACACAACATAGACGGGCCTGGATATGCAGCCTCCAGGAAGGGCGATCTTGGTATTACTGCCCCCAGAGCAGGCAAAGAAACAAGACACAATTCAGACAGAGTCAGGTGCAGGAACAAATTCAGGATCCAGGATTCAGGGAACAAGACACAGGTGCAAGGCAAGACTCCACACAAACACAGGGACCAAGATATTCTGCCTTCTGGGAGGGCGGACAAGGGCCAGGATATTCTGCCTCCTGGGAAGGCGGACAGGGCCGAGGGCCAGGATATTCTGCCTCCTGGCAGGTGGCAAAACACAGTTCACATGGGGACAAAGAGCACCAGCTCCCCCAGAACTGATCACAATCAGAGCAGGAGCTGAACACACATACTCACATCGCTAGGTTCAGGAACTCAATGCGAAGCTCTGGCGATGCCCCAAAGGGGGAGGGAACTTTATATAGCAGCTGCCTCACAGTGATAGGCTGGAGCAGCAATTGTAGCACACACCCATTCCTCATAAAAGCAGGGGAGGTGTGGCCGCGCGCACCCTAAGCAAGGCCAAACAAATCAGCATTGCAGAGGACACCTGGCGAGAGCTGCAAGCCTGAACATACGTGGTAAGCCATACACAATGTAGAGGACCTATTAACCCACCGATAGCTTTCCACAGCAGCAGCCAGGGACCGCACCAGCGGGTGGTCTTGCAAAGCAGCTGAGCCACGCACGCATGTACGGCTACGCAGCGGGGCAGGGACCTGAGCAGCATCCATAACGGTAACAGGCAACAGTATCCCTGCTAGTTAGGAGGAGAGGAGCAAAGGGTTAATGCAGACATGCAGAGTAACGCCGGGGAAGCAAAGTACAAACACACCGGCGTTACAAGGAGGAACTGGGGCGATCATAATTTATATATGGGGAGAACTGGGGCTATGATACTATATATATGGGGAGAACTGGGGCCATCCTACTAGATATACGGAGGAACTAGGGCTATCCTACTATATATATGGGGAACTGGGGCCATCCTACTATATATATGGGGGAACTGGAGCCATCATACTATACATATGGTGGGAACAGGGACTCTATGAATGTAGTAATCTAGATTCTGAAACCATATCTATGCTGTAAACTTGGTTCTGTTCCCGTATCTATATACCAGACCTAGTTGGTTCTGGTCTGATATCTCTGTAGCAAGTGTGATAAAACACTCCGGGATCGGCTTTGCTGGGGTCAAAGGTCACGTGCGTTCAGCATGAAACTCAGGCGCAGAGTCGGGGTCCGGGTATAACTGACACTGGGTCAGGTTTATTAACGGTGAAAGCAATGCATAAAGAAAAAAAACATAAAACAAATCCTTGCCTGTCCGGCACTAACTAAACAATGGACAACCTAACTACCAACTGGCGGGCTTCTCCCGTCCAGCCAAACCACAGTTGCAGTGGGCACTGCTTTCACTCACGTGTGTCTCTCACACAGACAGGCTCTCTGTGTTCCCAGGCTGAGACACTCACACAACCACCTGGCATCCTTTTATATCCACCTCCCATTATTCATTAGCAAGCAGGTGCGATACTAACCAGACTAGGCCACATAGGAAAGGAATCTGGGCGAGATATACCTGCCCTCATCCACTATTCCCACATGATTATCACATAAGCTTGATTCTGCTCCCTTATCTCTGTAGTAAGCTCAGTTCTTCCACCATAGCTCTAGTAAGCTCAGTTCTGCTCCCATATCTCTCTAGTAAGCTTGGTTCTGCTCCCATTATCTCTCTAGTAAGCTTGGTTCTCGTACTCTATCGATGTAGTAATCTAGATTCAGGGACCATATATATGCTGTATGCTTGGTTCTGTTCCCGTATCTATGTAGTAGACCTAGTAAGCTCCGTTCTGCTCCCTTATCTCTGTAGTAAGCTTGGCTCTGCTCCCTTATCTCTGTTGTAAGTGTGGCACCACAGGAGTCCGGTAGCCACAAGGGCATTGCCTTCCTCACAGGGGATAATGTCAGGCCTGAAGCAAGGAGGGATCCCCTGGCCAGGTATACACAGCATGCAACACAGATCCTGCTCTAGGCCAGCAGGGGGAACTCTGAACCTGACTTGAGGGGAGCTGCTCTATCTGGTCAGGAGGAGGAAGTTAGTTAGAGTTTCAGTCAGTCAGTGCTGGGAACTGGACGAGTGAGAAGCTTGTCCCCAGACTAGAGTGCATTCTGAGTCAGAGAGGAAGATAAAAGTATAGGGAAGCTTGGGAAGAGGAGTTGTGACCACGCTCATCCCAGAGCTCAGTGCTAGAACTGGACAACAGAGTCTATAGCTGCAGAGCACTACAGTCTCATCAGCTAAATCCGGAGGACAGATTGCAGGTCTTCTGGCCCCTATCACACACCTGAAGGCACAGCAGCAGGATAGAGCCCGGAGATGCCACGAGGAGCGACTCCTGTGAAAAGCTCAAGCTGCCTGTCATGCGAGTAACGTTTTCTAAAAGACAGTGAGAGGAACAGAGGACTGAGCTGAGCTTTAGGCAGCAAGGACCTCAAATAGAGCAGCGCAGTAAGGAGGCCTCCAAGCCACCTGGCTGAGTGGATCCTAAGTTGCTTCGGGCTGCCTGGACCTTCATTGACACCTGTAACCAGTGCTCCCATCGGCACCTCTATAAATTCAGTAAAGGTAAAGGAAATACAACCCTGATGTGTCCTCAGATTTGTTTGCTATACCATCTGCCCTGCACTACAACCACCATCATCTCATCACTTACACATACAATTACCCTGGGGCCTAGCTCTACCTGTGGAGAGCTGTAACAACTCTACTGCATCACCATCAGCCCCATCGGACTCTGAAGCCGGGTCGGCTAACACCTTATTTGCCGAATACCACAGGTAGCATCATGAACTAATTTCCTTTTAAATCATCCACTATAAACTTTATTGAACATTTTCATTGGATGCCCAGGGCCACGGACCAGGTCACCGCTATCGTGACACTTCCCCTTTAAGAACTGCCTGGTACCGAGTTCCCCACGGCCCTGGTGGGCGCTCCATAAGCTCAGTTCTGGACTGATATCTCTGTAGTAAGCTGGGTTCTGGTCTGATATCACTGTAGCAAGCTCAGTTCTGCTCCCTTAACTCTGTAGTAAGCTCGGTTCCTCCCCCATATCTCTCTAGTAAGCTTGGTTCTGCTCCCATATCTCGGTAATAAGCTCGGGTCTGCTTCCATATGTCTGTAGTAAGCTCGGTTCTGCTCCCATATCTCTGTAGTAAGCTCGGCTCTGCTCCCATAGCTCTGTAGTAAGCTTGTTTCTGCTCCCACAGATCCTTAGTAAGGTTTGTTATGTTCCCATATCACTCTAGTAAGCTTGGTTCTGCTCCCATATCTCTCTAGTAAGCTCGGTTCTGCTTCCATATCTCTCTAGTAAGCTCAGTTCTGCTTCCATAGCTCTTTTGTAAACTTGGTTCTGTTCTCATAGCTCTGTAGTAATCTCGGTTCTGCTTCCATAGCTCTGTTGCAAGCTTGGTTCTGCTCCCTTATTTTTGTAGTAAGCTTGATTCTGCTCCCATAGAGCTGTAGTAAGCTTGGTGCTGTTCCCATATCACTCTAGTAAGCTCGGTTCTGCTCCCATATCTCTCTAGTAAGCTCTGTTCTGCGCCCATAGCTCTGTAGTAAGCTCAGTCCCACTCCTATATCTCTGTAGTAAGCTCGGTTCTGCTCCCATAGCTCTGTAGTAAGTTCGGTACTGCTCCCATAGCTCTGTAGTAAGCTCGGTTCTGCTCCCATATCCCTCTATTAAGCTTGATCCTGCTCCCATAGCTCTGTAATAAGCTCAGTTCTGCTCCTGTGGCGCCCCTGAGGCTCAGTCGCCACAGAGGTACTGCACCTTCTCCTTAGGTGTGGTGCCCCACCATCCAGGTAAGTCGGAGGCTCTTGACCACGCTCCAACACTCGCACCCCACACAATAGAGTAGTTCACCACAACCACATTGCGGCTCTTTGCTTAGAGAGAGGCAGAGCACCTTTGGTGGTTCCCTGCTTGGAACACTAGACGTGCTGGGAGGTGGGTGGAGTTCAGAATATATATATGAGTGGGATGGTTTAGAATGACAAGTCAGTCTGACAGGAGGTCAGTGAGGAAGGAAGCCACTCGGGAGGAGTGGGGATCCCTGGAAGAAGGGATGGAAGAAGAAGTGCTGCAGCTGCCTCAGTGACCTGAGCCAGCTGGCACGGGAAAGGAAAGGAAAGGAAAGGAAAGAAGGAGAAGGACGTTGACCTGAAGCCTGAGCTTCCATAGAAGGGAAAGGACAAGCACGGAATGTAGGAGTAAAAGGGAACACAGAGGACGTGGGTTAGAGGAAGAATCCTGCCTAGAAGTTCTAAGTGCAAGGCCGGGGCCCGGTCCCCGAGGTTGTACGAACGCTAATGGTTCTGCAGAAGACACTGGTGGAGTAGTGGGCTGTAAATGCACTACTCCCATCTACGACTTGAGGGCACAACAGCAATAAGGATAGAGAGCCGGGACTTAGGAGTAGAGAGTCCCCGAAGCAGGCTACAGCTGTGTGCCATGCAAGTAGAGTTCTTGGGAACATCTGTCAGGAGGAACTCCAGTGTAACACGGTAGTGGAGATCTTCACACTTAAAGGTGCTATAGAGGAGACGTTCAGGAAAGGCACATAAGTTGGCAGAGTGTGGAAGGGAGCTTTCCATCTTGCCTGGAGGTTGACTGAGTCCCTGACCCGGAGAACATGGCACAGAAGCGGGCACTACAGACTGTGAGTAAAGCTTTGGAACTACATGCCCTGGTGTCCTCTATTCCTTCCTGCGTCCGTCTGCCTGACACTGCTACATCCCCTGCGCCAGACACTACATCACCTAAGTGTCTCCACATCTATACTGCTCTGGGACAACAGCGCTGCCTGTGGAGGGCTATACCATCATTGCTGCACCACACCATCTGTCCTGGAGGATCTGCATGCAGCGTCGGCTTAACGCCTCCCTTGCCGACGCTGGCACGGGAAAGGAAAGAAAAGAAGGAGAAGGACGTTGACCTGAAGCCTGAGCTTCCATAGAAGGGAAAGGACAAGCACGGAACGTAGGAGTAAAAGGGAACACAGAGGACGTGGGTTAGAGGAAGAACCCTGCCTAGAAGTTCTAAGCGAAAGGCCGGCTCCCGGTCCCCGAGGTTGTACGAACGCTAATGGTTCTGCAGCAGACACCAGTGGAGTAGTGGGCTGTAAATGCACTACTCCCATCTAAGACTTGAGGGTGTGGCGCCCCTGAGGCTTCAGTCGCCATAGAGGTACTGCACCTTGTCCTAAGGTGTAGTGCCCCACCATCCAGGTAAGGTGGGAACACCTGACCACGCTCCACACCTGCATTCCACACACAGGATAGTTCAGTGGGGCCACCTAACAGCTTCAGGCTGGGGGTTAGCAGAGCACCCCTCGTGGAACCCTGCTTCGTAACACGAGATGTGCTGGGAGGCGGGTGGAGTGAGATGATATAAAAGAGTGGGAAGAGTGAGAGTTATGGAGGAGTTGGTTGGTTAGTTGGAGAGAGAAGAGAGAAGATGGGTGTCTGAAGGACGTGCTGCAGCAGGTCCCAGTGATCTGGGCTGCTGGCACGAGAAAGACAGAAAAAGAGATTGATAAGATTGATAACCTAACCTTCCATAAGAGAGATAGAACAGATCGGAATGAAGGAGAATAGAAGGACGGTGGGAAGCAGGTTGAAGAAAGATAGAGAACCCTTCCAGTCCAGAGAGCGCAAAGGCCGGGGCCGGTCCCCGAGGTTGATTGGATCTTTATGTCCGGCAACAGACACCGGAGGAGTAGTGATCCGCTAACTCCTTGCTCCCATCATAGACTTGGGACACAACAGCAACTGAATAGAGAGCCGGGACGCAGTGAGGAGTCCCCGAAGCAGGCTACAGCTGTCTGTCATACAAGTAAAGACTAGGAACACCTAGAGAGAGGCATTCCAGGGTAACCAAGTACTGGAGTGCTTCGCACCTAAAGGCGCATTGGACGAGTCGTTCAGTAAGGTACATGTTGGCGGAGTGTGGAAGGGAGAATCCTATCCTGCCTGGAGGTTGGCTGGAGCCCTGACCTGGAGAACACAGTACGGAGGCAGGCAGTGGAGTGAACTGCAAACAGTGAGTAAAGCTTTGGAACCGCATACTCGGGTGTCCTCCAATTATTCCCGCACCACTACACCTGGGTACCAGCCTCCATACCATTCTGCGCCTCTCCTCATCCATTGCACCTACACTGCCCTGGGACTACAGCTCCACCTGTGGGGAGCTACACCATCTTTGCTGCACCACACCATCAGTCCCGGCGGATCTGCATGCAGCGTTGGCTCAACATCTTACTTGCCAAACACCACGGGTGGTGTCACGAACTATTCTAATAAACTTTAACACCATTAACATCACCGCCATTGATATTGGGCGCCCAGGGCCACAGACCGGGTCACCGCTGCTGTGACACATTCCCACCTTGACACCGGCCCGGTACCGAGTACCCCGCTGCCCTGGGTGTGCGAGGGCGACCCAATTTTGGCGTCACGAACAGGATGACGAGACCCAATGCCATCGGGTTCTGTGTGCCTTGGATTTACAACTTTTGAAAATGTGCAGAAGACCAAATTAAATAGACTGTAAAATGGACATTAGAAATGGCCACTGGTGCGGAGAAGAAGGGCGTGAAGAGATGGGAGGTCCTAAGAAAAGACTGCGAAGAGTCTTGGGCCATCCCTGCCTGAATTACTATGTGACCGATGCATGGCCCACCCCCCCCGAGGGGTTCGTACACTGGCTTGGTATGGAGGCGCTGGAAGAAGACGCCGCCCCCAGAAGGAGGGGCAGATGAAGCCTCTGGTGAGCAGAAGGGCGGAGCGAGGAGAACGCCAGAATGCCATCATGAAAGCAGATGAGAAGACAGAAGAACAGGGAGGGGAGAAGTCACTCGCCCCTAGTCCGCCTACGCGGAGGTTGCGACCGCTGATTCATCCTCAGCTGCGTCTGCCACCGCCTCACAACAGATATTGTCATTGGGGGAGCCACGTCCGGAGGAGATACATGAAGGCTCTGGAACAGAATGGAGGACCGGGACCGTGTCTCTGCCTGGATCGGGCGCGGTGGCACCGGCCTCCACCATCAACCCCAGCTGAGACCGGCCTGGTCCCGGCACGGATCCAACTGCGGCCTACTCCACCAGTCACTCCGGGAGTTGCGGCTGCTGCCATCTACCACCAGGAAGCAGAGCCGGAACCGCGGCTGGAAACGCCAGGTATGATCGCTACCCCCGGTCTGACCCTGGTTTTGGGAGCGGAACCCACAGATAGGAACGGGCCCACTGACCTTCGCCGACGATCCCCGGCTGCAGTGCCTATAGGGGAGATGATCAAGTTGTTCCTGGCTGGCGGCCTCGGGCTGCGGCACCATCTCCTGAACTTCCTATGGAACTGGAGGGACCCATATCCCCACAGACAGTAGAAATATCCATGGCCCTTTCCCTGCGCCCCAACAGTCCCTATCCCTCTGTATGGGAGATTGAGTATATGCGGCTAGCAAGTAGCCAACGGGACGAAGATACCACCTCTGAGAACAGTTCCAGTTCAGCTACCAGAACCCCAGGAGGGGACCACAATTGAAATAATTTACTAAATCTTGTTACCCAGGAGGGTTTGTTGCACCAGTTGTGCCTTTGCCTTTTTGTTCATCATGTTGCCCAGTTTTGATTGGCAGCGTTGCTTTTGAAATGGAACTGTGGAGATCATAGACACTGATTAATCCAAAAAGTTTTATTGTAAATAGTTGCACCTCTTTAGGTGCCCTTTCTTGGTTTTACATATAAAGACACTTTGCGAAGATAATGTTTTTGCATGGACACTTTTCGAGGAATGATGTCTACCTCAAGGGACACAGCAAGAAAGCCTGGCTGGGAGCAATGTTCAGCACCTTTGTGTCACGCTGCTGCCGCCGCAGCCTCCTCCGATACCTTCTCTTCTGCCGCAGTCTGCCCACTCTCTGGCGGCCTCCACACCGCGGTCCCGGCTGCCTCGGCCTTCTCCGCGCTCCTCCTTTCCCCGTCTCTCGTTCCCGGCGCCCGCTCCGGCTCGGTCTCCTGTGTCCCGTCAGGCGCGCGCCCCGGTCCAGCTTCCTGTTCCTCGGCGGGCGCGCGCGCACACTGTGGTCTGCAGCACACACGCTCTCTACCCCTCCTGAGGCCACACGCTCTCCTCACCTTGCGCTGGGAGGGGTCATGACCCGGAAGTCCCTGCCACGACTCCCTATATCAGGCCGCCTCTTCCTGCTGGCGGTGCCTGATTATCACTTGTGCCCTGCTAAGTGATTCTGGCCCTTGTCTCTGTGTGCACCCCCGTTGCCTCCCTGCCTGTAGCTTACCTGTCTTCTCCACTGTCCTCTCTCCTAGGATCTGGAAGTCTGAGCTCATGCTCCGGTCTGTCCTGGTCCCCTGGCTGAGTTCTCCAGTTCGTGCCTGCTTCCCTCCGTCTCGCCTGTGTTCCTGACCTGTCCGCCATCTGTATTCCTGTTTCTGGGGAGGTCCACCGCCAGCACCTCTGGCCCCTTGCCAGCTCTCCTGTATTCTCTCTGGGTACCAGCTGCCATGGTGATAGTTACCCGCGGGGCCTGCCCCAAACACTCCCTGTATAGGGGGTGGTCCACCTGGCCAGCTCGCCCGTGGGAGGTTCGTTGCCACGGTCCAGCGGGTCCACTCCAGGAGATCTACCTAAGTCTCAAATCACAGAATAATCAGGCCATGGATCCCGCTGGTACCCCGACCCAGAAGGAACTTTTGTTCCTCCGAGAAAATCAGGCGAGGATCATGTCATTCCTCAAATCTATGGAGTCCCGTCTTTCCTCTTTGCAAGCCTCCGATCCAGGGACTGCCTCTCAGATCTCCAGCCTCCAGCAGGAGCTTGCCCAGCAGCGCGACACCCAGGCCCACATTCTGAATTACATGGCCTCGGTGGATAAACTCCTACTAGCTCTCCAGACCGCTGCTGCTGCCCCTGTTCAGGCGGCAGTTCATTAGCCAATGCCAGCTGCATTTTGAGTTGACGCCCCTGCAGTATCCTACCGACCGGGCCAAGGTGCCCTTTGTGGTATCCCATTTGGAGGGTGAGACACTGGCTTGGGTAAATCCCTTGTGGGAACGTGACGACCCGTTAGTCTCCCAGCTTGCGACCTTCTTAGAGACCTTTCGTAGAGTCTTCGATGAGCCCGGTCGCCTGGTCTCGGCCACCGAGTCCTTATTTAACCTCCGCCAGGGTGCTCTCTCTGTGGGGCAGTATGCCATCCAGTTCCGTACAGTGTCCTCCGAGCTTGGATGGAACAACGAGGCTCTAGTGGGGGCTTTTTGGCGCGGCTTGTCGGCTCGAATCAAAGACGAGTTGGCTGGGAGAGACACACCCACGTCTTTGGAGGACCTCATCTCTCTGGCAACGCGAATTGATCTGCGTTTCCAGGAGTGCTCCCGCGAAGCCGCCAGGGAGAGAAGGCCTTCTCGTTTTTCCCCTTCTCCACGCAGTCCTCCTCGCCCACGACCTACCACCGTGGCGTCAGCTTTGGAGCCCATGCAAGTGGACTGACTCAGACCAGCGGAGCTGCGTCGCCAGGAGAGACTTACACATGGTCTTTGTCTCTATTGTGGCAGCGCCTCCCATCTTCTGCGTTCCTGTCCAGTGAGGCTGGGAAACACCTCAGCCTAGGACAGGTAAGAGAGGCCTCCCTAGGTGTCTGTGATACCTCTCTACCCTTGACCCTCTCTGTTTTGTTTGTCCTGGGATCCAAACGTTTTTCTGAGGTGGCCTATATTGACTCAGGGGCTGCAGGGAACTTCATCCAACTCGAGGCGGTAAAAAGATTGCAGATACCTGTCAGGTCCTTGGAGGTTCCCCAGCAGTTAGCTTCAGTCGACCGTGTTCCCCTGCACGAGACCGTCACTTTGGTCACCGAAGAGGTGGAGTTACAGATCAGGGTCCTGCACCGTGAGAAGATAGCCTTCTTCGTGCTGCCGTCACTGTCCCACACCTTGCTTCTGGGTCTTCCATGGTTGAGGATACACACCCGTCTTGGATTGGCGCTCTGGAGACATTCTTCGTTGGAGTCGTTTCTGCCAGACTAAATGTCTTCTTCCGGTACAACCTCTCATGACTTCGCTACCTGCCTTGGGTCCAGCGGATCTGCCCCCGGCCTACTGGGCCTTTGCTGACGTCTTTGACAAAAAGGAGGCAGAGACTCTTCCACCGCACTGGCCATGTGATTGCCCGATCGAGTTTGTTCCAGGTTCAACTCCGCCCCAGGGGCGAATCTATCCTTTGAGTCCGCTCGAATTCCAAGCCATGACTGAGTACGTTCAGGAGAATTTGGCCAGGGGCTTTATCCGGAAGTCATCTTCACCCGCCGGAGCAGGTTTCTTTTTTGTCAAGAAGAAGGATGGGTCCCTTTGCCCGTGTATCGACTATCGGGGTCTTAATGAAATCACTATCAAGAACAAATACCCCCTACCTCTCATCCCCGAGTTATTCGACCGGCTGCGAGGGGTGCAAATCTTTACCAAACTGGATCTCCGTGGAGCCTACAATCTCATTCGTATTCGCTCCGGAGATGAATGGAATACCGCTTTTAACACCAGGGATGGGCACTACGAGTATCTCGTCATGCCATTCGGTTTGTGCAACGCCCCCGCAGTCTTTCAGGAATTTGTAAATGACATTTTCCGAGACCTTCTGTACTCCTGTGTGGTCGTATATCTGGACGATATCCTCGTCTTCTCTCCCGATCTGCCCGCCCACAGGAGAGATGTCCGTCGAGTACTGTTACGCCTAAGGGAGAATTGCCTATATGCTAAGCTGGAGAAATGCACCTTTGAACAGTCCACCCTTCCATTCCTAGGATACGTCATCTCTGACTCAGGCTTATGCATGGACCCGGAGAAAGTATCTGCCGTGCTTAACTGGCCGCGTCCCCATGGGGTAAAAGCCATTCAGCGATTTCTTGGCTTCGCAAATTACTACCGGCAGTTCATTCCTCATTTTTCCTCTTTGACTGGTCCTATCTCCTCTTTGATCCGTAAGGGAGCTAATCCGCACGCCTGGTCCCCTGAAGCCGAGAACGCCTTCTTGTCTCTGAAACACGCATTCGCCATGGCACCCGTGCTCCATCGCCCAGAAGCCAATAAAGCTTTCATCCTCGAGGTGGATGCTTCCGCAACTGGGGCCGGAGCAGTTCTGTCTCAAAAATCTCCCTCTGGTAGACTTGTTACGTGCGGTTTCTTTTCCAAGTCCTTCTTCACTTCGGAGCGAAACTATTCCATCGGAGACCGGGAACTGCTTGCCATCAAATTAGCTCTGGAGGAATGGAGGTACTTATTAGAGGGAGCCCTACATCCGTTTACAATCTACACGGACCATAAAAATCTGACTTACCTTGAATCGGCACAGACTCAATCCTCGGCAGGCCAGGTGGTCTCTGTTCTTTGGCCGATTCGATTTTGATCTGCACTTTCGTCCCGGCAACAAGAACCTCAAGGCTGATGCTTTGTCCAGGTCCTTCCTTTCTGCAGATTTGGAGGAGGAACCCACACATATCTCGATCCCTCCAGGCTCATCACGGTGGCACCTCTCTCTCTCGTCTCGCCGCCACGTGGTAAGACTTTCGTGGCAGAGATGGACCGAAGACAGATCCTACACTGGGGGCATGCTTCCAAACTTGCTGGTCATGTCGGCCTTAAAAAAACACTTGTCCTTGTCTCCCGCTACTACTGGTGGCCGACTCTTCCCCTGGATGTCCGAGATTTTGTCGCTTCCTGTCCGTCCTGTGCTAAAACCATGGTGCCTAGGCATTTGCCTTCCGGTATTCTGCATCCGCTTCCAGTTCCATTGTCCCCTTGGCAACACATTGCCATGGATTTCATTACCGATCTACCCAGGTCTGCAGATTGTACCGTCGTCCTTGTGGTGGTAGACAGATTCTCTAAGATGGCACATTTCATCTCTCTCCCCGGGTTACCTTCAGCACGAGACTTGGCAAAAGTTTTCGTTCACCACATCTTCCGTCTCTATGGACTACCCCAACATATTGTTTTTGACAGAGGAGTCCAATTTACCTCTCGATTTTGGAGAGCCCTATGCAAGTCGATGGATGTCACACTTGACTTCTCCTCATCTTACCACCCACAGTCCAATGGTCAAGCGGAGCCGACTAACCAGAATTTGGTGAACTATCTCCGGCACTTTTCTAATGCCCACCAGGACGACTGGTCAGACTTACTCCCGTGGGCAGAGTTCGCCTATAATAACCACGTCAGCGAGTCTTCTGGCAAATCTCCTTTTTTTGTTGTCTACGGGCAGCATCCGGGTGTACCTCTACCGGTTCCCTCTGCCTCGGGTGTACTGGCGGCTGATCTGTCCGGGGATTTCTCCAGGATCTGGCAGGAGACAAAGGCCGCTCTCGAGTTAGCACGCGACAAGGTAAAGAGACACGCAGACAAAAGGCGCCTGGATTCCCTGCCATATCACCCTGGTGCTAAAGTTTGGCTGTCCTCCAAGTTCATTCGTCTCAAGATCCCTTCACATAAACTGGGTCCCCGCTATATTGGACCCTTTGAGGTATTGGCTCGTATTAACGACGTCTCCTACAAACTGCGACTTCCCGCCTCACTTCGCATCCCCAGTGCTTTTCATGTCTCCCTTCTAAAACCGGTCATCCTCAAACCTCTGCCACTCAGTCGCCGCCGCCTGTCTCCGCTGACAATGAGTTTGAGGTTAAAGACATTTTGACCATGAAGAAGCGAAGGGGGAGGACCTTTTTTCTGGTCGATTGGAAGGGCTTTGGTCCTGAGGAGAGGTCCTGGGAGCCTCGGGAGAATATTCGGGCTCCTCGAATTTTGGCTAAGTTTTTTCCACTCTGCGGAGGGGGGCGCGTAGGGAGGGGGGTACTGTCACGCTGCTGCCGCCGCAGCCCCTACCAATACCTTCTCTTCTGCCGGCAGTCTGCCCACTCTCTGGCGGCCTCCACGCCGCGGTCCCAGCTGCCTCGGCCTTCTCCGCGCTCCTCCTTTCCCCGTCTCTTGTTCCCGGCACTCGCTCCTGCCTGGTCTCCTGTGTCCCGTCGGGCGCGCGCCCCGGTTCAGCTTCCTGTTCCTCGGCGGGCGTGCGTGCACACACTGTGGTCAGGAGCACGCGTGCTCTCTACCCCTCCTGAGGCCGCGCGCTCTCCTCACCTTGCGCTGGGAGGGGTCATGACCCGGAAGTCCCTGCCATGACTCCCTATATCAGGCGGCCTCTTCCTGCTGGCGGTGATTCTGGCCCTTGTCTCTGTGTGCACCCCCGTTGCCTCCCTGCCTGTAGCTTACCCGTCTTCTCCACTGTCCTCTCTCCTAGGATCTGGAAGTCTGAGCTCGTGCTCCGGTCTGTCCTGGTCCCCTGGCTGAGTTCTCCAGTTCGTGCCTGCTTCCCTCCGTATCGCCTGTGTTCCTGACCTGTCCGCCATCCGTATTCTTGTTTCTGGGGAGGTCCTCCGCCAGCATCTCTGGCCCCTTGCCAGCTCTCCTGTATTCTCTCTGGGTACCAGCTGCCGTGGTGATAGTTACCCGCGGGCCTGCCCCAAACACTCCCTGTATAGGGGGTGGTCCACCTGGCCAGCTCGCCCGTGGGAGATTCGTTGCCATGGTCCAGCGGGTCCACTCCAGGAGATCTACCTAAGTCTCACATCACACTTTGCAAGAATCTTTGATTGTTTTATGATAACCTATTTGATAATGTTGTGTCTTGTGGAAAGTAAATGTCTTTTATAGAATATTTGATACAGGGAATTAGAAAAGTTTTGAGATAGAATGTGAGAATTGAATAAAGACTGAAGAATTGAAAGTGACAGGTGACAGGCCAAGTACAGATAGTCAGTGTCTTGCATCCAGTAGAAAGAGAGAGAAAGAATAATTGCACTTTGAACTATGAATTGCACTTAAGTAAATTTTTGATACTAAGATAGGAAGTTAAGCTGTTTGTAATGTTTAAGAAATGTAATTAGGAAGATTAGATAAGTATTGTTGAATAGCATTTAAAAATTTTTGTGTGTTCCTGTATTGTACCTTTTGTTGTCTTACAACCCGCGGACGTGCTGTGTTTAACGGGGGGTATGTGGCGCCCCTGAGGCTTCAGTCGCCACAGAGGTACTGCACCTTCTCCTAAGGTGTAGTGCCCCACCATCCAGGTAAGGTGGGAACTCCTGACCTCCACACCTGCATTCCACACACAGGATAGTTCAATGGGGCCACCTAACAGCTTCAGGCTGGGGGTTAGCAGAGCACCCCTCGTGGAACCCTGCTTCATAACACGAGATGTGTTGGGAGGCGGGTGGAGTGAGATGATATAAAAGAGTGGGAAGAGTGAGAGTTAGGGAGGAGTTGGTTGGTTAGTTGGAGAGAGAAGAGAGAAGATGGGTGTCTGAAGGATGTGCTGCAGCAGGTCCCAGTGATCTGGGCTGCTGGTACGAGAAAAACAGAGAAAGAGATTGATAAGATTGATAACCTAACCTTCCATAAGACAGATAGAACAGATCGGAACGAAGGAGAATAGAAGGACAGTGGGAAGCTGGTTGAAGAAAGATAGAGAACCCTTCCAATCCAGAGAGCGCAAAGGCCGGGGCCCGGTCCCCGAGGTTGATTGGATCTTTATGTCCGGCAACAGACACCGGAGGAGTAGTGATCCGCTAACACCTTGCTTCCATCATAGACTTGGGACACTGTTATGAATGAGTCACCGTAGGAGGCAAAAATAGAAATGCTAGCTAAGTCCAGAAAACCAGAGAAGTTGGCAGCTATCGGATTGCAGACCCCTGAACCTATCAACACAACTAGCAGTAGCCGTGGGGGGTTCCTACGATGCCCTAGACCCCACGATCACAGCCGGAGGACTATAAAGCCTAAAGACAGAAAGGGAAATCTAAACTGCCCCAGAGCAGACCCCAAAGCATAAAGCAGCCCCCAACATATAATGACGGTGAAGCAAGAAGAAAGAACACTAAGGCTGTGTGCACACAATGCGTTTTTTTAAGCGTTTCTGCAGCGTTTGAGCCGGCTCAGACGCTGCAGAAATGCTTAAAAGATGCATCAAATTAATTAGCATGCGTTTTTGGCTTTTTGTGCCAATGCATGCGTTTTTAACCGCTCAGGAATCGCTTAGCGGCTAAAAACGCAGCATGCTCATTAATTTCCGCATTGCTGAGCATTTTTAGCCATCCCCAATGATCCCAGAAATTGCGTGTCAAAAAAACGCGTCAAAAACGCGTCAAAAATCGCGCAAAAAACGCGCGGAAAAAGACGCGCGATTTCTGGGAAGGGGATCCTTTTCCTGAGCGTTTAAAAATGCTAGCGTGGGCACATAGCCTAACACAGACAGAAAGATAGACTGAGCAAAGACGGGGCCCAAGCTAACTAGATAGGAAAGGACAGGAAGGCTGCTGTCTGCAATCCGTGAAAAACCCTATGAAAATAAGAGCCAACAAACTGACAGTGAAAAAGGCCCTGAAGACGCTAGGCTTCAAAAAGCTATGTCAGTACTCAGGAATATTCTGAAGACAGAGCAACCGGCAAAAGGAGATTCAGCTCACCCCAGCAGGGAATGGCAGAATCCAGAAAAGCAAGGCAAACAAAAACAAACACAAATGCTAACAGGCAAAGCAGAAAACTTAGCTTTAGAGGAGCAGGAATCAGACTGGTCTCCTAGAAGTCCACAGAGAAATCACCCGCAGGGCAGAAGGGCGTCGGCAGCCTTATATCCAGTCCTTGACTCCACTCAGCCAGTCATCATCATCAGGCTCAGGTGCCTGATAATCAGACTCATTACCTTCCTTTACCAGAATAGAGAGTTCACCAGACCTCAGTGACGAAGGGGAAAATGAACTCACAACAGGACACAACAGCAACTGAATAGAGAGCCAGGACGCAGTGAGGAGTCCCCGAAGCAGGCTACAGCTGTCTGTCATACAAGCAAAGACTAGGAACACCTAGAGAGAGGCATTCCAGGGTAACTAAGTACTGGAGTGCTTCGCACCTAAAGGCGCATTGGAGGAGTCATTCAGTAAGGTACGTGTTGGCGGAGTGTGGAAGGGAGAATCCTATCCTGCCTGGAGGTTGGCTGGAGCCCTGACCTGGAGAACACAGTACGGAGGCAGGCAGTGGAGTGAACTGCAAACAGTGAGTAAAGCTTTGGAACCACATACTCGGGTGTCCTCCAGTTATTCCCGCACCACTACACCTGGGTACCAGCCTCCATACCATTCTGCGCCTCTCCTCATCCATTGCACCTACACTGCCCTGGGACTACAGCTCCACCTGTGGGGAGCTACACCATCTTTGCTGCACCACACCATCAGTCCCAGCGGATCTGCATGCAGCGTTGGCTCAACATCTTACTTGCCAAACACCACGGGTGGCGTCACGAACTATTCTAATAAACTTTAACACCATTAACATCACCGCCATTGATATTGGGCGCCCAGGGCCACGGACCGGGTCACCGCTGATGTGACACATTCCCACCTTGACACCGGCCCGGTACCGAGTACCCCGCTGCCCTTGGTGTGCGAGGGCGACCAAAGGGCACAACAGCAATACAGATAGAGAGCCGGGACTTAGGAGTAGAGAGTCCACGAAGCAGGCTACAGCTGTCTGCCGTGGAAGTAGAGTTCTTGGGAACATCTGTCAGGAGGAACTCCAGTGTAACACGGTACTGGAGATCTTCACACTTAAAGGCGCTTTAGAGGAGACCTTCAGGAAAGGCACATAAGTTGGCGGAGTGTAGAAGGGAGCTTTCCATCTTGCCTGGAGGTTGACTGAGTCCCTGACCCGAAGGACACGGCACAGAAGCGGGCACTACAGACTGTGAGTAAAGCTTTGGAAGTACATGCCCTGGTGTCCTCCATTCCTTCCTGCGTCCGTCTGCCTGACACTGCTACATCCCCTGCGCCAGACAATACATCACCTAAGTGTCTCCACATCTACACCGCCCTGGGACAACAGCCCTGCCTGTGGAGGGCTATACCATCATTGCTGCACCACGCCATCTGTCCTGGAGGATCTGCATGCAGTGTCGGCTTAACACCTCCCTTGCCGAACACCACAGGTGGCGTCACGAACTATTCATCTAACTAAATTTCACTATTCACATCTTCCTATTACTTGGGCGACCAGGGCCACGGTCTGGGTCACCACTGCTGTGACACGTCCCACTGACACCGGCCCGGTACCGAGTACCCCACGGCCATGGGACGGCGACCCACTCCCATATCTCTCTAGTAAGCTTGATTCTGCTCCCATAGCTCTGTAGTAGTCTCGGTTCTGCTCCTATAGCTCTGTATTAAGCTTGGTTCTGCTCCCTTATCTTTGTAGTAAGATCGGTTTTGCTCCCATATCTCAGTTCCCTTATCTACGTAGTAATAACATAGTAACATAGTTTTGAAGGCTGAAGGAAGAACTTATGTCCATCTAGTTCAGCCTATTTTTAGTGCAGCTGTTCTGCATTGTTGATCCTGGGGAAGGCAAAAAACCCACAGAGTAGAAGCCAATTTTCTCCATAGGGAAAAAATTCCTTCCCCTAAGCTGGGTCAATCATCTACCTATAATATTATGTTATTCATAACCTTGTATACTGTTACTCACAAGAAAAGCATCCATTCCTTTCTTAAATTCATTCAATGAGTTGGCCATCACCACTTCCTCAGGAAGAGAATTCCAGAGCCTCACTGCTCTTACCGTGAAGAACCCTCTTCTATGCTGGTGCAGAAATTGTCTTTCCTCCAAACGAAGAGAATGCCCCCTTGTTCTTGTCACAGTCCTTAGTACAAACAGTTCATTGGAGAGATCTCTGTATTGCCCTCTGATATACTTGTACATATATATTAGGTCTTCCCTAAGTCTTCTCTTTTCTAGAGTAAATAGACCTAATTTTGATAACCTTTCTGGGTATTGTAGTGAACCAACTCCATTTATCATTTTAGTAGCCCGCCTTTGAACCCTTTCTAGTTCAGTAATGTCTTTCTTGAGCACCGACGTCCAAAATAGCACACAATACTCCAAGTGTGGTCTGACGAGTGATTTGTACAGAGGGAGAATTATGTTTTCATCTCGTGTCCCCAGACCTCTTCTAATGCATCCCATGACCCTATTTGCTTTGCTGGCAGCTGCCTGACACTGGGCACTCCAATTTAGCTTCTTATTGACTAAGATGCCTAAGTCTTTTTCCATGTCTGATTTCCCCAGCAGTTTTCCATTTAGTAAGTAATTATAGCATCTGTTTCTCCTTCCCATGTGCATAACCTTACACTTATCTGTGTTAAACCTCATTTGCCATTTTTCAGCTCAATTCTCCAATTTACTCAAATCTGTCTGTAGTTGCAAACTGTCCTCCTTTGTGTTAACTACCTTCCATAGTTTTGTATCATCTGCAAATACTGATATTTTACTGTGTAAGCCATCCACTAGATCATTAATAAATATATTAAATAGTAGGGGGCCCAATACAGAACCCTGTGGTACCCCACTAGTAACCCTGGCCCAATCTGAGTATGCCCCATTAATAACCACTCTTTGTTTTCTATCACTAAGCCAGCCAGCTTAATCTTGGTTCCATTTGTGTCTGTGTAGTCAGCTTTCTTATAATAATATTGCTTATTATAATATGTATTCGCTGTGTAGTGGTGATGGTAGTGGACATTGTGTAGCCATATTTTAAAGTAGCATATTGATAATATTGGTCTTTGCATTGTGTATTTTTGGTTAGCAACATTGGTATACTATAATTATGTATGTATAGATGATATTTTAAATGGCTTAGGGGAGTTATATGGGGAAATATGCACTTTGGGGCTTGGGCCCCTGATCTTATAGGACTCTAGCAATGCTCCTGGTTTATAGTATGAGGTGTGTATGTGGTGTGTATATAGTATGGTGTATGTGTGTATATAATATGCTATGCATTATTTTTCAACTGGCTAAAATGGTACCGAACCCCTTTTTTCTTTTATATAATACTAGCTGAAGAGCCCGGCGCTGCCCGGGCATAGTAACTAACTGTGGTTAGTTATAGCAAATTATAATTATCCTCCATCCAATAGTCCTGTGCCCATACACCCATCATACATATCCACGATCCCATAGGCCCGTGCCCATATACCCATCATACATATCCTCCATCCCATAGTCGAGTGCCCATATACCCATCACACATCCTCCATCCCATAGTCCCATGCCCATATACCCATCATACAACCTCCATCCCATAGTCCCATGCCCATATACCCATCATACATATTCACCATCCCATAGTCGAGTGCCCATATACCCATCACACATCCTTCATATCATAGTCCCATGCCCATATACCCATCATACATATCCTCCATCCCATAGTTCAGTGCCCATATACCCATCACACATCCTCCATCTCATACTCAACCATTATGACATCATAATGAGGGGCGGGGCTTAATACACACACACACACACTTTTTCCCCATTATGTAGATAGGGGCAAAATTGTTTGGTGAATTGGAACGCGTGGGGCTGAAATTTCACCTCACAACATAGCCTAGGACACTCTCGGGGTCCAGACGTGTGACTGTGCCAAATTTTGTGGCTGTAGCTGCGACGGTGCGGATGCCAATCCTGGACATACACACATGCATACATACATACATACAGTACATACACACACTTGAGCTTTATATATTAGATGTGGCTTGTGTATATATTGTATGTGGAGTATATATAGTATGTGGTGTGTATACATAGTATGTGGCTTGTGTATGTGTAGTATGAGGTGGGTATGTGGCATGTATATAGTATGTGGCTTGTGTGTATATACAGTAATATGTGGTGTGTATACAGTATGTGGTGTGTGTATATAAAATGTGGCTTGTGTATATTGTATGTGGTGTGTGTATGTTATATGTGACTTGTTTGTGTATATAGTATGTGGTGTGTGTATAATATGTGGTGTGTATATAGTATATGGTGTGTGTATAGTATGTGGCTTGTGTGTATATAGTATGTGGTGTGTGTATATAGTATGTGGTGTGTGTATATAGTATGGTATGAGTATATAATGTGTGGCTTGTGTGTGTATATATGGTATGTTGTGTGTATATAGTATGTTGTGTGTATATAGTATGTTGTGTGTATGTTATATGTGGCTTGTATGTGTGTATATAGTATGTGGTGTGTGTATAGTATGTGGCTTGTGTGTATATAGTATGTGGTGTGTGTATATAGTATGGTGAGAGTATATAATGTGTGGCTTGTGTGTGTATATATGGTATGTTGTGTGTATGTTATATGTGGCTTGTATGTGTGTATATAGTATGTGGTGTGTAGAATATGTGGTGTGTATATAGTATATGGTGTGTGTATAGTATGTGGCTTGTGTGTATATAGTATCGTGTGAATATATAATGTGTGGCTTGTGTGCGTATATATGGTATGTTGTGTGTATATAGTATGTTGTGTGTATGTTATATGTGGCTTGTATGTGTGTATATAGTATGTGGTGTGTGTATAATATGTGATGTGTATATAGTATGTGGTGTGTGTATATAGTATGGTGTGAGAATATAATGTGTGGCTTGTGTGTGTATATATGGTATGTTGTGTGTATATAGTACGTTGTGTGTATGTTATATGTGGCTTGTATGTGTGTATATAGTATGTGGTGTGTGTATCTAGTATATGGTGTGTGTATATAGTACGTTGTGTGTATGTTATATGTGGCTTGTATGTGTGTATATAGTATGTGGTGTGTGTATCTAGTATATGGTGTGTGTATATAGTATGTTGTGTGTATGTTATATGTGGCTTGTATGTGTGTATATAGTATGTGGTGTGTATATAGTATATGATGTGTGTATAGTATATGGTGTGTGTATAGTATGTGGCTTGTGTGTATATAGTATGTGGTGTGTGTATATAGTATGGTGTGAGTATATAATGTGTGGCTTGTGTGTGTATATATGGTATGTTGTGTGTATATAGTACGTTATGTGTATGTTATATGTGGCTTGTATGTGTGTATATAGTATGTGGTGTGTGTATCTATTATATGGTGTGTGTATATAGTACGTTGTGTGTATGTTATATGTGGCTTGTATGTGTGTATATAGTATGTGGTGTGTGTATCTAGTATATGGTGTGTGTATATAGTATGTTGTATGTATGTTATATGTGGCTTGTATGTGTGTATATAGTATGTGGTGTGTATATAGTATATGATGTGTGTGTATAGTATATGGTGTGTGTATAGTATGTGGCTTGTGTGTATATAGTATGTGGTGTGTGTATATAGTATGGTGTGAGTATATAATGTGTGGCTTGTGTGTGTATATATGGTATGTTGTGTGTATATAGTACGTTGTGTGTATGTTATATGTGGCTTGTATGTGTGTATATAGTATGTGGTGTGTGTATATAGTATGTGGTGTGTATATAGTATATGATGTGTGTATAGTATATGGTGTGTGCATAGTATGTGGTGTGTGTATATAGTATGGTGTGAGTATATAATGTGTGGCTTGTGTGTGTATATATGGTATGTTGTGTGTATATAGTATGTTGTGTGTATGTAATATGTGGCTTGTATGTGTGTATATAGTATGTGGTGTGTATATAGTATATGATGTGTGTGTATAGTATATGGTGTGTGTATAGTATGTGGCTTGTGTGTATATAGTATGTGGTGTGTATATATAGTATGGTGTGAGTATATAATGTGTGGCTTGTGTGTGTATATATGGTATGTTGTGTGTATATAGTACGTTGTGCGTATGTTATATGTGGCTTGTATGTGTGTATATAGTATGTGGTGTGTGTATCTAGTATATGGTGAGTGTGTATAGTACGTTGTGTGTATGTTATATGTGGCTTGTATGTGTGTATATAGTATGTGGTGTGTGTATCTAGTATATGGTGTGTGTATATAGTATGTTGTGTGTATGTTATATGTGGCTTGTATGTGTGTATATAGTATGTGGTGTGTATATAGTATATGATGTGTGTGTATAGTATATGGTGTGTGTATAGTATGTGGCTTGTGTGTATATAGTATGTGGTGTGTGTATATAGTATGGTGTGAGTATATAATGTGTGGCTTGTGTGTGTATATATGGTATGTTGTGTGTATATAGTACGTTGTGTGTATGTTATATGTGGCTTGTATGTGTGTATATAGTATGTGGTGTGTGTATATAGTATGTGGTGTGTATATAGTATATGATGTGTGTAAAGTATATGGTGTGTGCATAGTATGTGGTGTGTGTATATAGTATGGTGTGAGTATGTTATATGTGGCTTGTATGTGTGTATATAGTATGTGGTGTGTATATAGTATATGATGTGTGTATAGTATATGGTATGTATATAGTATGTGGTGTGTGTATATAGTATGTGGTGTGTGTATATAGTATGGTATGAGTATATAATGTGTGGCTTGTGTGTGTATATATGGTATGTTGTGTGTATATAGTACGTTGTGTGTATGTCATATGTGGCTTGTATGTGTGTATATAGTATGTGGTGTGTGTATCTAGTATATGGTGTGTGTATATAGTATGTGGCTTGTGTGTATATAGTATGTGGTGTGTGTATATAGTATGGTGTGAGTATGTTATATGTGGCTTGTATGTGTGTATATAGTATGTGGTGTGTATATAGTATATGATGTGTGTATAGTATATGGTATGTATATAGTATATGGTGTGTGTATATAGTATGTTGTGTGTATGTTATATGTGGCTTGTATGTGTGTATATAGTATGTGGTGTGTATATAGTATATGATGTGTGTATAGTATATGGTGTGTGTATAGTATGTGGCTTGTGTGTATATAGTATGTGGTGTGTATATATAGTATGGTGTGAGTATATAATGTGTGGCTTGTGTGTATATAGTATGTGGTGTGTATATAGTATGGTGTGAGTATGTTATATGTGGCTTGTATGTGTGTATATAGTATGTGGTGTGTATATAGTATATGATGTGTGTATAGTATATGGTATGTATATAGTATGTGGTGTGTGTATATAGTATGTGGTGTGTGTATATAGTATGGTATGAGTATATAATGTGTGGTTGTGTGTGTATATATGGTATGTTGTGTGTATATAGTACGTTGTGTGTATGTCGTATGTGGCTTGTATGTGTGTATATAGTATATGGTGTGTGTATCTAGTATATGGTGTGTGTATATAGTATGTTGTGTGTATGTTATATGTGGCTTGTATGTGTGTATATAGTATGTGTTGTGTATATAGTATATGATGTGTGTATAGTATATGGTGTGTGTATAGTATGTGGTGTGTGTATATAGTATGGTGTGAGTATATAATGTGTGGCTTGTGTGTGTATATATGGTATGGTGTGTGTATATAGTATGTTGTGTGTATGTTATATGTGGCTTGTATGTGTGTATATAGTATGTGTTGTGTATATAGTATATGATGTGTGTATAGTATATGGTGTGTGTATAGTATGTGGTGTGTGTATATAGTATGGTGTGAGTATATAATGTGTGGCTTGTGTGTGTATATATGGTATGTTGTGTGTATATAGTATGTTGTGTGTATGTTATATGTGGCTTGTATGTGTGTATATAGTATGTGGTGTGTGTATAATATGTGGTGTGTGTATGTAGTATGTGGCTTGTGTGTATATAGTATGTGGTGTGTGTATATAGTATGGTGTGAGTATATAATGTGTGGCTTGTGTGTGTATATATGGTATGTTGTGTGTATATAGTACGTTGTGTGTATGTTATATGTGGCTTGTATGTGTGTATATAGTATGTGGTGTGTGTATATAGTATGTGGTGTGTATATAGTATATGATGTGTGTATAGTATATGGTGTGTGCATAGTATGTGGAGTGTGTATATAGTATGGTGTGAGTATATAATGTGTGGCTTGTGTGTGTATATATGGTATGTTGTGTGTATGTTATATGTGGCTTGTATGTGTGTATATAGTATGTGGTGTGTATATAGTATATGATGTGTGTGTATAGTATATGATGTGTGTATAGTATATGGTGTGTGTATAGTATGTGGTGTGTGTATATAGTATGGTGTGAGTATATAATGTGTGGCTTGTGTGTGTATATATGGTATGTTGTGTGTATATAGTACGTTGTGCGTATGTTATATGTGGCTTGTATGTGTGTATATAGTATGTGGTGTGTGTATCTAGTATATGGTGTGTGTATATAGTATGTGGCTTGTGTGTATATAGTATGTGGTGTGTGTATATAGTATGGTGTGAGTATGTTATATGTGGCTTGTATGTGTGTATATAGTATGTGGTGTGTATATAGTATATGATGTGTGTATAGTATATGGTGTGTGTATAGTATATGGTGTGTATATAGTATGTGGTGTGTGTATATAGTATGGTATGAGTATATAATGTGTGGCTTGTGTGTGTATATATGGTATGTTGTGTGTATATAGTACGTTGTGTGTATGTCATATGTGGCTTGTATGTGTGTATATAGTATGTGGTGTGTGTATATAGTATGGTGTGAGTATGTTATATGTGGCTTGTATGTGTGTATATAGTATGTGGTGTGTATATAGTATATGATGTGTGTATAGTATATGGTGTGTGTATAGTATGTGGCTTGTGTGTATATAGTATGGTGTGAGTATATAATGTGTGGCTTGTGTGTGTATATATGGTATGTTGTGTGTATATAGTATGTTGTGTGTATGTTATATGTGGCTTGTATGTGTGTATATAGTATGTGGTGTGTATATAGTATATGATGTGTGTATAGTATATGGTGTGTGTATAGTATGTGGCTTGTGTGTATATAGTATGTGGTGTGTATATAGTATGGTGTGAGTATATAATATGTGGCTTGTGTGTGTATATATGGTATGTTGTGTGTATATAGTATGTTGTGTGTATGTTATATGTGGCTTGTATGTGTGTATATAGTATGTGGTGTGTATATAGTATATGATGTGTGTATAGTATATGGTGTGTATATAGTATGTGGTGTGTGTATATAGTATGTGGTGTGTGTATATAGTATGGTATGAGTATATAATGTGTGGCTTGTGTGTGTATATATGGTATGTTGTGTGTATATAGTACGTTGTGTGAATGTCATATGTGGCTTGTATGTGTGTATATAGTATGTGGTGTGTGTATCTAGTATATGGTGTGTGTATATAGTATGTTGTGTGTATGTTATATGTGGCTTGTATGTGTGTATATAGTATGTGGTGTGTATATAGTATATGATGTGTGTATAGTATGTGGTGTGTGTATATAGTATGGTATGAGTATATAATGTGTGGCTTGTGTGTGTATATATGGTATGTTGTGTGTATATAGTATGTTGTGTGTATGTTATATGTGGCTTGTATGTGTGTATATAGTATGTGGTGTGTATATAGTATATGATGTGTGTGTATAGTATATGGTGTGTGTATAGTATGTGGCTTGTGTGTATATAGTATGTGGTGTGTGTATATAGTATGGTGTGAGTATATAATGTGTGGCTTGTGTGTGTATATATGGTATGTTGTGTGTATATAGTACGTTGTGTGTATGTTATATGTGGCTTGTATGTGTGTATATAGTATGTGGTGTGTGTATATAGTATGTGGTGTGTATATAGTATATGATGTGTGTGTATAGTATATGGTGTGTGTATAGTATGTGGCTTGTGTGTATATAGTATGTGGTGTGTGTATATAGTATGGTGTGAGTATATAATGTGTGGCTTGTGTGTGTATATATGGTATGTTGTGTGTATATACTATGTTGTGTGTATGTTATATGTGGCTTGTATGTGTGTATATAGTATGTGGTGTGTATATAGTATATGATGTGTGTATAGTATATGGTGTGTATATAGTATGTGGTGTGTGTATATAGTATGGTATGAGTATATAATGTGTGGCTTGTGTGTGTATATATGGTATGTTGTGTGTATATAGTACGTTGTGTGTATGTTATATGTGGCTTGTATGTGTGTATATAGTATGTGGTGTGTATATAGTATATGATGTGTGTATCTAGTATATGGTGTGTGTATAGTATGTGGCTTGTGTGTATATAGTATGTGGTGTGTGTATATAGTATGGTATGAGTATATAATGTGTGGCTTGTGTGTGTATATATGGTATGTTGTGTGTATATAGTATGTTGTGTGTATGTTATATGTGGCTTGTATGTGTGTATATAGTATGTGGTGTGTATATAGTATATGATGTGTGTGTATAGTATATGGTGTGTGTATAGTATGTGGCTTGTGTGTATATAGTATGTGGTGTGTGTATATAGTATGGTGTGAGTATATAATGTGTGGCTTGTGTGTGTATATATGGTATGTTGTGTGTATATAGTACGTTGTGTGTATGTTATATGTGGCTTGTATGTGTGTATATAGTATGTGGTGTGTGTATATAGTATGTGGTGTGTATATAGTATATGATGTGTGTGTATAGTATATGGTGTGTGTATAGTATGTGGCTTGTGTGTATATAGTATGTGGTGTGTGTATATAGTATGGTGTGAGTATATAATGTGTGGCTTGTGTGTGTATATATGGTATGTTGTGTGTATATACTATGTTGTGTGTATGTTATATGTGGCTTGTACAGTGGGGCAAAAAAGTATTTAGTCAGTCAGCAATAGTGCAAGTTCCACCACTTAAAAAGACGAGAGGCGTCTGTAATTTACATCATAGGTAGACCTCAACTATGGGAGACAAACTGAGAAAAAAAAATCCAGAAAATCACAATGTCTGTTTTTTTTTTCATTTTATTTGCATATTATGGTGGAAAATAAGTATTTGGTCAGAAACAAGCAATCAAGATTTCTGGCTCTCACAGACCTGTAACTTCTTCTTTAAGAGTCTCCTCTTTCCTCCACTCATTACCTGTAGTAATGGCACCTGTTTAAACTTGTTATCAGTATAAAAAGACACCTGTGCACACCCTCAAACAGTCTGACTCCAAACTCCACTATGGTGAAGACCAAAGAGCTGTCAAAGGACACCAGAAACAAAACTGTAGCCCTGCACCAGGCTGGGAAGACTGAATCTGCAATGGCCAACCAGCTTGGAGTGAAGAAATCAACTGTGGGAGCAATAATTAGAAAATGGAAGACATACAAGACCACTGATAATCTCCCTCGATCTGGTGCTCCACGCAAAATCCCACCCCGTGGGGTCAGAATGATCACAAGAACGGTGAGCAAAAATCCCAGAACCACGCGGGGGGACCTAGTGAATGAACTGCAGAAAGCTGGGACCAATGTAACAAGGCCTACCATAAGTAACACACTACGCCACCATGGACTCAGATCCTGCAGTGCCAGACGTGTCCCACTGCTTAAGCCTGTACATGTCCGGGCCCGTCTGAAGTTTGCTAGAGAGCATTTGGATGATCCAGAGGAGTTTTAGGAGAATGTCCTATGGTCTGATGAAACCAAACTGGAACTGTTTGGTAGAAACACAACTTGTCGTGTTTGGGGGAAAAAGAATACTGAGTTGCATCCATCAAACACCATACCTACTGTAAAGCATGGTGGTGGAAACATCATGCTTTGGGGCTGTTTCTCTGCAAAGGGGCCAGGACGACTGATCCGGGTACTTGAAAGAATGAATGGGGCCATGTATCGTGAGATTTTGAGTGCAAACCTCCTTCCATCAGCAAGGGCATTGCAGATGAAACGTGGCTGGGTCTTTCAACATGACAATGATCCAAAGCACACCGCCAGGGCAATGAAGGAGTGGCTTCGTAAGAAGCATTTCAAGGTCCTGGAGTGGCCTAGCCAGTCTCCAGATCTCAACCCTATAGAAAACTTTTGGAGGGAGTTGAAAGTCCGTGTTGCCAAGCGAAAAGCCAAAAACATCACTGCTCTAGAGGAGATCTGCATGGAGGAATGGGCCAACATACCAACAACAGTGTGTGGCAACCTTGTGAAGACTTACAGAAAACGTTTGACCTCTGTCATTGCCAACAAAGGATATATCACAAAGTATTGAGATGAAATTTTGTTTCTGACCAAATACTTATTTTCCACCATAATATGCAAATAAAATGAAAAAAAAACAGACAATGTGATTTTCTGGATTTTTTTTTCTCAGTTTGTCTCCCATAGTTGAGGTCTACCTATGATGTAAATTACAGACGCCTCTCATCTTTTTAAGTGGTGGAACTTGCACTATTGCTGACTGACTAAATACTTTTTTGCCCCACTGTATGTGTGTATATAGTATGTGGTGTGTATATAGTATATGATGTGTGTATAGTATATGGTGTGTATATAGTATGTGGTGTGTGTATATAGTATGGTATGAGTATATAATGTGTGGCTTGTGTGTGTATATATGGTATGTTGTGTGTATATAGTACGTTGTGTGTATGTTATATGTGGCTTGTATGTGTGTATATAGTATGTGGTGTGTATATAGTATATGATGTGTGTATCTAGTATATGGTGTGTGTATAGTATGTGGCTTGTGTGTATATAGTATGTGGTGTGTGTATATAGTATGGTGTGAGTATATAATGTGTGGCTTGTGTGTGTATATATGGTATGTTGTGTGTATATAGTACGTTGTGTGTATGTTATATGTGGCTTGTATGTGTGTATATAGTATGTGGTGTGTATATAGTATATGATGTGTGTATCTAGTATATGGTGTGTGTATAGTATGTGGCTTGTGTGTATATAGTATGTGGTGTGTGTATATAGTATGGTGTGAGTATATAATGTGTGGCTTGTGTGTATATATGGTATGTTGTGTGTATATAGTACGTTGTGTGTATGTTATATGTGGCTTGTATGTGTGTATATAGTATGTGGTGTGTATATAGTATATGGTGTGTGTATAGTATATGGTGTGTATAGTATGTGGTGTGTGTATATAGTATGGTATGAGTATATAATGTGTGGCTTGTGTGTGTATATATGGTATGTTGTGTGTATATAGTACGTTGTGTGTATGTTATATGTGGCTTGTATGTGTGTATATAGTATGTGGTGTGTATATAGTATATGATGTGTGTATCTAGTATATGGTGTGTGTATAGTATGTGGCTTGTGTGTATATAGTATGTGGTGTGTGTATATAGTATGGTGTGAGTATATAATGTGTGGCTTGTGTGTGTATATATGGTATGTTGTGTGTATATAGTACATTGTGTGTATGTTATATGTGGCTTGTATGTGTGTATATAGTATGTGGTGTGTATATAGTATATGATGTGTGTATCTAGTATATGGTGTGTGTATAGTATGTGGTGTGTGTATATAGTATGGTGTGAGTATATAATGTGTGGCTTGTGTGTGTATATATGGTATGTTGTGTGTATATGGTATGTTGTGTGTATGTTATATGTGGCTTGTATGTGTGTATATAGTATGTGGTGTGTGTATCTAGTATATGGTGTGTGTATATAGTATGTGGCTTGTGTGTGCGCAAATAGTATGTGGTGTGCTATAACATATGACGCTGCACAGTGTCCTTACAGGACCACCTGTATAACCGTGGCTCTGGAATACCCTGTGACATATTTGAGAAAGATTCATTGAATCAATACATGAATACATGACTTATACCTATGGAAATAAATACAAATCATCCATTTTGCTTGAACTGAATTGAGTGTGCAGTGAACATTTCCAGGATAGAGGAGCAGCACCATGCAAAGGAGCAGTGAAGGACCTGCAGCCGCTAAGGCCGGACAGAGCCCTGACTTCAACCCCATCCAACACATTTGGGATGAACAAGAATGAAGATTGCTAGCCAGGACCACCCATCCAGCATCAATGTCTACTGTCACAAATGCAATCCTGATTGAAGGGGCAAAAATCCCCACAGACACCTCCAAAATCTTGGAGAAAAAGACAAACGCCACATTAATGCCTATGAATTTTGAGTAACATGTTATAAAATTCCGTATCCCTACACTTATGTGCATATGTATAATAACAATATAAGAAAAAAATTGGACTATACTCTTCTTTATACATGTGTTCATGTGTGTGTGGAGTGGGGGGGCGCAGGGGTGCTGTTTTCTATAATATGCTGTATCACATTATTTACATATATCTATAAATCCTCCAATACTTTATTATACAGGATTATACTGGATCTGATTGTCTCCTGCAGCCATTCTAGAATGTTGTGACATCACAGGATCGGCGCTATTGTCAGCCGCTCTACTGGAACTCCTTTGAGAGTTGCAGTTGTGGATGAGAGTGAGTATGCGCGTCTGATGCTCCTGCCCTCAGTATTCCCCATTTCCTAGCTATACAAATTTCTGATTTCTTGTGATAAGCTTCCCCTATTTCCCAATTCTCATGTCCCATACATTTTTAGAAAGAAAACCTTTTATTTGTTAATTAGTTACAGTAATATTTACTGTTGATAAAGTTGGCATTTGAGATTAGGCTATTTATATGGAAACTTCTCTATTTGTCCTATTCAGGATTGTGCGATTGAAGAAGAAGAAGAATGTGGAGCACAAACGAGAGACCGATCTATGTAAGTTCCAAATAAGAAAAGCCGTGCAATTCAGAATAGTGATAGTAATGCTGTCTCTATACGTGTATGTAATAATGAATTTCTGTTGTCTGATGTCCGTTCTTTATACACTTTCTTTTTTTGCATGGTATCCTGATGTATTAATAATATTTTGAGGTAGTTATGATTATGTGATTGCTGTTATGTATTTTTTTTGTGGAGTTGTAGCAACCAAAAACCTGCAACGTTGGCATTTTGATTCTTTTTTATGCTTTACAGTTTCTACAGATTAGGTCAGTTAATTTTATATTTTCATAGGTCAGACTTTTCTGAACAGATTGATACCAAATATGTGTTTTTCTTTTATTTTTCCCTTTCTTTAATATTAACTGGAGGAAAGGGGGTTGATTTGAATTTTTATCTTTTTACATTTTTAAAAACTTTTTTCTTTCATGGGTAGAGATGAGTGGACCCCTGGTTGTTTGGGTCCAGCGGGTTCGGCCGAACTGTTAAAAAACCCGGACCCCATTCACTTGAATGGGGAGCCCGAATATCCAGTGTCTGCCATGCACCACTACTACAAATGACAGCGTGAACCCACCGCTGAGATCGGCGGTACAAAGTTTACCTCCAGTCACTGGTGTCGGCTGATGAGACATCTGCTCCCATCAACCGACGCCAGCTGCTGCTAATAACATTGAGAGCAGGTGATGACTCATGCTCTCTAAATAAATAATTAAAAAAACAATGTGTGGGCTCCCCTGTATTTTTGATAACCTGCCAGGCAAAACTGACAGCTTGGGGCCCCAATGCTCAGCTGTCAGCTTCAGCAAGGCTGGGTATCAAGTATAGAGGGGTTCTCAGGGCTGGAAGGAAGACTGAGATCAGCTGCAGCCCGGACTTCCTCTTCATGTTCAATCTGTACGAAGGTGGGGACAATGATGCCAGCGCTGATTGGGCGCCGAGCACCACGTGTCACAACACGGCACCAGAGCTCTGGGGACCGCAAGTGCTGACACTGCTGGAACAGCACCAGCATGGGAGGGGAGTCTAAGCTTTATTATTTTATTGGGACCAAACATTTAGTTCAAGAAGGAATTGTCCAAGTAGTGGACAACTCTTTTAAAGAGTTAAATCTTTGTAGCATAATAACGTTTACTTATATATAGCGCTAGCATATTGTGCAGTGCTTTGCATACATTATCATCGCTGTCCCCAATGGAGCACACAATCTACTTTCCCTATCAGTATGGGGAGAACATACAAACTCCTTGCAGATGTTGTCCTTGGTGGGATTTGAACCCCAGCGCTGCAAGGCTGCAGTGCCATGAAACACACACAACTCTTTGTTACATTACGGCAGATGTAGTAACGCAGCGATGCCAGTTTACCCCCATTTTTAAACCCAATAAATATGTACAGAATGGACGCAGCTCCAGAGCTTCCTAATGCACAACTAATGTATAAATATATTCCACATATCTTATAGCTGTCAGCCGATGCCGGGTCACATAGCAGGCGTGCTGTTTATGGACTGTATGAATGCTGCATGGGGCACGGACTGGCGCTCTGCTCATAGATTTATTAATACTAGCGCAGTCTATCTTGTGTGATAATGTCACATTCATTGTCTAGTGTAATGGGTGTAATGGAAGCCTATGAGTATGTGATGTACAGGACAATGTAAGAAGATGAAAGATTTCATAGACTTTTTACACTTCTCTGTTTTACTTTTACAGCCTGCAGTGATTGACATCCCATGTAAGTATCACATTCTTCTCACATGCATTTATAGCATTTATGCCTGGCCGTGTCCCCCAGCGCCCTGCTCCGGTCTGTGCAGTGTGGGGCTGAGGTTTTCTACAGCAGGCGCGATCTATTGCTGCCTATCGCGCCTGCTGAGCCGAGTCTCAGGCTGAATGGTGGAACAAGAAGCTGATGGTAAAATTATGATGATGGGGAAACAAAGCCAACACTCCCCAGGACTCACGGGTCGTGTGGCCCCCCGCTATTGATGTGACGCCCCTGCAGTCCAGTAGGGACTGTATAGCCGAAAGCTGGATGCCAGATCAGATCCGATATTGTGTAAGGAAGTCTCTGTACAATCACGTTGTAAAGGAAGGGCTCAGTCACGTGTGTGTCTATGTACCAGGGGTGCTGCCAGTATTTTTCACTGGCCCTTCTGTTCTATGGAGCTGGTAACATGTCAGCTGTGGGGCGAATTGTGGATCACACTCACCCACTGACTGACTACTAGGAGAAACTTGGGAAACTTCCATCAGGTTTTGGTTTTCTTTTTGCATACAATAGAAAAGGATGAGATACTGATGGTAAAAAATGGACACATGGAGTAAAACTAGATGAAAATTGGAAGCAGCGCACTGATGAAAATTAGTTTGGGTTTGTGCAGATGAGAAAAACAAAGACGTGTGAATACGACCCAAAAATAAGTCGTCCGCTGCAACTGTTATTAAATACTTCAATAAATCCAATTGTAAACTGTTGTTTCTTTTTCAGCTGAAGGTGTAAATCGCAGGTAAGAGTCTTTCTCATCATTGTACAGTGTGTGGGGCGCATGCGCCACCTCGGCTCCATGCTACAGGGGCATCTCAGGGCTGGAGGGTCCGGGGAACGCAGCCCCAGCAAACAGCAGCTTATTCCCTATACTGTGGATTGGGGATAAATAAGTGGGAACATCTATTTTAACAGCTCCCATCAATTACTAGTGTTACCATACCTTCTAGTTAACCCTTACCTAATCTATGCATTGATGTATTTCCTTGTACTATAGGATGGACTTCACAGGGTTCCCTAAATTTACGACACTGATGATAAAATATATAGAAAGGATCACAATTTGGTAAGTGATAAAAATGTAACGCTCTAATATAAACCAACCTTCTGGATTCCATAATGATGGAGCTGTCTCCTTATCTCTGATGACTGAGTCATTATATTCTGGGAGGGATGTTCCCCTGTAGATCCTGTCTGCACACAATATCTGTCTACACAGAGAGCCGCCATGTTTTGGGCACCGCTCATGGATCGTATCTTACAGCACAAAGATGCCACAACACAGGGATTGTTACTTCACTTGTTCAATGGTAGGAGGAGAAAACACAGGAGCCATTATGGTAGTATGGCTTCTTAGAAAGGAAGGACATATACCTTCTCTAGGGATCTGTATTCAGAGCTCATCTGACAGTTTTCCCAATGAACAGTGTATAGTTAGAAAATCACCACTAAATTAAATTCATTATGTTTGGAATAATCATCTATTGTAAATTTAAAAAGGGAAATAATAAAGACAAGAAAGGCCATGGGATCTTTTTCTGCCAATAATCTTCTAGTTCTCTCGGTATCCCCGTACAGAAACATCCTCTATTGGCAGCTGCTGCCAGACAGAATTTGAGGATTTCAAGAGAATCTATCACCAGGTTTTTGCTGCCGCATCTAAAAGCAACAATTTCAGCAATGTTTCTCATTACTGGGCTGCTTACAATTTTGATAAAATTATTTTATCTGCTGCAGATCTAGCAGTGCTCTGAATGTTGAGCCCTGTATAACTCCGCCCACACCACTGATCGGCTGCTCAATGTACACTGTGCATAGGAAAAAGACTGCCAATCAGGGGTGGGTGCAGAGCTCATAAATAAGGAGGACTACATGGCAGCAGGTTTACTAGTCCTCTAGAGATAATCTTCTGCTGATAAAAGCGTGATTTTATCAAAGCTACAGCAAACAGCTCCATAATTATGGATGCGCATTCACCAGAGACGTGTCGATGTCACATATCATGTAACTTGCGTCGCTGATTCTATTTTATCCTCTATTGAGCACTTTTGGTGAATAAAGGAAGAAGGTTGTTCACAAGTTCATTGAGATGGATTTTCTCCTGTTTAGGTTGCAGCAAACAACCCAACAAGTGACACATCCCTGGAAGCAAGGTTTCCAGCTCTAAGTTATGCTACTCTCAGATTAGGAGGCAAAATCCTGGTGACAAATTCTCTTTAAAGGGAATCTGAAACCAAGTTTTTGCTACATAATCTGAAAATGGTATGATGTAGGGACAGAGAAAATGATTCCAGCAATGTGCCACTTACTAGGCTTCTTGGTGCAGTTTTATTAAAATCCCTGTTTTCTCTTGTACAGATCTATCAGTGCTCTGAATGTTGAGCCCTGTATAACCCCTCCCACACTACTGATTGACAGCTTTCTAGGTAAATTATACTTTGCCAGAAAGCTGCTAATCATCGGTGGGGACGGAGTTATACAGAGCAGGAGGACTACATGGCATGAGGCAACTAGTCCTCTAATGATAATATCCTGCTAATAAAACAATAATTTTATTGAAACTACAGCAAGCAGCCCAGTAAGTGACAACTTGCTGGAATCATGCTCTTTGCCCCTACACAATGCTGTTCTCAGATTAAACAGCAGAAACCTGCTGACAGATATTTTTGTATCTCTGGAATGTAGTCAATGTAAAATGTTGGCAAAGAAAGTACCTAGAATGGAGGGAGGAGGGGAGGAATGAAGCCACATTTGTCATGATCACTAATGGTATTGAACATCCTAACAATTAATGGTATTTGTACCTTTCTATATGAGATATATATGTTCCATGTACCATAGGGAGCAGACCATACAGTGGCCGGAAGAAGAAGTTAGCACCGAGATCATGGAGATGGAGATTATACATCTGACTCTGTAAGTGCTGAGATTTATTGAGCTAATAACAGCAAACCTCACAGATTGCACAGTGATATATAGAATTACTGCCTCCCACTGTGGACTATGACTTAGTGGGGGTTTAGGTTACACTTTACACTAAGTTACAGGGAAACATCAGAACTTGACTGGGTAGAACAATAGTGACCAGCAAGATTCAATTAAAACCCCCTACTTTACAGGGGGCTAACCACCGCTCCATGTAGGTGACTGAGGCAGTGCTGCCCCCAATACAGACATGGCTGAGAGCACTGTGGTACCTGGAATAATAGAGAGGATGCGGCACTGACCAGCACTGTGGGCTCTCCACTCTCAGGATCTGTGGGAGGACGAATGGTAGTCGGACCCCCACCGGGTCAGAGAGTGGAGCTGCGCTTGCGCAGTATGTTTCTTACATGCGCTTGCACATTGTTCATCGGCAATCTACACATGCACCGTGACGATAGATGTATATACACACACATATATATAGATATACATAATATGAGTGTGTGTGTATATATATATATATACACAATATATATATATATATACACATATATATATAGAGAGAGATAAATATATATATATACCTTATTATGTATGTATATATTGACAGCTCAATTATTACATATAAATAAATGAGTATACAGTTGAAACCAGAAGTTTACATACACTATATACAAAGGCACATATACATGTTTTTCTCAATATCTAACATGAAATCAGAATAGACTTTTCCTATTTTAGGTCAATTAGAATTACCATAATTATTAATATTTGCCAAATGTCAGAATAATGAGAGAGAGAGAGAGAATGCTTTAAAGGGAACCTGTCAGCAGAATTGTGCTGAGTAACCTACACACACTGTCAGGTTGGTGCTGTTAAACTTAATAAATTTATACCTTGGTTGATGAAATCCATCTTGTACTTTTTTAATCCTTATTTTTAGTTTTGTGTTTATGATATGCTTCTGCTCTAAGACGGGGTTGGTGTTTATGGTGCTCTGATAGCAGTCTGCATTATGAATACCTAACAGGTCACTGATCCCTCACTGACCTGCCCCCTAGTTTGCATAATGAATATACTAATGTGTGTATTTGAAAAAAAAATGTTACTTCATCAAAAAGGCGGTGCCTCCAGCATCTGCACATTATCACTTGTCAGTTAGTGCCTATTATATTGTGGTGTTGAAAAGAAAAAAAAACACCATCAAAATGGCACCGTCGGCTGCGCCTGTGCATTTGCACCTATCGTGTACCAATAGATACTACTGTAAAAGAGTCGCCTCCTGCGCCATTTTGTTGTAGTGTAAAATTTTTTGGCTGTAGCAACAAGGGGTGGGCGGAGGCGTTTGCACAGTACTATCTATTGGTATGCGATAGATGCCAATGTGCAGGCGCAGCCAGCGGCGCCATTTTGATGGTAAATTTTTTTTTTTCAACACAGCAAAATAATAGGCACTAACTGACAAGTGCACAGGCCCCGTAGACGCCACCATTTTGATGAAGTGACATGTCTTTTTAAATATACACATTAATATATTCACTAAGCAAACTAGACGGCAAAAAGAAGCACAAGACGGATTTCATCAACCAAGGCATCATTTTATTAAGTATAAGGCCGGGGTCACACTGGCGAGGAATACGGACGAGTGAGAGGCGTTAAAAGCACGCATTACACATGGACAAATTATTCTCTATGGGTTTGCTCCCAACAGCCGTATATTTCTTGGGCGTATTCTACTGTCCGTGCCAATAGCAGCATGCTGCGATTGTCAGCGTACTACGCCCGTAATACGCCAATGCAAGTCTATGAGTGCACAAAAAAAAGGATTACACATGGACCACACATGTGACTTGCGAGAAATACGCACCCGGTGTCTTTTATAAAAGCTGGCAATTCAGTGCGCTATACAGTAAACTCACACTGACAGGTTTAATAAAGAAATGAAAGAATAGATACAGTATATACACATAGAATACATATATATACATACAAACATACATGTCATTGTGACAAACATATATATATATATATACAGTATATATATATATATATATATATATATATATATATATTTATATTTCACAGAGTTCTTCATAGCAGAATAGCCGCTAATTAAATTGGCGGCTTCTATCAAATCATTCACCAACCCGACATGAAATTACACATGGTTTACATTCAGTAAAGCATTTCATTTCATGTATTTTTATATGTCCCTGACTAATAATTAGATGAGGGTTTGTGTGCAAAATTTGGGAGTTCTAGTTGTTATTTTAAGAAGTTAATTCGTTGTTAAAAAATGCGTGGGCTTCCCATTGCCCTATAGTGGTGGCGAGTGGTTTAATCTAACAAAGGGTTAATGTCACCATTCGATTGTAAGGTGACATTAACCCTTTGTTAGATTAACCCATTCGCCACCGCTACAGGGCAAAGGGAAGCCCACACATTTTTTAACAACGAATTAACCCCTTTAAATAACAACTACAACTCACAAATTTTGCACACAAACCCTCATCTAATTATTAGTCTGGGACATATTCAAAAACATGAAATGAAATACTTTACTGAATGTAAACCAGGTGTCATTTCATGTCGGGTTGGGGAATGATTTGAAAGAAGCCGGCAATTTAATTAGCGGCTATTCTGCTATGAAGAACTCTGTGAAATATAAATATATATATATATATATGTTTGTCTCAATGACTTGTGTGTATATATATATATATATATGTATTCTATGTGTCTATATCTATTATTTTGTTTCTGTTAGAAACTCTGTCATAGGGCTCCATTATATGTCCATTTTGCAAGGCGGCGAGAAAATCTCGCCATACGGATTGCATACGGATGCCATACGGATTACATACAGATGCAGACATGCACAAAATATGCAACCACACCTTGCTTACAGATGACATACGGAGCACTATTTAGGGGTCATTCATCCGTATTACGCATGTAAACTACGGACCGTATTTTGCATCGGTTAGTGTGACCCCGGCCTAATGGTGCAGACTTGACACTGTCTGTAGGTTACTGAGCACAATCCTGCTGACAGGTTACCTTTAAGGCATTTTTATTGCTTACTGCAAAGTCAAAAGTTTATATACATTTAATTAGTATTTGGTACCATTGCCCTTAAACTAAATGACTTAGATCAAATATTTGGGATATCGTTCCACAAGCTTTTCCCAATAGTTGGTTGGAATTTGGGCCCATTCCTCCTGACAAAACTAGTTTAACTGATCCAGGTTTGTAAGTGGCCTTGCTCACACAGTGCTATGAATATGTGCACTAATCCCTGCATAATGTACAGTATATATGTTCCGTACTATTTCGTGCCTATTGCATACATTCTCTGTACTATTCCCTGCTTAGTGCATATATTCTCCACACTATTGTCTGCCTGTTGCATATATTCTCCACACTATTCCCTGCTTATTGAATATATTCTTTGCACTATTCCCTGCTTAGTGCATATATTCTCCTCACTATTCCCTGCCTAGAGCATATTTTATCTGCACTAATCCCTGCCTAGTGCATATATTCTCTGCACTATTCCCTGCCTAGTGCATATATTCTCTGCACTCTTTCCTGCCTAGTGCATATATTCTCCACACTATTACCTGCCAAGTGCATATATTCTCTGCACTAATCCCTGCCTAGAGCATATATTCTCAACACTCTTTGCTACCTAGTGCACATATTCTCCACACTATTCCCTGCCTAGAGCATATATTCTCTGCACTCTTTCCTGCCTAGTGCATATATTCTCCACACTATTACCTGCCTAGTGCATATATTCTCTGCACTATTCCCTGCTTAGTGTATATATTCTCCTCACTATTCCCTGCCTAGAGCATATATTCTCTGCACTAATCCCTGCCTAGTGCATATATTCTCTGCACTCTTTCCTGCCTAGTGCACATTTTCTCCACACTATTACCTGCCTAGTGCATATATTCTCCGCACTAATCCCTGCCTAGTGCATATATTCTCTGCATTCTTTCCTGCCTAGTGCATATATTCTCCACACTATTACCTGCCAAGTGCATATATTCTCTGCACTAATCCCTGCCTAGAGCATATATTGTCAACACTCTTTGCTACCTAGTGCACATATTCTCCACACTATTCCCTGCCTAGAGCATATATTCTCTGCACTCTTTCCTGCCTAGTGCATATATTCTCCACACTATTACCTGCCTAGTGCATATATTCTCTGCACTATTCCCTGCTTAGTGTATATATTCTCCTCACTATTCCCTGCCTAGAGCATATATTCTCTGCACTAATCCCTGCCTAGTGCATATATTCTCTGCACTCTTTCCTGCCTAGTGCACATTTTCTCCACACTATTACCTGCCTAGTGCATATATTCTCCACACTATTCCCTGCCTAGTGCATATATTCTCTGCACTCTTTCCTGCCTAGTGCATATATTCTCCACACTATTACCTGCCAAGTGCATATATTCTCTGCACTAATCCCTGCCTAGAGCATATTTTATCTGCACTAATCCCTGCCTAGTGCATATATTCTCTGCACTATTCCCTGCCTAGTGCATATATTCTCTGCACTCTTTCCTGCCTAGTGCATATATTCTCCACACTATTACCTGCCAAGTGCATATATTCTCTGCACTAATCCCTGCCTAGAGCATATATTCTCAACACTCTTTGCTACCTAGTGCACATATTCTCCACACTATTCCCTGCCTAGAGCATATATTCTCTGCACTCTTTCCTGCCTAGTGCATATATTCTCCACACTATTACCTGCCTAGTGCATATATTCTCTGCACTATTCCCTGCTTAGTGTATATATTCTCCTCACTATTCCCTGCCTAGAGCATATATTCTCTGCACTAATCCCTGCCTAGTGCATATATTCTCTGCACTCTTTCCTGCCTAGTGCACATTTTCTCCACACTATTACCTGCCTAGTGCATATATTCTCTGCACTAATCCCTGCCTAGTGCATATATTCTCTGCACTCTTTCCTGCCTAGTGCATATATTCTCCACACTATTAACTGCCTAGTGCATATATTCTCTGCACTATTCCCTGCTTAGTGTATATATTCTCCTCACTATTCCCTGCCTAGAGCATATATTCTCTGCACTAATCCCTGCCTAGTGCATATATTCTCTGCACTCTTTCCTGCCTAGTGCACATTTTCTCCACACTATTACCTGCCTAGTGCATATATTCTCTGCACTAATCCCTGCCTGGTGCACATATTCTCCACACGATTTCATGCCTAGTGCATATATTCTCCACACTATTCCCTGCCTAGTGCATATATTCTCTGCACTAATCCCTGCCTAGTGCATATATTCTCATCACTTTTCCCTGCCAAGTGCATATGTTATCTGCGCTCATCCCTGCCAGTCAGGGTACAGCTTGTATAAGAGTTTCAATTTGGTGTGGCCTGTAAATAACTCCACACACAGCCATTAATGTGTAAACCGCTGGTAACAATAGTGAGCACACCTCTAAGTGAAAATGGCCAAATTGTGCCCTAAGTGTCAATATTTTGTGTGGCCACCATTATTTTAAAGCATTGCCTTTACTCTCTTGGGCATGGAGTTCACTAGAACTTCACAGATTGTCACTGGAATCCTTTTCCACTCCTCCATGACAACATAACGGAGCTGGTGGATGTTGGAGACCTTGCACTCCTCCACCTTTGTTTGAAGATGCCATGCAGAAGTTCAGTAGGGTTTTGGTCTGGTGACATGCTTGGTCAGTCCAGCTCCTTTACCCTCAGTTTCTTTAGCAAGGCAGTGGTCATGTTAGAGGTGTGTTTGGGGTAATTATCATGTTGAAATACTGCCCTGCGACCCAGTTTCTGAAGAGAGGGGATCATGTACTGTGAAATACTGAAGCTGACCATGTTGGCATCCATGGTTCCCTCTGTGAACTATAGCTGCCCACAGATGGCAGCACTCATGCAGCCCCAAACCATGACACTCCCACCATCATGCTTGACTGTAGGTCTTTGTACTCCTCACCTGGTTGCTGCCACACACTTGACACCATCTGAACCAAATATGTTTATGTTGGTCTCAGCCCGCAGGACTTAATTCCAGTAATCCATCTCTTAGTCTGCTTGTCTTTAGCAGTGTTTGCAGGCTTTCTTGTGCATTATCTTTAGAAGAGGCTTCCTTATGGGATGACAGCCATGCAGACGAATTTGATGCAGTGTGCGTCATATGGTTTGAGCACTGACAGGCTGACCCACCACTCCTGTAACCTCTGCAGTAACGCTGGCAGCACTAATACGTCTATGTTGAAAGGACAGCTAATGGATATGATGGTGAGCACATGTACTCAACTCGTTTGTTCAACTATGGCGAGGACAGTTCTGAGTGGAACCTGTCTTGTTTAACTGCTGTATGGTTTTGCCCACGATGCTGCAGCTCAGTTTCAGGTTGTTGGCAATCTTCTTACAGCCTAGGCCATCTTTTAGCAGAGCAATAATTGATTTTTACAGATCCTCATAGAGTTTCATTGCCCTGAGGAGCCAGGTTGAACTTCCATTTACCAGTATGAGAATGTGTGAGAGCGATAACACCAAATCTAACCCACCTGTCACCCATTCACACCTGAGATCTTGTAACACTAATGAGTTACGTGAAACTGGGGAGGGAAAATACTAAACTAGGAACAACTTAGCCATTTCACTTAGGGGCGTACTCAATTTTGTTGAAAGCGATTTAGATACTAATGGCTGCGTGTTGAGTTATGTAGAGGAAATGCCACATTTATACAAGCTGTACTACTTTATTTTGAAGATTTGACACCTTGATACATTGTTGTCCCATGAAAACAAAGTATTTACAAAAATGTAAAGAGTGCACTCACTTTTGTGATATACTGTAGGTCCTGAGGATAGCATATCAATATCTTGTAGCTTGAATGCGCTTTAAAATTGTTTGTTATATCCAAACTCTATAAAGGAAAACCGAGATATACTGCCAGCCGCAGCCCGAGATATACTGCCAGCCGCAGCCCGAGATATACTGCCAGCCGCAGCCCGAGATATACTGCCAGCCGCAGCCCGAGATATACTGCCAGCCGCAGCCCGAGATATACTGCCAGCCGCAGCCCGAGATATACTGCCAGCCGCAGCCCGAGATATACTGCCAGCCGCAGCCCGAGATATACTGCCAGCCGCAGCCCGAGATATACTGCCAGCCGCAGCCCGAGATATACTGCCAGCCGCAGCCCGAGATATACTGCCAGCCGCAGCCCGAGATATACTGCCAGCCGCAGCCCGAGATATACTGCCAGCCGCAGCCCGAGATATACTGCCAGCCGCAGCCCGAGATATACTGCCAGCCGCAGCCCGAGATATACTGCCAGCCGCAGCCCGAGATATACTGCCAGCCGCAGCCCGAGATATACTGCCAGCCGCAGCCCGAGATATACTGCCAGCCGCAGCCCGAGATATACTGCCAGCCGCAGCCCGAGATATACTGCCAGCCGCAGCCCGAGATATACTGCCAGCCGCAGCCCGAGATATACTGCCAGCCGCAGCCCGAGATATACTGCCAGCCGCAGCCCGAGATATACTGCCAGCCGCAGCCCGAGATATACTGCCAGCCGCAGCCCGAGATATACTGCCAGCCGCAGCCCGAGATATACTGCCAGCCGCAGCCCGAGATATACTGCCAGCCGCAGCCCGAGATATACTGCCAGCCGCAGCCCGAGATATACTGCCAGCCGCAGCCCGAGATATACTGCCAGCCGCAGCCCGAGATATACTGCCAGCCGCAGCCCGAGATATACTGCCAGCCGCAGCCCGAGATATACTGCCAGCCGCAGCCCGAGATATACTGCCAGCCGCAGCCCGAGATATACTGCCAGCCGCAGCCCGAGATATACTGCCAGCCGCAGCCCGAGATATACTGCCAGCCGCAGCCCGAGATATACTGCCAGCCGCAGCCCGAGATATACTGCCAGCCGCAGCCCGAGATATACTGCCAGCCGCAGCCCGAGATATACTGCCAGCCGCAGCCCGAGATATACTGCCAGCCGCAGCCCGAGATATACTGCCAGCCGCAGCCCGAGATATACTGCCAGCCGCAGCCCGAGATATACTGCCAGCCGCAGCCCGAGATATACTGCCAGCCGCAGCCCGAGATATACTGCCAGCCGCAGCCCGAGATATACTGCCAGCCGCAGCCCGAGATATACTGCCAGCCGCAGCCCGAGATATACTGCCAGCCGCAGCCCGAGATATACTGCCAGCCGCAGCCCGAGATATACTGCCAGCCGCAGCCCGAGATATACTGCCAGCCGCAGCCCGAGATATACTGCCAGCCGCAGCCCGAGATATACTGCCAGCCGCAGCCCGAGATATACTGCCAGCCGCAGCCCGAGATATACTGCCAGCCGCAGCCCGAGATATACTGCCAGCCGCAGCCCGAGATATACTGCCAGCCGCAGCCCGAGATATACTGCCAGCCGCAGCCCGAGATATACTGCCAGCCGCAGCCCGAGATATACTGCCAGCCGCAGCCCGAGATATACTGCCAGCCGCAGCCCGAGATATACTGCCAGCCGCAGCCCGAGATATACTGCCAGCCGCAGCCCGAGATATACTGCCAGCCGCAGCCCGAGATATACTGCCAGCCGCAGCCCGAGATATACTGCCAGCCGCAGCCCGAGATATACTGCCAGCCGCAGCCCGAGATATACTGCCAGCCGCAGCCCGAGATATACTGCCAGCCGCAGCCCGAGATATACTGCCAGCCGCAGCCCGAGATATACTGCCAGCCGCAGCCCGAGATATACTGCCAGCCGCAGCCCGAGATATACTGCCAGCCGCAGCCCGAGATATACTGCCAGCCGCAGCCCGAGATATACTGCCAGCCGCAGCCCGAGATATACTGCCAGCCGCAGCCCGAGATATACTGCCAGCCGCAGCCCGAGATATACTGCCAGCCGCAGCCCGAGATATACTGCCAGCCGCAGCCCGAGATATACTGCCAGCCGCAGCCCGAGATATACTGCCAGCCGCAGCCCGAGATATACTGCCAGCCGCAGCCCGAGATATACTGCCAGCCGCAGCCCGAGATATACTGCCAGCCGCAGCCCGAGATATACTGCCAGCCGCAGCCCGAGATATACTGCCAGCCGCAGCCCGAGATATACTGCCAGCCGCAGCCCGAGATATACTGCCAGCCGCAGCCCGAGATATACTGCCAGCCGCAGCCCGAGATATACTGCCAGCCGCAGCCCGAGATATACTGCCAGCCGCAGCCCGAGATATACTGCCAGCCGCAGCCCGAGATATACTGCCAGCCGCAGCCCGAGATATACTGCCAGCCGCAGCCCGAGATATACTGCCAGCCGCAGCCCGAGATATACTGCCAGCCGCAGCCCGAGATATACTGCCAGCCGCAGCCCGAGATATACTGCCAGCCGCAGCCCGAGATATACTGCCAGCCGCAGCCCGAGATATACTGCCAGCCGCAGCCCGAGATATACTGCCAGCCGCAGCCCGAGATATACTGCCAGCCGCAGCCCGAGATATACTGCCAGCCGCAGCCCGAGATATACTGCCAGCCGCAGCCCGAGATATACTGCCAGCCGCAGCCCGAGATATACTGCCAGCCGCAGCCCGAGATATACTGCCAGCCGCAGCCCGAGATATACTGCCAGCCGCAGCCCGAGATATACTGCCAGCCGCAGCCCGAGATATACTGCCAGCCGCAGCCCGAGATATACTGCCAGCCGCAGCCCGAGATATACTGCCAGCCGCAGCCCGAGATATACTGCCAGCCGCAGCCCGAGATATACTGCCAGCCGCAGCCCGAGATATACTGCCAGCCGCAGCCCGAGATATACTGCCAGCCGCAGCCCGAGATATACTGCCAGCCGCAGCCCGAGATATACTGCCAGCCGCAGCCCGAGATATACTGCCAGCCGCAGCCCGAGATATACTGCCAGCCGCAGCCCGAGATATACTGCCAGCCGCAGCCCGAGATATACTGCCAGCCGCAGCCCGAGATATACTGCCAGCCGCAGCCCGAGATATACTGCCAGCCGCAGCCCGAGATATACTGCCAGCCGCAGCCCGAGATATACTGCCAGCCGCAGCCCGAGATATACTGCCAGCCGCAGCCCGAGATATACTGCCAGCCGCAGCCCGAGATATACTGCCAGCCGCAGCCCGAGATATACTGCCAGCCGCAGCCCGAGATATACTGCCAGCCGCAGCCCGAGATATACTGCCAGCCGCAGCCCGAGATATACTGCCAGCCGCAGCCCGAGATATACTGCCAGCCGCAGCCCGAGATATACTGCCAGCCGCAGCCCGAGATATACTGCCAGCCGCAGCCCGAGATATACTGCCAGCCGCAGCCCGAGATATACTGCCAGCCGCAGCCCGAGATATACTGCCAGCCGCAGCCCGAGATATACTGCCAGCCGCAGCCCGAGATATACTGCCAGCCGCAGCCCGAGATATACTGCCAGCCGCAGCCCGAGATATACTGCCAGCCGCAGCCCGAGATATACTGCCAGCCGCAGCCCGAGATATACTGCCAGCCGCAGCCCGAGATATACTGCCAGCCGCAGCCCGAGATATACTGCCAGCCGCAGCCCGAGATATACTGCCAGCCGCAGCCCGAGATATACTGCCAGCCGCAGCCCGAGATATACTGCCAGCCGCAGCCCGAGATATACTGCCAGCCGCAGCCCGAGATATACTGCCAGCCGCAGCCCGAGATATACTGCCAGCCGCAGCCCGAGATATACTGCCAGCCGCAGCCCGAGATATACTGCCAGCCGCAGCCCGAGATATACTGCCAGCCGCAGCCCGAGATATACTGCCAGCCGCAGCCCGAGATATACTGCCAGCCGCAGCCCGAGATATACTGCCAGCCGCAGCCCGAGATATACTGCCAGCCGCAGCCCGAGATATACTGCCAGCCGCAGCCCGAGATATACTGCCAGCCGCAGCCCGAGATATACTGCCAGCCGCAGCCCGAGATATACTGCCAGCCGCAGCCCGAGATATACTGCCAGCCGCAGCCCGAGATATACTGCCAGCCGCAGCCCGAGATATACTGCCAGCCGCAGCCCGAGATATACTGCCAGCCGCAGCCCGAGATATACTGCCAGCCGCAGCCCGAGATATACTGCCAGCCGCAGCCCGAGATATACTGCCAGCCGCAGCCCGAGATATACTGCCAGCCGCAGCCCGAGATATACTGCCAGCCGCAGCCCGAGATATACTGCCAGCCGCAGCCCGAGATATACTGCCAGCCGCAGCCCGAGATATACTGCCAGCCGCAGCCCGAGATATACTGCCAGCCGCAGCCCGAGATATACTGCCAGCCGCAGCCCGAGATATACTGCCAGCCGCAGCCCGAGATATACTGCCAGCCGCAGCCCGAGATATACTGCCAGCCGCAGCCCGAGATATACTGCCAGCCGCAGCCCGAGATATACTGCCAGCCGCAGCCCGAGATATACTGCCAGCCGCAGCCCGAGATATACTGCCAGCCGCAGCCCGAGATATACTGCCAGCCGCAGCCCGAGATATACTGCCAGCCGCAGCCCGAGATATACTGCCAGCCGCAGCCCGAGATATACTGCCAGCCGCAGCCCGAGATATACTGCCAGCCGCAGCCCGAGATATACTGCCAGCCGCAGCCCGAGATATACTGCCAGCCGCAGCCCGAGATATACTGCCAGCCGCAGCCCGAGATATACTGCCAGCCGCAGCCCGAGATATACTGCCAGCCGCAGCCCGAGATATACTGCCAGCCGCAGCCCGAGATATACTGCCAGCCGCAGCCCGAGATATACTGCCAGCCGCAGCCCGAGATATACTGCCAGCCGCAGCCCGAGATATACTGCCAGCCGCAGCCCGAGATATACTGCCAGCCGCAGCCCGAGATATACTGCCAGCCGCAGCCCGAGATATACTGCCAGCCGCAGCCCGAGATATACTGCCAGCCGCAGCCCGAGATATACTGCCAGCCGCAGCCCGAGATATACTGCCAGCCGCAGCCCGAGATATACTGCCAGCCGCAGCCCGAGATATACTGCCAGCCGCAGCCCGAGATATACTGCCAGCCGCAGCCCGAGATATACTGCCAGCCGCAGCCCGAGATATACTGCCAGCCGCAGCCCGAGATATACTGCCAGCCGCAGCCCGAGATATACTGCCAGCCGCAGCCCGAGATATACTGCCAGCCGCAGCCCGAGATATACTGCCAGCCGCAGCCCGAGATATACTGCCAGCCGCAGCCCGAGATATACTGCCAGCCGCAGCCCGAGATATACTGCCAGCCGCAGCCCGAGATATACTGCCAGCCGCAGCCCGAGATATACTGCCAGCCGCAGCCCGAGATATACTGCCAGCCGCAGCCCGAGATATACTGCCAGCCGCAGCCCGAGATATACTGCCAGCCGCAGCCCGAGATATACTGCCAGCCGCAGCCCGAGATATACTGCCAGCCGCAGCCCGAGATATACTGCCAGCCGCAGCCCGAGATATACTGCCAGCCGCAGCCCGAGATATACTGCCAGCCGCAGCCCGAGATATACTGCCAGCCGCAGCCCGAGATATACTGCCAGCCGCAGCCCGAGATATACTGCCAGCCGCAGCCCGAGATATACTGCCAGCCGCAGCCCGAGATATACTGCCAGCCGCAGCCCGAGATATACTGCCAGCCGCAGCCCGAGATATACTGCCAGCCGCAGCCCGAGATATACTGCCAGCCGCAGCCCGAGATATACTGCCAGCCGCAGCCCGAGATATACTGCCAGCCGCAGCCCGAGATATACTGCCAGCCGCAGCCCGAGATATACTGCCAGCCGCAGCCCGAGATATACTGCCAGCCGCAGCCCGAGATATACTGCCAGCCGCAGCCCGAGATATACTGCCAGCCGCAGCCCGAGATATACTGCCAGCCGCAGCCCGAGATATACTGCCAGCCGCAGCCCGAGATATACTGCCAGCCGCAGCCCGAGATATACTGCCAGCCGCAGCCCGAGATATACTGCCAGCCGCAGCCCGAGATATACTGCCAGCCGCAGCCCGAGATATACTGCCAGCCGCAGCCCGAGATATACTGCCAGCCGCAGCCCGAGATATACTGCCAGCCGCAGCCCGAGATATACTGCCAGCCGCAGCCCGAGATATACTGCCAGCCGCAGCCCGAGATATACTGCCAGCCGCAGCCCGAGATATACTGCCAGCCGCAGCCCGAGATATACTGCCAGCCGCAGCCCGAGATATACTGCCAGCCGCAGCCCGAGATATACTGCCAGCCGCAGCCCGAGATATACTGCCAGCCGCAGCCCGAGATATACTGCCAGCCGCAGCCCGAGATATACTGCCAGCCGCAGCCCGAGATATACTGCCAGCCGCAGCCCGAGATATACTGCCAGCCGCAGCCCGAGATATACTGCCAGCCGCAGCCCGAGATATACTGCCAGCCGCAGCCCGAGATATACTGCCAGCCGCAGCCCGAGATATACTGCCAGCCGCAGCCCGAGATATACTGCCAGCCGCAGCCCGAGATATACTGCCAGCCGCAGCCCGAGATATACTGCCAGCCGCAGCCCGAGATATACTGCCAGCCGCAGCCCGAGATATACTGCCAGCCGCAGCCCGAGATATACTGCCAGCCGCAGCCCGAGATATACTGCCAGCCGCAGCCCGAGATATACTGCCAGCCGCAGCCCGAGATATACTGCCAGCCGCAGCCCGAGATATACTGCCAGCCGCAGCCCGAGATATACTGCCAGCCGCAGCCCGAGATATACTGCCAGCCGCAGCCCGAGATATACTGCCAGCCGCAGCCCGAGATATACTGCCAGCCGCAGCCCGAGATATACTGCCAGCCGCAGCCCGAGATATACTGCCAGCCGCAGCCCGAGATATACTGCCAGCCGCAGCCCGAGATATACTGCCAGCCGCAGCCCGAGATATACTGCCAGCCGCAGCCCGAGATATACTGCCAGCCGCAGCCCGAGATATACTGCCAGCCGCAGCCCGAGATATACTGCCAGCCGCAGCCCGAGATATACTGCCAGCCGCAGCCCGAGATATACTGCCAGCCGCAGCCCGAGATATACTGCCAGCCGCAGCCCGAGATATACTGCCAGCCGCAGCCCGAGATATACTGCCAGCCGCAGCCCGAGATATACTGCCAGCCGCAGCCCGAGATATACTGCCAGCCGCAGCCCGAGATATACTGCCAGCCGCAGCCCGAGATATACTGCCAGCCGCAGCCCGAGATATACTGCCAGCCGCAGCCCGAGATATACTGCCAGCCGCAGCCCGAGATATACTGCCAGCCGCAGCCCGAGATATACTGCCAGCCGCAGCCCGAGATATACTGCCAGCCGCAGCCCGAGATATACTGCCAGCCGCAGCCCGAGATATACTGCCAGCCGCAGCCCGAGATATACTGCCAGCCGCAGCCCGAGATATACTGCCAGCCGCAGCCCGAGATATACTGCCAGCCGCAGCCCGAGATATACTGCCAGCCGCAGCCCGAGATATACTGCCAGCCGCAGCCCGAGATATACTGCCAGCCGCAGCCCGAGATATACTGCCAGCCGCAGCCCGAGATATACTGCCAGCCGCAGCCCGAGATATACTGCCAGCCGCAGCCCGAGATATACTGCCAGCCGCAGCCCGAGATATACTGCCAGCCGCAGCCCGAGATATACTGCCAGCCGCAGCCCGAGATATACTGCCAGCCGCAGCCCGAGATATACTGCCAGCCGCAGCCCGAGATATACTGCCAGCCGCAGCCCGAGATATACTGCCAGCCGCAGCCCGAGATATACTGCCAGCCGCAGCCCGAGATATACTGCCAGCCGCAGCCCGAGATATACTGCCAGCCGCAGCCCGAGATATACTGCCAGCCGCAGCCCGAGATATACTGCCAGCCGCAGCCCGAGATATACTGCCAGCCGCAGCCCGAGATATACTGCCAGCATTAAAAAATAACATTCTAATGTATTAATAAAGCTAGTTTCACCTCTATTGAATTTATGACACCCTGAATTTCACTTTATTGCCTGCACGGAGTTTGATTACATGCTGCTCCCCACACTAGGCAAATTGCTCTGCTTTTTTTCCCCTAAACTCTCCTCCAGCGCTGCCCTCTTCCCACGCACTACACAATCATTGGCTTTTAAGATTAGTGCTGGGGCAGATACTATCATTCATTCCAGCACTGAAACTGACTGAGTAGTGATCCTGTGCTTCCATCTGTGGCAGTTCAGCACCGATCACTACACCTCACACCACAATGGTGATAGCACTGTCACATGTCCTCTATTACTCATGGGTGTAATGATTGCAATTACAGAGGGTGCAACCGGGTCCATACTGAAGGGGGACCCCCACGTCAGGTGTATGTGCATCCAAGTGTGTTGCACCGTGGAGATAGCAGCTGACAGTGACGTGCACGGCAGGAACGTTATCCCATAAACACATGCTGAAGCAAAATGATGTTTAGTTACAGCATAGATCAAGCTGCCAAACTTCTCTTCATGCCTCTGATACAGGTGAGGAGGGTCACATTGCGACCCCTGCAGTGGTGGGACAAGTTCTGATTTTTTTTTCAATCTGCTTGTCGTGGTACCCAGGGGATGTGTTGTGACCCTAATCACTTTATTTCTGCTGCTATGTCATGTAGCAGCAGCTTACAATGATTTTATGCTGCACAACCTGTGCCATGGCCAAAATCATTGTGTAACCCAGAATCAGTATATAATGCAGTGTACTGTAAAGCCGAATAAAAAGATTTACAGGACTCCATGGGAATCCAGTTAGGGTCATGGAAAGTTACACATTTGGTCAAGAAATAGTACACTCTTGTATTACATGCCACATTCAGCCAGGATGCTTGTGTCAGAATAATCAAGTCTGTGTATTATACACTGATATATATATATATGGACACATGTATGCAGCTGTTTTTCATATAGAAATGTAACCATATGAATATAGATTGATGTAGATACATGGCAAAAAAAAAAAAAATATAGCAGCACTCCAGGCATGAGATCGTGAAATAAACTGTGGTCTTTATTCACCCAGATATGCGCGACATTTCAACTTTTCAAACTGTGAACCTTTCTCAAGCCATCAACATTCACAGAGTATAAGCACAGTACATATAGGTTACACTGTATAATCAGTGATCAATCAATATACATCAGGAAAGAATAGTTGATATGTACAGGGCCGGCTCCAGGTTTTCATGGGCCCTGGGGAAATGGTCTCAGTGGGTCCCTTTAAGACATACCACGATACACAGATACGGCAGAGAAATATAGGTATAGAACAATGCCAAAGATTTCACTTACTTCTTACATTACATGAGTAATAACTATTTAGCTCAGAAACCGGACAGTTTAGTCCTCTATACAGTATTATTATTTATTTATATAGCACCATTGATTCCATGGTGCTGTACATGAGAAGGGGTTACATACAAATTACAGATATCACTTACAGTAAACTAACAATGACAGACTGATACAGAGGGGAGAGGACCCTGCCCTTTCGGGCTTACATGCTACAGGATGGTGGGGAAGGAGACAGTAGGTTGGTGGGTTACAGCAGTTCCGGTGTTGGGCTCCAGTATTATGGGTTCCACATAGCTCTCCATACAGGATCGTGGGCCCCATATAATGCTCCAGTATATGATGGGCCCCATACAATGCTCCAGTATATATGAGTCCAATATATTGCGCCAAGCGTAAAAAAAATGAAATGCTCACCTCTCCTCGCTGGCCGCTGCTCTGCTCCAGACTCCTCAGCATTGCAGTCGTCCGGCTTTTTGCACTGTGACTGTTCAGAGAAGAGGGAGCACACTAGTCACATCATCGCACCATCTGACCTGAAACATCCCAGAGTGAGAAGATGTGGAAGACACTGCAGCGGAAGAACAGGGAGAGGTAAGTATTACTAGTACTTGGGCCCTAAGCAAGCGGGGGGGCCCAACTTGTGGGTGCTGGCACCGGTCCCCATAGCGTGCTGGTGTCCCCAATGGTGAGTGGGCCCCCCAGCCTGCTCAGGGCCCTGACACTTACCCAAGAGCTGACGCTGGCCCTGCATATGTATACAGTGCAATAATATCAATCTCCTCATGAGTCATTAAGCATATAACAATAACTGATTTTCATCCTGTGCCAGTTCACAGGTATTGTGCATATAATATTAAAACCTTAATTGCTTGATAGAGATAATGTGATAACACAAGTGTTATAATTAATGATTGCTCATATAACTGCTGACGGTAGTAATATACATAGAATGTGCTCTAGGCTCAAGTGTGATGTCAGTGATCCCAGCTACTCACTACACCAGGGGCCTAGAGGTGGAGGGGGCACGCCAACACCAACGACTATATCAGCTGGATGCAAGTCCTTGGAGCCACATTCTGCTGAAATGTTTTGTGGTGCAGGGGACCCGCTGGCTCACTGAGCTGCAATACATGCCAGTGGCCTATCAGAGACTGGTAGCTGACGTCGGCGTGCCCGTGACTGGTGACACATGGCATCGACATCATGCACCATGGCGAGGATGCTGAAGTCAACTGCAGCGGCTGTAGAAGCGAACACCAGGCAGCGTAGGGGGAAGACGAGTAGTATTTTTTTATGTATTGGAGAACAGAACACATTATCCCAGGAAGGGGCACACTATCCCAGGAATGGTCCCAGTATGGGGGACATTATCCCAGGAAGGGGCACACTATCCCAGGAATGGTCCCAGTATGGGGGACATTATCCCAGGAAGGGGCACACTATCCCAGGAATGGTCCCAGTATGGGGGACATTATCCCAGGAAGGGGCACACTATCCCAGGAATGGACCCAGTATGGGGGACATTATCCCAGGAAGGGGCATCCCTGATTACGTACCATCCTCTTTAGTTATGTATGGGACAGTCCCCTAATATGTTGCGTCCTCTGTTTTTATGTACATTATTGTCCCATTATTACAAAGTATTATATCTTCTTATATATAGCACCGTTCTTTACATATTGCTTTCTTGTTATTTTTGTTAATCACAGCGCTCTCTCTTTACTACAGTGTCCTCTCTTGTTAGATATAACATGACTGCTGATGGTGCAACATCTCACCAGTTAATCATACTTTGCTATCAGAAAAGAAGCTTTACCAACTTCCATCAGCAATCACTTCAGTTTTTATATAACAAGAGTGGATACTATAATAAAACAGGATGCTCTAAATAACGAGATTCCGATATGTAAGGGATGGTGCTGTACATAAGAGGGCATCATGTAATAGGGGACAGTAATATTCATATTGAGAGGAGACAAATATCTGTAGCTTGGTTGCCATAAACATAGAGGGGCCCAAACATTTTTTTTGCACAGGGGCCCCAAGCTGTCAGTGTACACCCCGGCACTGACTGATTTGCACATGCTCTCTTCTCTCCATCAAGTTGTGTGGCGCCATATTAGATCAGGGAGCTGCCCTCAATCTGTGCATGTCTACTGCACTCAGTTATATGTACCTGCCATATTGGAGTGGGGAATGCTCACACTCCGGCACAGGCTGTATAAGCTTGTAGATAATTTGAAGATTGCTCTGGTTTCTCAATAGTAAAATATAGGCAAAATAAGCAGAATTACAGATATATCTAGTATATAAAAAAGATGGTATGGAAGTAATAAATAATAGTATAGGAAGAAGAGCTACCTTGTTTGAACAGGGACCTATGTGAACAAAGGGCAATGGCCACATAGCAGATGGAAACTGCAGATACATTGAATCTATCCAGTCTGTTTCTGGTATAAGAAGAAATGGGTGCCATTCGTGGCAGACTACTAGTTAGTATCCAGATGGTTGTCTGTATCTCTCACCCATTATATGTATTATAATTTAGTGCTGTCTACCAAATTGACAGACACCCATCTATGGGTCTCATCCCTCCAGTGTGACAAAGGATGGGCCATGTATATATGGAGGATACTGGGTCGATACTCTGAAGCGTGCTCTCGTTTGCAGTGTCAGTTTTGTATAGTGCTGCTTTCTTTAGAGGATACTTTAAGCGATATAGATCTATATTTCTATGAGTGCATAAATACTATTATATAAACCCACACAATGAAGGATTTCTTACTATCAGACATTAGGTAGCATTCACACAGGCAGGGCTGTCACCAGGAATTTTGGAGCCCCATATTCTACAGTCCCCTGCCCAGTCTTGGAAAAACTCCACTTCTGCATCACGTCCTCACCAATCACACATTAGTAGTTCCCATCGAACACCAGATCACATACAGCCATCGATTTTTTAAGCCCCACCACAAGGAAGACTCTTTTGATCGGGCCCTACTCTATTAAACATTTCTTAAAATATTCAATGCTCTTTAGGTACATTTTTAAAAATGACTAATACCACATACAAGGAACAAATTCTGTCATACCATGGCTGGACCACATATTACCACAATATAATGACCAAATAATATTACATACAAGGGATAAATGCCACCACACCATGACCAGACCACATAGTGACCAGATACTACAATACTGATCATTAATTTAAAAAAACACAATACTAATATTACCATAAGGGCCATTATACCAAAGAGCTCTGTATATACAGTAGTGTAAGTATACAGGTAATACAGGGATCACCAGTGACATTATACACAGTCCCACTGTCTAGTCTTGGAAAAACTCCACTTCTGCACCATGTCCTCACCATTCACACTTTTAGGGTATGTTTCCATGGTCCGGAAACATTCACTATTTGCTGTGGATTGGACGCTGCGTACAGCTGCAGCATCCAAATGTTACAGCATATTGGAGGGGATTTTATGAAATCCTGTCTCCACTATGCGTGCAGGGCTGCATCCGGCGGCCCTGCGTATATGGACATGCAGTGCGTCTTTCCTGACCGCAGCATGTCTATTTATCTTGTGGAGACGCTCCATCTCCGCAAGATACAGTCATGTGTTAAAGTTTGGGCACCCCTATTAATGTTAACCTTTTTTCTTTATAACAATTTTGGTTTTTGCAACAGCTATTTCAGTTTCATATATCTAATAACTGATGGACTCAGTTATATTTCTGGATTCAAATGAGGTTTATTGTTCTAACAGAAAATGTGCAATCTGCATTTAAACAAAATTTGACCGGTGCAAAAGTATGGGCACCCTTATCATTTTCTTGATTTGAACACTCCTAACTACTTTTTACTGACTTACTGAAGCACTAAATTGGTTTTGTAACCTCATTGAGCTTTGAACTTCATAGCCAGGTGTATCAAATCATGAGAAAAGGTATTTAAGGTGGCCACTTGCAAGTAGTTCTCCTATTTGATTCTCCTGTGAAGAGTGGCATCATGGGCTCCTCAAAACAACTCTCAAATGATCTGAAAACAAAGATTATTCAACATAGCTTTTCAGGGGAAGGATACAAAAAGTTGTCTCAGAGATTTAACCTGTCAATTTCCACTGTGAGGAACATAGTAAGGAAATGGAAGAACACAGGTACAGTTCTTGTTAAGCCCAGAAGTGGCAGGCCAAGAAAAATATCAGAAAGGCAGAGAAGAAGAATGGTGAGAACAGTCAAGGACAATCCACAGACCACCTCCAAAGACCTGCAGCATCATCTTGCTGCAGATGGTGTCACTGTGCATCGGTCAACAATACAGCCACTTTGCACAAGGAGAAGCTGTATGGGAGAGTGATGCAAAAGAAGCCGTTTCTGCAAGCACGCCACAAGCACAGTCGCCTGAGGTATGCAAAAGCACATTTGGACAAGCCAGTTACATTTTGGAAGAAGGTCCTGTGGACTGATGAAACAAAGATTGAGTTGTTTGGTCATACAAAAAGGCGTTATGCATGGAGGCTAAAAAACACAGCATTCCAAGAAAACACTTGCTACCCACAGTAAAATTTGGTGGAGGTTCCATCATGCTTTGGGGCTGTGTGGCCAATGCTGACACTGGGAATCTTGTTAAAGTTGAGGGTCGCATGGATTCAACTCAGTATCAGCAGATTCTTGACAATAATGTGCAACAAAGTTGAAGTTATGCAGGGGATGGATATTTCAGCAAGACAATGATCCAAAACACCGCTCCAAATCTACTCAGGCATTCATGCAGAGGAACAATTACAATGTTCTGGAATGGCCATCCCAGTCCCCAGACCTGAATATCATTGAACATCTGTGGGATGATTTGAAGCGGGCTGTCCATGCTCGGCGACCATCAAACTTAACTGGAATTGTTTTGTAAACAGGAATGGTCACAAATACCTTCATCCAGGATCCAGGAACTCATTAATAGCTACAGGAAGCGACTAGAGGCTGTTATTTTTGCAAAAGGAGGATCTACGAAATATTAATGTCACTTTTATGTTGAGGTGCCCATACTTTTGCACCGGTCAAATTTTGTTAAAATGCAGATTGCACATTTTCTGTACAATAAACCTCATTTGAATCCAGAAATATAACTGAGTCCATCAGTTATTAGATATATGAAACTGAAATAGCTGTTGCAAAAACCAAAATTGTTATAAAGAAAAAAGGTTAACATTAATAGGGGTGCCCAAACTTTAACATATGACTGTAAATAACCCTGTCTATGGGTACGATGCGGTGATTCTGCATATGTTCAATGAACACATGCGGTATCAAGTCGCATACAAAGGGGGGCGGCACTTTGGGCAGAGCATGTTTCCGCTTTGCCCAAAGTGCTGCCAGTATGCCCCGTGGAGACATACCTTATAACAGTTACCATCTAACACCATATCACATTCACAGCCAGCAGCTTTTGTTTTGGCCAAAAGATTTTTTTAAGCCGCCACCACAAACAGCAAGGTAAACTGTTTTGGCCGGACCCTACTCTAAACTATTAAACATTTCTTAAAATACCTAATAATCTTTTTAGGTACATTTTATTTATTTTTCTGTAAGTATGTGTCAAACATTTTTTAAAATTACTAATAATACCACATTCAAAGGACAAATACCATCACACTATGACGAAACCACGTAGTGACCGAATAATACCACATAAAAGGAACAAATACTGTATTACAATAGCCGAACCACATACAGTGCCTTGCGAAAGTATTCAGCCCCCTGGAACTTTTCAACCTTTTCCCACATATCATGCTTCAAAACATAAAGATACCAAATGTAAATTTTTGGTGAAGAATCAACAACAAGTGGGACACAATTGTGAAGTTGAACGAAAGTTATTGGTTATTTTAATTTTTTGTTAAGATTCAGAAACTGAAAAGTGGGGCGTGCAATATTATTTGGCCCCTTTAACTTAATACATTGTTGCGCCACCTTTTGCTGCGATTACAGCTGCAAGTTGCTTGGGGTATGTCTGTATCAGTTTTGGTACATCGAGAGACTGAAATTCTTGCCCATTCTTCCTTGGCAAACAGCTTGCGCTCAGTGAGCTTTGATGGAGATCGTTTGTGAACAGTAGTTTTCAGCTCTTTCCATAGATTCTCGATTGTTTTCAGGTCTCGATTTTGACATTCTAACACCTGGATACGTTTATTTGTAAACCTTTCCATTGTAGATTTTGCTTCATGTTTGGGATCATTGTCTTGTGGGAAGACAAATCTCCGTCACAGTCTCAGGTCTTTTCAGACTCCCAACAGGTTTTCTTCAAGAATGGTCCTGTATTTGGCTCCATCCATCTTCCCATCAAATTTAACCATCTTCCCTGTCCCTGCTGAAGAAAAGCAGGCCCAAACCATGATGCTACCACCACAAGCCATGATCCTGCCACCACCATGTTTGACGGTTAGGATGGTGTGTTCATGGTGATGAGCTGTGTTGCCTTTATGCCAAAATGTTCAATTTTGGTTTCATCTGACCAGAGCACCTTCTTCCACATGTTTGGTGTGTCTCCCAGGTGGCTTGTTGCAAACTTTAAATGACACTTTTTATGGATATCTTTGAGAAATGGCTCTCTTCTTGCCACTCCATAAAGGCTAGATTTGTGCAGTGTATGACTGATTGTTGTCCTATGGACAGACTGTCCCACCTCCGCTATAGATCTCTGCAGTTCATCCAGAGTGATCATGGGACTCTTGGCTGCATCTCTGATCAGTCTTCTCCTTGTTTGAGATGAAAGTTTAGAGGGATAGCCGGGTCTTGGTAGATTTGCAGTGGTATGATACTCCTTCCATTTCAATATGATCGCTTGCACAGTGCTCCTTGGGATGTTTAACGTTTTGGAAATCATTTTGTATCCAAATCCAGCTTTAAACTTCTCCACAATAGTATCATGGACCTGCCTGTTGTGTTTCTTGGTCTTCATGATGCTCTCTGTGCTTCAAACAGAACCCTGAGATTATCACAGAGCAGGTGCATTTATACGGAGACTTGTTTACACACAGGTGGATTATATTTATCATCATTAATCATTTTAGGAGAACATTGGATCATTCAGGGATCCACAATGAACTTCTGGAGTGAGTTTGCTGCACTGAAAGTAAAGGGGCCTAATAATATTGCACGCCCCACTTTTCAGTTTTTGAATTTCCCCAAAAATTTAAAATAACCAATAAATTTCATCATTGTGTCCCACTTGTTGTTGATTCTTCACCAAAAATGTATATTTGGTATCTTTATGTTTTAAGCATGATATGTGGGAAAAGTTCCAGGGGGCTGAATACTTTCACAAGGCACTGTAATGTCCGAATAATATTACATACAAGGGATAAATATCGCCACACCATGACCAGACCACAGTGACCGAATACTACAAAACTCATCATTAATTAAAAAAAAAAAAACCACAATACTAATATTACCATTATACACAGGAACTCTATACATAGTATGCAGTGTATAGTGTAAGTGTACAGTTAATACAGGGATCACTAGTGACATTATGCACAGGGGCTCTGTATATAGTATACAGTGTACAAGTAATACAGTGATCACCAGTGACATTATACACAGGAGCTCTGTATATAGTGTCGGTGTGCAGGTAATGGTGATCAGCAGTGACATTATAAACAGGAGCTCTGTATGTTGTATGCAATACACTGACTCATCAGTGAAATTTGTTTTTGAAGTCCTTCAACTTCTCTTTTTCTTCTTCATCCAGTGCAGACTGACATCACTTCTTCCAGCCAGGACTCGTCTCTGCAGAAAATAAGCACACAGTGCTCAATAGCTGATCACTTCCATAGCACATTCCCCAACTTCTACTCTACTATCCCAGCCCCCATATGGCAGCTTTCAGTAGAATAAAAGCTTCTTTTTACCTGGCCGCGGTCCAGCAGCATCCTCTTCCTCATTCATTTGATGCGCCAGTGCATGGCAATGACATAACATGCTGACATCAGCTGCCGGCCTCTGATTGACTGGCAGCTTTAAACTATTGCCGTGCAGAAAGCTATAGCTGTGCATAGATTTTAACTTATTGTGTGTCCTCGGACATGCGTTCCTTTACTGACCTGGCCGAATCCTGCCCCTGGAGCCCAGTAAGAAGAAGTACACCGCCCCTCTCTTTGCTTCTGCTCACCATGCTCCATACACTAGTAAGGGCAGTAATGCTCTTATGGTGGCTCTGCACACAGGCACAGGTTTCTTGTGGAATAATGTGACATTTTTTCCACAGGTTGTAAAGGACCAAAAAAACAAAACCATAAGCATAAATCCCTAGCCTTATCCAGGGGCTGACTACACAATATATACCCTGGCTACTCAGGCACGGCTGAGCTAGTCTCAGTTCGGTCAAACAAAACAGCTATTGTCCACAGTAACCAGTGATACTTGCAGTTTGGTGCACACAGCCTGTGCAGTTTCTCTTCAGCTCCACTATCACCCACTCTGGTCAGCTTTTCCCAAGCAGATTGACTAATGTGAGCACCTAGCCCGATTATATGCAGAGCAGCCAGGTGCTAATAATCAGAGCCTGCAGAGTTTGGGTTTAACCCTGTCCTATCTGGCTGTGCTACAATACTCACTGTAAGTGAATATGGATCTGTATCAGTCGTTATTCATATGGTTACATTATTCTTAGCTGCCTGTAAAACCTCACAATGCACTAAGCTGATACAGAAAAGCATAATATACACCTTAGCTGTAAAGCCGAAAAAACTGGTCAATATAGGATATGGTGATAATAATGTAAACAGTATTGATCAAGCAGTTGGTGTGTGGTAATCAAGAACAAGATGAAAAGCAGGTTCACATCCAGATTAAACAATAGTGTGACTTTATGTATTTCTATGCAGCAGCTGCTCCGCTCCTGTGTGCCGGCGGCAGCGCCTGGTGTTAATGCGAGAGACTCATGCGAGTTTCTCGCATCACATACGGTAGTGTTATCCTGGCCTAATAGTTATAGTTTATACTCAGCACATCCTTATTATAGGGGTTTTCCACCCAGTGAAAATGTTTAGTCACCAGTGCTGATTACTAAAAGAATGCAATCTTCAGATTGGACTTTATTAGGTGGTTCAAGCACTTGTCACACTTCAGTCTTTTGACGTCAGTCGAAATCTGCCCTTTTTTGAAAAAAACGGATCTTTTTTTAGCGGAATCCGTTTTTTTTCTCATAGACTTGCATTAAGGACGGATTGCAATGGATGGCCATCCATTGCATCCGTCATTTGACCGTTCCTTCGAAATTTCAGCATCCGTCGCCTGGATACAACGGACATAGTAACGTTTTTTGTCTGCGTTGAAAAGACGGATGGTGACGGATCCGTCGCAGTCCGTTGTTTGCTATAATGGATGACTATGGGTGGCAGATCCATCACCGTCCGTCACATGACGGAATCAAGTGATGGATTCCGTTTTTTAAACTGAGCATGCCCACAAGATTTTTCATTCATTTAATTTAACTCAAAAAGCCGTTCTGGCACAGCAAAATTGTCTCTCTCTCTCCTCCTTTAAATTCCAAAATCTGCAACTTCGACGGATCCGTCAAAAAAACAGATCCGGTGCTTCAGTTTTTAGCCAATCTTCACTGGATCCATTTTTTCACACTTTGAAGGATTTTGACTGACGCCAAAAGACTGAAGTGTGAAAGAAGCCTTAAAGGGGTTGTCTAAATCCCCAAGTCTGCATTTACTCTTTGTCACTCTATATGACCGCAGACTTGTGAATCCTCACACTGTACACACTGCACACTTTGTGGATTCTTTGGTTCAGAGCTGGGAATGACGGTCAGTTGGTCTCGTGACTGCGAGTAGTCAATATGCATACACCCGGCCCAGGTACAGACTGGGACTGAAATTCAGCCCTGGCATTTGAAATCATACAGGCCCATGCTGTTCATATCCCCAAGCACCAGATGGAATATATTACTAATATTCCCCTGGATGGAGCAAAGCAAGAATTACAACATGACCAATATTTCTAATGATACCCGTGGCCTGCTGGGATAAGCGACGGAGTCGGCGACTTTGTGCTCCGTCACAACTCTTAACAGTATGGGTGTCTTGAGAACACCAATTCTGTTTACAACGTAGCAGGCAATGTTGGCCCATGACCAGACAGGCCATTCTGCTATTTGCTAGAATTGCCAGATGGCCAGTCCAGCTCTGACCCGGCCATATTCACACTTGCAATATACTTACTAGTGACATATAGCGTGAATGCAGACTCGTGGATTTAGACTAGATAACCCCTTTGAGAAAAATGGATGAGAATCTGGTTGGTAAAAGCATACTTACAGTCATGTGTCAACTGCTTGAGCTCCCAGTAAAGCTGAATCCAAACATTACTCTACTCAAGTCTCAGAATGATTATTTAACCTGCAGAGGGGTGATCAGTATTACCTGACTAGACAACACGTCTAACTTGGGCTCTGTTACATGGACTAGATGGATGACTGTGATTATTCGTCCTTTAGGATGATCCCCAAGATCAGACAATAGAGCAGGTGGAGGCGTTGGTCTGCTCCTATCATCAAAATGTACCTTTCAGGTTATCCCTCAAGTACCCTCACTTGTCTTTCCTTCTTTTGAGGTCCATGCCGTCAGACTCTTCACCCCCTTCTCCATGCGAGTGGCGGTGGTATATCGTCCTCCCGGCCCCTCCCTTCAGTTCCTGGATCATTTTGCCACTTGGCTTCCACATTTTCTCTCCTGTGACATCCCTACCCTCATAATGGGAGATTTCAATATCCCCATTGCTCTTCCACTCTCCCCATCTGCTACTCACCTTTTATCTCTAACCTCCTCATTTGGCCTTTTGCAGCTTACTAATTCTCCAACGCATGAAGATGGAAACTCCCTCGACTTGGTCTTCTCTCGGCTTTGTGCAGTGGATGATTTTGCAAACTCCCCTCTCCCGCTCTCTGACCACAACCTTCTTTCATTCTCTATCAAGAACCGCCAGGCTGCTCAGGTCACCCCCACTGTCCATATTTATAGAAACATACAGGCCATTAACACCCAGAAACTTATGAAGAACTTGCAGTCTTCATTGGCCCCTATCTCCTCCCTCTCATGTCCTGATTCTGCATTGAAGCATTACAATGAAACACTTCAAAGTGCCCTGGATGAATTTGCTCCTCCTATACCTAGAACACCACAACACAGACGGCGACAACCCTGGCACACCCTGCAAACACGTTTCCTGCAGCGGTGCTCCAGGTGCGCCGAAAGTCTGTGGAGAAAATCCAACCTACCCGAAGATTTCATCCATCATAAGTTTATGCTTCGAACATACAACACTGCCCTTCACCTCTCAAAACAAACCTACTTCAACACCCTCATCACTTCACTGTCCAATAACCCTAAAGTTCTCTTTGACACTTTTCATTCTCTACTCAACCCAAGAGTACAGGCCCCAACCACGGAGCTTCGAGCTGACGATCTGGCCAATTACTTCAATGAAGAAATTGACCAGATCCAACAGGAAATTATCTCCCAATCACCTCATACCATGCACTGTCCTCCCTCCCCCACTGCATCTAGCTCACTCTCTGATTTTGAACCAGTCACAGAAGAAGAAGTAAGCAGGCTCCTTGCATCTTCTCGCCCAACCACTTGCACCAGTGACCCATTTCCGTCACATCTACTCCAGCCCCTTTCCCCTGCTGTCACCCCTCACCTAACTAAAATATTTAACCTCTCTCTCTCTTCTCTTATCTTTTCCTCCTCATTTAAGCATGCCATCATACATCCACTAGTTAAAAAACCATCCCTTGACCAAAACTGTGCCGCTAACTATAGACCTGTTTCTAATCTTCCCTTCATCTCTAAACTCCTGGAACGCCTGGTCCACTCCCGTCTTATCCGCTATCTCTCAGAAAACTCTCTTCTCGACCCTCTCCAATCCGGTTTCCGCTCTTTACACTCTACTGAAACTGCCCTCAATAAAGTCTCTAATGATCTACTAACAGCTAAATCAAAGGGTCATTACTCCATGCTAATTCTCTTGGATCTCTCTGCAGCATTCAACACTGTGGATCATCAGCTTCTCCTCACTATGCTCCATTCCATTGGCCTCAAGGACACCGTTCTCTCCTGGTTCTCCTCCTATCTCTCTGACCACTCCTTTACTGTATCTTTTGCTGGCTCCTCTTCCTCTCATCTTCCCCTTACTGTTGGGGTTCCTCAAGGATCAGTCCTAGGCCCCCTCCTCTTCTCTTTGTATACTGCCCCTATTGGTCAAACAATCAGTAGATTTGGTTTCCAGTACCATCTCTATGCTGACGACACCCAATTATACGCTTCTTCTCCTGACATCACGCCAGCCTTTCTAGAAAACACCAACAATTTTCTAAATGCTGTGTATAACATCATGTCCTCACTATGTCTGAAACTGAACCTGTCAAAGACTGAACTCCTTGTGTTTCCTCCCACTACTAATGTACCTATACCCGACATTGCCATTTCCGTGTGTGGTTCTACTATTACTCCCCAGCAACATGCCCGCTGTCTTGGGGTCATACTTGACTCTGAGTTTTCCTTTGTCCCCCACATCCGATCACTGGCTCGCTCTTGTTATCTGCACCTCAAAAACATTTCAAGAATTCGACCCTTTCTTACTTTTGACTCTGCAAAAACTCTGACTGTTTCTCTTATTCATTCTCGTCTCGACTATTGTAACTCCCTTCTAATCGGTCTCCCTCTTACCAAACTCTCCCCCCCTCCAATCTGTCTTGAATGCTGCTGCCAGGATCATATTTCTCACCAATCGTTACACCGATGCCTCTACCTTGTGCCAGTCATTACACTGGCTACCCATTCACTCCAGAATCCAGTACAAACTTATTACCCTCACCCACAAAGCTCTTCATGGCTCAGCATCACCCTACATCTCCTTCCTTGTTTCAGTATACCATCCTACCCGCGCCCTCCATTCTGCTCATGACCTGAGGTTAGCATCCTCAATACTCAGAACCTCCTACTCCCGTCTTCAAGACTATACACGTGCTGCGCCAATTCTTTGGAATGCACTTCCCTGGTCAATACGATTAGTCCCCAATCCCCACAATTTTAAGCGTGCCCTGAAAACTCATTTATTCAGACTGGCCTACCGCCTCAACACATTAACCTAATCTATCCCTATGTGGCACAGCCAAAAGTTTTTTACCATAACCAGGTTCCCCGCATCATGTTCCCACATGCTTTATGCTTCCATTAGCCCTCTGCATCTGAACTGTTACACACTTAACATTATGGCTGGTCCATATGTGGCGCCCCTGAGGCTTCAGTCGCCACAGAGGTACTGCACCTTCTCCTAAGGTGTGGTACCCCACCATCCAGGTAGGGTGGGAACTCCCTTCCACATTCCCACACCTGCACCCCACACACAGGATAGTTCAGCAGGGACCCATCCATGCTTTATGCTGGAAAGGTCATAGGGTGCCTTTTGTTGTTCCTTGCTTCGTAACACGAAAGGTGCTGGGGAGGCGGGTGGAGTTAGATATAAAAGAGAGGGAAGGTGTAGGATTTCAGGTCAGTCCGCAGAAGAAGGCAGGCAGAGTAGGAGAGAACAGCCACTCGGTGAAGAGTGGGGATCCCTGGAAGAAGGAATGGAGGAAGGAGTGCTGCAGCTGCCCCAGTGAACTGGGGCAGTGAAGGAAGAGAAGGAGAAAGAGATGTAGACTGGAGACTACAGATTCCATAAGAGAGATAGAACAGATCGGAACGAAGGAGAATAGAAGGATGGTGGGAAGCAGGTTGAGAAAGAGAGAGAACCCTTCCAGTCCAGAGCGCAAAGGCAGGGGCCCGGTCCCCGAGGTTGATTGGATCTTTATGTCCGGCAACAGACACCGGAGGAGTAGTGAGCCACCAACGCCTTACTCCCATCGCAGACTTGGGACACAACAGCACTTGGATAGTGAGCCGGGACGCAGAGCGGAGCCCCCCAAGCAGGCTACAGCTGTCTGTCATACAAGTAGAGACTAGGAACACCTAGAGAGAGGCATTCCAGGGTAACTAAGTACTGGAGTGCTTCGAACCTAAAGGCGCATTTGAGGAGTCGTTCAGTAAGGCACATATTGGCGGAGTGTGGAGAGGAGAATACTATCCTGCCTGGAGGTTGACTGGGGCCCTGACCTGAAGAACACAGTGCGGAGGCAGGCAGTTGTGTGAACTGCAAGCAGTGAGTAAAGCTTTGGAACCGCATACTCTGGTGTCCTCCAGTTATTCCAGCACCGCTACACCTGGGTACCAGCATCTATACTATTCTGCGCCTCTCCTCATCCATTGCACCTACACTGCCCTGGGACTACAGCTCCACCTGTGGAGAGCTACATCATCTTTGCTGCACCACACCATCAGTCCCAGTGGATCTGCACGCAGCGTTGGCTTAACATCTTGCTTGCCAAACACCACAGGTGGCGTCACGAACTATTCCAATAAACTTTAACATCATTAACATCACCGCCATTGATATTGGTCACCCAGGGCCACGGAACGGGTCACCACTGCTGTGACACATTCCCCCTGACACCAGCCCGGTACCGAGTACCCCGCTGCCCTGGGTGTGAGGGGCGACCCACATACAATCAGGGTAACTGTTACCACCCACCTTTCGTGTCTCCCCTTTTTTCCTCATAGATTGTAAGCTTGCGAGCAGGGCCCTCATTCCCCTTGGTATCTGTTATGATCTATGTGATTATTGTTATGCTGTAATGTATATTGTCTGTACAAGTCCCCTCTGAAATGTAAAATGCTGCGGAATATGTCGACGCTATAGAAATAAAATTTATTATTATTATTATTATTATCTTTTTTCACCTTTGATCAGAAGCCTGTCTAACTGAAATATTATTGTGAAACCAGCATTCTTAAAAGGGGTTGTCAACATTTTTCACAGTGTGTCACTCTATATGACTGCAGATTTGGGAATCCTCCCAGCAGGTGCAGCTGTCAGGATTTTACGGTGCTGAGACCAAGCGGCCATATGCGATACGCATATATCAGGCCACATTGTGAGACACATCTGGCCTCGTTCAATACAAGTACTGTATATTGAGTGAGGTTATGCAGACTGGTCAGAATATGGCTGTCCGCATGCATACCGCATATTAACAGTCACGTGAACGCCTGTTCCCGCCGGCGATGGAGAATCCTCACAGCTTGTCTAGTCATATAGAGTGAAGACTTTGCCATAGGCCTGGACAACCCCGTTATGGGTATGTGCACATGGTCAGTAATTAGCAGCACTTTGGACACAGCAGATGTCCGCTGCATCCAAAGCGCTGCCGGCTATTGAACGCAGGTGATTCCGCCTGTGTCCAATACGTTGTACTGGTGAAATTTATCTTGCGGAGACTCGTGTCTACGCAAGATAAATAGACATGCTGCGGTCTGGAGAGACATGTGCGTCTCTGCAGCCGTCTACGGACATATAGTGAACATGGGATTTCTTGAAATCCCATCCACTATGCTTTAACATCTGGATGCTGCGGCTGTACACAGCGTCCAAGCTGCAGTGTTTACTGATAGTGTGCACATACCCTAAAAAATAATTGTTCATAACTACCCTTCAGTATACAAGCAGTATTACTGTTTCACACTGTCCTCACGCGGTTCCATCACATACAGCATCCAAAAAAAGAATGGTGATCTTTGCAGGGGCTTATTGTGATATGACCTCTGGAAAATCAGTCCCTATAGAAATCATAGCATCTCTTTGACAAATAAGCTCCTGGTGCAAAACTTGCTGGAGGACTGGCCACTTTAAGAAGGGGAAAATCTAATTATGATAACTCATATCCCCAGTCCCAGTAGGCAGCCTGCAGCCAGTTCTGGACCAGGGAAGGGAAAAGGCAAGGGAATCAGAACATATTTTCATGTAGGCCGGGGTCACACTTGCGAGAAACTCACACGAGACTCGCACCTCAATACCCGGCACTGCTCTGGACTGGAGTGTGCAGCTGCATGTTTTTCTATGCAGCTGAACGCTCTGGTCTGAAGCTCCGGTGGCAGTGCCTAGTATTGAGGTGCCAGTCTCGTGCGAGTTTCTCAGACTGTGTCGACCTAAAAGGAGGGGAAGGTAACCCCTTAACGCATTTCCTCAGCCCCTCTTAACCACTATTAATCAAACACTGAGATCAAATGATGGGTGAAAGTCGGTCACAGCTTTATTAAACTTCTTTTATAAAATTTAACAACCTTTTGTAAACAGGCACTTAGCTTTCTTAAAACGCGCTAGCCGCTCAATGCCCTGCTCCATAGACGCAGGCAAGTCAGCCGGCAAGCCGTAGCTTCGTGCCATAACTTCTCCACCGCCGTGACTTGTAATAACTACGAATAAAAGAACGAAATAACATAACATCAGCAAATTTGTAACAAAAAGGGGAGGGAGGGTGGGAAAAGCACTTCCAGGACCACAGTGAACGGAGGAAGAGGAAGGGCTGCTAACGTCCAAGGACTTTATATACGTAGGAAGGGGCTGTGCTAATCCCTTCTTCATCCCAATTGGCCCCCCCATACTTAAACCCCACCTCACTAAATCATGGAAGGGCAGCTGTCATGCCCGAACCAATCAGGGGTAAGGGGAGGGTAGGAAAGGCACACCCAGTCAGTGGCACTTTCCTTAATCAGATCCGTGCCCACTACAAGTATGACCCTGGCTGTATACTTGTTTCAGGGCTGGGAACACTCACCCAGACCCGAACTTAAATGGAAGCAGGCAGCAGCCGAGATCAGGCATGCAGGTAGGAGCTCCAGCTGTCCCTGATACGTCCTGGTGCTGCACTGCAGGGCTCGACTAACAGCAGGGTTGTAGTTAGAACGTATGGGCTCCTTCCAGATCCTGACTACAACCATACATTCTAGCTGTCTCAGTATGGAATGCACTAGAGCAGGGGTGGGTAACCCGTTTCTTGGTGGGGGAAATTTGTACCATCATTCAGGGGCCACACAAAAATGACCACCTTGAAAATTACCCCGGTATATTTAGTCAAACAATCAATTGCGGTAACTCACCCTTAATGTGACGGCTGGAGCTGCTTCTCTTTGGTGCATTTGTAATGTTAGGTGGTATTGATCATGTTGCTTCTCACAGCTGCTTTTCCAGGTTTGTGACGGCCAGGAGCGCAGTCAACTTTTTGTCATAATAAGTTTTGTAAATCATGGGAGACGCCGAGACTACTGTATATACATCACATAGGTAACACTGAGACAGCTGTATATACATCACATAGGAAACACTGTGACAGCTGTCTATACATCACATAGGAGATGCTGGGACTGCTGTATATATCACATAGGAGACGCTGAGACAGCTGTACATGCATCACATAGGAGACGATGGGACTGCTGTATATACGTCACATAGGAGACGCTGGGACTGCTGTACATACATAACATTGAGACTGCTGCATCACAGGAACCTCTGGGGTCATATAAATTACAGGAGGGACTGGGGGCATAGATGTCACAGGAGAGGCTGGGACATATTCATCACTGGGGAGGCTGGGAGGAATAGACATCACTGAGGGGCTATATACATCACTAGGAAGCATCGTCAGCCCTGGGGGTATATATGTCCCTTGGGAGAATATACATCACTGGTGGGGGCTACATACATCACAGATGGGGGATATACAGCACTGGGGGGATATACAGCACTTCTGGGGTAAATGCAGCACTGGTGAATATACATATCAGTTAGGGGCACATACAGCCCTGGGGAGGATTTACAGCACTGGGGGAGGGGGGATATACAGCACTGGGGGGTACAGGTATTGCCAGGCAGGCACATAAATTACCGGGTAGGGCTCATAGATCACCGGGGGGACAGAGATCACCTGGGGGGCACGAAGATCACAGGGGGCACAGAAATCACAGGGGGATACAAAGATCACAGGAGGGCACATAGCTGGGGGGCACATAGCTGGGGGGGACAAAGATCACAGGGGGCACAGAGATCACATGGTAGCACAAATATCACAGGGGGTACATAGCAGGGGGGCACAGCGATCACAGGGGTCACAAAGCTGGGAGCCACTAAGATCACAGGGGTGTACATAGCTGGGGGGCACAGATCACAGGGGGCATAAAGCTGGGGGAGCAGAGAGATCACATGGGGAACAGATCAGAAGGGGGCACATAGCTGGGGGCACAGGGATCACAGGAGGACATTTAGCTATGGGACACAGAAATCACAGGGGGCACATAGCTGGGGCAACAGAGATCACAGGGGGCACATAGCTAGGGCCACAGACATCAGAGTGGGGCACATAGCTGGGAGCACAGAGATCACAGGTGCACATAGCTGGGAGGCACAGAGATCACAGGAGGACATATAGCTATGGGGGACAGAAATCACAGGGGGGCACATAGCTGGTGCCACAGAGATCAAGGGGGCACATAGCTGGGGCAACAGAGATTACAGGGTGGCATATAGCTAGGGCCACAGAGATCACAGGGGCTCATAGCTGGGAGCACAGAGATCACGGGGGGCATATAGTTGGGGGACAGAGATCACATGGGTGCACAGAGATCATATTGGGGAACATAGCTGGGGGGCACATAGCTGGGGCCAGAGATCACAGAGGGGTGCATAGCTGGTGCCACAGAGATCACAGCGGGCATATAGCTGGGGGAGCAGAGAGATCACATGGGGAACAGATCACAGGGGGCACATAGCCGAGAGCACAGAGATCACAGGGGTACATAGCTGGGAGGCACAGAGATCACAGGGGGCATATAGTTGGGGGGACAGAGATCACATGGGTGCACAGAGATCATATTGGGGCACATAGCTGGGGGGCACATAGCTGGGGCAAGAGATCACAGGGGGCATATAGATGGAGGGCACACAAATCACAGGGGGTACAGAGATCACAGGGGGCACTTAGCTAGAGCCACAGAGATCACAGAGAAGCCACATAGCTGGGGCCACAGAGATCACAGGGAGGCACATAGCTGGGGCCACAGAGATCACGGGAGGGCACATAGCTGAAGGGCACAGATATCAGTGGGGGAACAGAGATCACGAGGAACACATAGCTGGGGCCACAGAGATTACCGGGGGGCATATAGATGGAGGGCACACAAATCACAGGGGGTACAGAGATCACAGGGGGGCACATAGCTAGAGCCACAGAGATCATAGAGAAGGCACATAGCTGGGGTCACAGAGATCACAGGGAGGCACATAGCTGGGGCCACAGAGATCATGGGGGCACATGGCTAGGGCCACAATGATCACAAAGGGGCATATAACTGGGGCCACAGAGATCACAGGAGGGCACATAACTGAAGGGCACAGAAATCACAGGGGGAGCAGAGATCACAGGGGACACATAGCTGGGGGGCACAGGGATCACAGGGGTCCATATAGCTATGTGCACAGATCACAGGGGGGCACATAGCTGGGACCACAGAGATCATGGGGGGCACATTGCTGGGAGGCACAGATCACATGGGGGCATATAGTTGGAAGGGAACACAGATATCACATGGGGCACAAATCTGGGGGGCACATAGCTGGGGCTACAGAAATCGCAGGGTGGGCACATAGCTGGAGCCACAGAGATCACAGGGGGGACACATAGATCACTGGGCGGCACATAGCTGAGGGGCACAGATCACCAGCAGACAGGCACAAAGCTGCAAGCACAGATATCTCTCTGGCAGCAGCAGCTCCTCTTCCGGCACAGTAGCGACTAGAACGATTTTTTGAGGTAATGATGTCACCAGAAGGGGCGGGGACTAGAGCCATATTGATTAGAGTGGCTAAAATGAGGATCACAAAAATCAACTCTGGTCTAAACAGCTCTAGGCCCGCCCCTTCCGGTGGCATAATTACCTCAAAAAATCAACTCCATTCTTGTTGCAACCCTTCTAGAACCACCGTGCCAGCAGATTTAAAGGGCCAGTGGCCGGAAAAACGGGTCAGTGGCCAGATTAGCGGCCAGTCGGTCGGCAAGATCAGTGGGCATTACCGGCCCGCACCCACTATGAATGGAAACATCGTGGCCCAGAGGGAAAATGCCCAGTTGGGCAGATTATCAATCCTGGCCTGCGATTGATCTATTCACTATAATGAGGCAGCAGAGTTACTCTGGACTCCGTCTGGCCTCTGTTCAGTGGTATTCTTTTCAGAAGTGCACAAAACTGTGGCTGAGAGCACGTTTATGCAATCCTAAAAAGATGGACACCACTGGATCACAGGTCCTTCTATAGCACCCACAGTGCCTCCATCTGCCTCATTATAGGGAATCTTCCACCTGGGGTTCAATCCAGGGGCGGACACTGACAGCTTGGAGCCCCTGTGCAAGAAATGTGTCTGGGCCCTCTTCCTTTTATGGCGACAAAGCTATATATATATATATATATATATATATATATATATACTGTATATATATATATATTGCGCCACACACATACATATATATATTACATAGTCTCCTTTATTATGTATATTGCTGTCCCTTATTATGCAGTGCCCTCTCTTGTTATGTACAGCACCGTTCCCTGCATATTGTATTATATAGATCCCTGTTTTTTATTACATACCGTCTTGTTAGCTGTATAATGCAATGATGGCTAGGAAAGCTTCCTTTCTAATGGAGGAGATGGTGGACTAGTCGTCTGGTCACCGGCTCCTCCATCAACAGTCACTTTATATCTAAATGAGTGGGGACTATGTAATAAAAGAGGGCAATGTTAATTACAAAATTAACAAGAATACACTATGTAAGAGACAGCACTGTACATAACAGCAGAGGAAGCTATATAATAAGGGACGGCACCATATATAACTAGATAGGATGGTACGTAATAAGGGATGGTGTTATACATAATAAAAGAGGAAACTATGTAACTAAGGATGGTGTTATACAGAATTAGTGAGTGCACTATATGCTAAGGGTCTGTGTTATACATAATAAGTACATTTACTATATGCTAAGGGACTGTGTTAGACATAATAAGTGAGTACACTATATACTAAGGGACTGTGTTAGACATAATAAGCGATAATAATGTCGTACTCCACCTCCCCCTGTTCCTAAGGCCATTATAGGTCCCCCTTCCTCCCATCCCAATCCCCTACACCCCTCATTGTCCTCCTCTCCCCACATCCCATTATTGTCCTCTCCCCCACCCCATCATTGCCCTCTTTCCCACCTCCATCATTGCCTTCTCCCCCACCACTATCATTGCTTTCTCCCCTGCCACCCCATCATTTCCTTTTTCCACCACCTCCATCATTGCCTTCTCCTCCACCACCCCCATCATTGCCTCCTTCCTCATCACTCCCATCATTGTCTTTTCCACTACCACCATCATTGCCTTCTCCCCCACCCCATCATTGCCCTTTCCACCACTTCCATCATTTTCTCTTTCCCCACCATCCCCATCATTGCCCTCTCCATCACCCCCATCATGGCCTTATCACCATCACCTCCATCATGGCCTTTTTCCCATCACCTCCATCATGGCCTTCTCCCCATCACCTCCATCATGGCCTTTTCCCCATCACCTCCATCATGGTCTCCTCCCACCCTCACCTCCATCATGGCCTTCTCCCCATCACCTCCATCATGGCCTTCTCCCCATCATCTCCATTATGGCCTTATCCTCATCACCTCCATCATGGCCTTCTCCCCATCACCTCCATCATGGCCTTCTTCCCATCACCTCCATTATGGCCTTTTCCCCATCACCTCCATCAAGGCCTTCTCCCCATCATGGCCTTCTCCCCATCACGGCCTTCTCTCCATCACCTCCATCATGGCCTTTTCCCCATCACCTCCATCATGGCCTTTTCCTCATCACCTCCATCATGGCCTTTTCCCCATCACCTCCATCATGACCTTTTCCCCATCACCTCCATCATGGCCTTTTCCCCATCACCTCCATCATGGCCTTTTCCCCATCACCTCCATCATTGCCTTCTCCCCCTCTCCTCCATCATGACCTTCTCCCCATCAGCTCCATCATGGCCTTCTCCCCATCACCTCCATCATGGCCTTCTCCCCATCACCCCATCATGGCCTTCTCCCCATTACCCCATCATGGCCTTCTCCGCCTACACATACACATCGATCCACACACACACATACACACGACACATACATACATACACACACACATCCACTTCACACACATACTACATATTACATCATTGCCTTCTCCATCACTCCCCATCACTCCCATCATCACACTACATACATACACACACATACACAGTCACTCGCACACACACACAGCAGCAGTGACAGGCAGCACAGTACCTCACATGTCCGGTCTGCAGCATCACCGTCTTCTCCCTCCGGCTGCTTCCTGTGTCTCTAGCACAGCAGCCGCGCCGCACAATGATGACGTCATTCAGCCGTGCTGCTATCTGTGTCAGAGAGACACAGGAAGCTCTAGCGCCGGGCAGGAAGGATCTTTGCAGCTCCGCTCCTGCTGTTTTCTCAGGGGAATAAAACAGCAGGAAGCTTACACCGAGTCACAGCAGAGGAAGGATAACTCACATTCTCCAGAGCAGACTGTAACCTGGTGAGAGTTGTGATATCTCCTCTGAACTGCACCTGAACTTCAGTAAATGATAGACTTTTCTTGTATCCTGCCTTATTACTCTGTGCCCTTTACTTCCATCACAATCTCTGGGGGTCTGCCCTGGTTGGAGAGGGTTAAATATCTGCACTGCCATCACCGTCTACTCCCCCAGTAGTATACTATAGTCGAACACTCCAACTGTTGTAACAAATCACTACATAAATTTTATTCCCATTCAATTCTACCTCTTTTACATGACCACCTGGGGCCACAGACCGGGTCACTGCCACTGTGACATATCCCTTTAAGATGACCGACCCGGCACCGAGCATCCCACGGCTCCTGGGGCACGTCATTTTGGTGTCACGAACAGGATTCGAACAGGATACCGTGCATGCCTAAAGTACTACAGGAGCAACGACCTGCATCAACCGAAGCGGTGAGTCGCACCCCTGCAAGGGTTAACTAGGGGGGAAGATGTCTAATCCCAGTGACACCCAGGGTGCAGCAGCTGCAGCTCCCATATTGCCTCTCACCATGCCTTTTTTATTGGGTGCGACATGGCTGCCACAGTACAATGGAGAATTGCACACCTTAAGTGACTTCAAGGGGAAGCTGCGCAGCATGTGTGAAATTTATCCTATGTCAGAGGAGCAGAAAGTCAGTATACTTACAAGTCAGCTCAGTGGCGTTGCTCAGAGAGAAGTTAAATCTTGGCCAGCTACTGATAAAAAGACTGTAAAAGACATTTTTGCTAAATTAAAGGATACTTTTGACACCCGTACTGCTTCAGAAATAAAGATGCGATTTTTCAGCTGCAGACAGAAACCACAGGACACTGTTGGAGACTATGCCTTAAACCTGCAGGAGTCGCTGCAGGCCATTAAACAAAGTGATCCAGACAGTGTAAGAGATGAGAACAAAATGCTGAAAGAACAGTTCATTGAAGGTCTTTTGTCTGATTCCAGTAAGGCACAACTGCGCTTGATGTCATTACAGAACCCTTTGTTCAGTTTAAAGACAGATCCATACATATCTTAAGACTTTCTACTTATGTCTGCACTGAGCCAGTTAAAGATCCAGCAGTTACGTACCTCCAGGGGGCAGTATCCTCACCCAAGGTGCCTGCAGTTCGGCATGTGCAGACTCCAGCTGAAGATTCTATTGTAGATTTACGACTGCAAGTACAGGAACTGACTAAAAATATGTCTGTTCTATGTAAAACTGTTCAGACTCTGCAAACTTGTCCCCCCACAGAGAGGATCCAGCTAGCATCAAGCCCGGTTGATCTCCCATGACGATTGCCGAAGAGGATGCCGCAACATCAGTGGCAACTGAATTGCACCGGCAGGAGAACAGACCGATTTGACTCTTCTGGGAGCGTGGTAGTGGATGGTATCCCCTTCACCACCCTCGTGGACACTGGATCACAGGTTGATAGGGAGAGAGTTAAATTAACCCTTCATAGTTGAGCCAGTGATGTCCAAATTATTCCACAGAGTGTTGCTAGCAACTCAATTGACCAAACGGAGACGTGTCTCTGTGTGGGACGATCCAAAGAGATCGGTAACCCGTTTATTGTAGTCACTTCTTTTATAATATTTTGCTTAATTATGCAAAGTTCTCAAATACCAATAACATCATTTCACTTTATAAGCCAATAATATTGCAAGAAAACCGGAAACTACATATATGTCCATCATTGAAAGTAGTATAGTGGCATATTCTTCAGAGTAGTACACCCCCGGTTCCCTTATCTTGCACCTGATAGGAACAGTCAGGTTTCATGACAGCCCATGCCAATTACAAAAAATTATCTTACAGCAAAAAAAATGGAGAAATAAAACCTTCAGAGAATGGATAAAACGAAACTTCAGCTTTGACTTTTGTTTTAACCCTTCACAATCCCCCTAGATACATTTTTTTTAACACATATGCAGCATCAGAGGTGCTATCCCAAGCTAACAGCTTGAGGGGTACTGGTCTTCACATGACTGATGCCGTGTTACCAGTCATGGCTGTCGCGGCGCACCCATGCCCCTGTATGCTGCAATTCACGAATAACAATTTTTGATGACGGTGGTGGAGATCTTTTGTAGGTAGCCATGTGCTTGGCTTCAACATCTTCATCAAGTAGCCTTTTGTGATCGGTGCAGAGAAGAGCAGGGACAACGACACCTTTGGTATCGTCATTAGCTGTCTTGGTGCAGAATTTCCTAATACATACAGAAGTACACCAAAAAACAAGTTTTAGTATCACATATACAAAAAGGATACAGGCAGCAATGTGTAACAAGCTTTGTAAGATCCCAGCTATCCAGCCCCCAATTCCCTTAAACCAATTGGCTGGATTGAGAAAGGAGAAGGTGTCTGACCACCAACTGTCCTTAGTACGATCATTGTCTTTATTGTAATGATCTCTGCGTCTTCGAATGTCTTCTAACTTTAACTTTAACTTCATAGTACTGTTAGGATCTATATAATGACAGCAAGCGGGTCCAATGACCTGACACATACCACCTTGTGCTGCTGTTAAGTAGTCCAGCACTATAGTAAGTTGATTAGTGACTATAATAATTTGATTTTGGACAGCAACAGTAGTATTAAGTATGTCCAGTATATTCCAAATTTGATCATCTAGATAGTCTGTGGCCCTAACCAATTTATCTCGCATTTGTGTAATCATAGGGTAAATGAAAATGGAACTGACAATTTTATTGGCCACACTCATCTGCACTATATGTGGTCTCCCTGAAGGGCAGAGTGAATTGTCTGCAGCTCTTTTGTATAATGTATGTTTGGGTATAGCCTGTGTATCCAACTGTTTGTTTGGAATAACAAAGGTGGCCAGGGTCAAGCGACCCAGAGAACAAGTTCCTCATACCCCTACTGGCAACCATTAATAAGCATTGTCTCCACATACCTAGAACATATCATCAGGTAAATCCCATAGGGCTTAATGTTGCAGCACCAATCTATGAACTAAGTCTATGAATGCAGATACATTCTGAAGCATACACCAAGCTGGAGATTGTCCTAAAGGACTACAATAGCCTACATCGGGATTTCCACAAGTGGAGGTTCCTAGTATATATTCAGAGGACTCATTACAAGATATATTGCCAGGAATACTGGCACAGGTTTCGTTAGAACCCTGGGGAAACAAATTAGAAAATTTCCATGACGTATTATGCAACCTTCTTTCTAGCAACATTGGTTTGAAGGCATCAGTAGAGTGTGAAGTTACATTGAAGCTGACTTGTAAACCATATGTTGGAATTTGCCCTAGATTTGTTAGACTAGTCTTATTCTTAGGGACCCAAGCCCCTCCTTTGTAGGCCAAATATTGAAGTTGGGTATTGCTTCCTGAAAGGTTACCTTGTCACCAGGGGTATCCTACCCATCCCACAATAGGTATACCAACAGTTAAATTCCATAATTTAGCATTATCTGTGGCATTATTAGCGAGTGTGTCACAACAGTTAGTCCAAGCAAATAACTCCTCAGGTGGAACAGGGATAGCCAAAAAGGGGATGCTCGTGGCTGACATTGGTGAATACATGCAGATCCAACAGTCTGCCAGAGACTGGGAATTGCCCAACAAATCTCTCAGTAATTTTTCATGATGTTGTATAAACTTATTCAAGGACATTGGGGAATTTAGGCTGTCCCATGCGGTTACCAATAATAATATCGAAAATGCGAAAGACCAGAACATTATGCCCCCTTATTTGCTATTGGCTTGTTTAACCAGCTTGCAGTGCGATGCGTGAATCCAAGTCAGTCTTCCTTCTAGTTTCACTGATGTAGGGGTGATGAGGAGGACTTGATATGGACCGTCATACAAGGGTTCTAGTCCATGCTTCCTGACATGTCTTTTCACGACTAACAAATCACCAGGCTGCAGGTTATGACAGGTGTCGGTTTCTGCTGAATCTGGAAGAGAAGAAGAAACTAGAGCATGGGTGTTAGCAAGATTTTTACTAAGCTGAATAACATATTGAACAGCACGGTCAGTCTCTTCTGATAACTGCTGAGGTTGGAAATTTGCAACTGGGGGCCTAGTACCAAACAATATCTCATATGGGGACAGGCCATGTTTTGCAATAGGGGTAGTACGAATATGGTATAGTACAATGGGTAGGAGCTCTGGCCATGGAGCCGTAGTCTCCTGTATCATTTTGGTCAATTGTCCCTTCAGTGTGCCATTCAACCTCTCAACTTTCCCACTGGATTGTGGGTGGTACGGAGTATGGAGGGCTACAGTGGATCCAAGCATTGTCAGAACTTCTTGGTACACATGAGAAGAAAAGGCTGGGCCTTGGTCACTTTCAACAACTTCTGGAACCCCATATCTGCATATGACTTCCATCACCGGTTTCTTTGCTGTGGTTTTTGCAGTCATGTTGGTAACAGGGAATGCTTACGGCCAACTGGAGAACATGTCAACAACAACCAAACAGTATTCATACCTTCCAGACTTAGGTAACGTGATATGGTCCACCTGGAGCCTTTGGAAAGGATAGTCGGGCTTAGCAAGATGCTTCGGGGGTACACGTTGAAGTTGACCGGGATTACAAGTTTGACAGATATTACAGGCACGGTTGAGCGCTGTCAAAACTGTGGAAATTCCCAGGGCCCAGTAGAATTTTCGCACCAGTGTGAGGGCCTGATTCTTTCCTCGATGTGTAGGTCCATGTGCCCATGTGGCAATAGCAGGGTACATCCGCTTAGGGAGACACACAAGTTGGTCCTTTTTCCAGAGACCATTATCTATTCGTGCCCCATCAGCCTTCCATTGCTTCACCTCTTCCTTTGGAGACATTCTCTGCATCGTCAATAAGCGGTCTCGCAGGGTCCACCAGAAAACTTCAGTCTGTTGTAGATCATCAGGTTCTCGTAGGGTCAATGCTTCTTGTAACTGTTTACGCTGAGAGCGTGTGGTCACCATAGTTGGTATTGTTGGTTCAACGGGTAAAAGAGCGTCGGCTTTTGCTTGCATATCTGCAAATGCGTTGCCAACAGTCTGTGGACTGTTCCTAGGACCGTGCGCCTTAACTTTGATAATAGCCACCTGAGTAGGTAATTTAATCGAGTCCATGAGGTTTTTAACAGCTTCAGCAGCATTTTTAACTGGGGTTCCGGCAGTAGTAATAAACCCTCGATTGACCTATAAAGCCCCAAAATCGCGAGCAATACCAAATGCATACTGTGAGTCCGTATATATATTAGCCCGTCTGTTCTTGGCCAAAGTACATGCAGTAGACAGAGCCTGGAGGTCTGCTTCTTGTGCTGACTGTGAAGGCGGGAGTGCAGCTGCGTGCACTACAGTGTCCTCTGTGGTAACAGCGTATCCCGTGTGGAATCGATCAAACTCGTCAGCATATCTTGGTGATGCTCTGGCCACTGGGTCGAGGCGGGCCGAATAATAGCCCACTGGTCGTTGCCTGCTGCCATGTGATTGTGTAAGTACCCCTGCTGCGTGTCCTTCATTCTCAGACACATACAAATGGAACGGTCGAGTATAGTCCGGGATACCCAAGGCAGGGGCGGAAGCAATAAGCCGCTTCAACTCAGAGAAGGCATGATGAAGGCTTTCCATGCAAACCGGTGATCTTTCCTTGTAGTTCATTATGCCGTCTTTCAAGGCATTGTAAAGGGGGTGCATTATGTGGGATGCATCCGGTATCCACTGACGACAATAAGTGCACAGTCCAAGAAAGCGTTGGAGTTCAATTTCATCTTTTGGGAAAGGAAGGAAGCTGACAGCTATTTTTCTTTCTTCTGTGCGGTGTCTGACACCCTGAAGGAGACAGTGACCCAAGAATATCACTTGACCAAGGCAGAACTGAAGTTTCGAGGCTGAAACCCGACAGTTCAGTGCTGCCAGATGCTTGAGGAGGCTAACAGTGGCAGCAATGGCTTCCTGCTCCGTCCGTGCACACAACAAAAGATCATCCACATACTGAAGCAGCGTAACTTGAGGGTGACCTAACTGCCAGGGCAAGAGAAACTCGCTCATGTTTTTTGCAAACTGGTTGGGACTGTTTTGGGCCCATTGTGGCATAACTGTCCATGTTAACTGTCGTCCCTGAAAACTGAATGCAAACAGAAACTAGCAATCTGGGTTTAACGGAATGCTAAAGAAGGCATTGGCAAGGTCAATGACTGTAAACCAAGCAGCATCCTGCTAGAGTATGTGGATTAGGCACCACTGGAGTTTCCAGAATAGTAGCTGCATTAACTGCCCGCAGATCTTGCACCAGCCGGTACACAGGGGGCTGGCCAGGTGGGGTCTTTTTCTTAACGGGAAACAAGGGCGTATTACATGGAGAAAAACAGGGTACCAGAGCACCGTTATCAAGTAATGTTTGTATTTGCTCCTGAAGGCCCCGCTCCTGATCATGTTTCAAAGGACATTGATGGACTTTGGGAAAAGGGGCACCAGGTTTGAGAAATACTTTTACTGGTTCTACGGGCATTTTCCCTATATCATTTGGACCTTTTGACCAAAGTTTAGATGGTACCTCTGAGAGGTATGGGGTGAGTCGTTGATCCTCAGGCAATATTGGGGGTGGATCTGGGCCTATCAGGGCCATCGTAACTGTGGGAAGGGCATGCAAAATACAGATTTCCTCACTGTCTTCATCTGCATAGGGGTTATGTAACCTAAGAACCATCTGACCATCATCTTGGAATTGTATTCTGGAGCGGAACTGTGATAATAAATCTACCCCCAGTAAATTTACTGGACATGTGAGAGAGATCACGAACTGAGCAGTAACCTTGGGTCCCACAGGGATGGATTTTGTAAGAGTATGTTTATTGGGTCTGCCATCTACTCCAATTAAAACAAGCTCTTGATCTGAGAATTGAATAGGGATATCCGTAGGTACATCTGATGATTTGATTATAGAATTGACTGCCCTAGTGTCTACCATGAACTTAACAAGGGTGTCCCCTACAGGGAGCGTGACGGATGAGCATGCCCCAGGTTTGGTGGAGGACATTGTGATGGAAGACCCTGGTTGGCCAACCCTTCAGTATGGACAATTATCAGGATTTTGGGGCTGTCCGTAACCGGGGTATCCTCTAGGGTTCCCAGTATTTAGATTACGATTGGAAGAGAGAACTTGAGGGTAGCATCTATCAGCGGGAGTGTGACAGTCCCTCTGAAAGTGACCGAGTCGGCTGCAGCGCCAGCATTGTAGACGAGAATTGGCACAGCGGATCTGGGGAGGAAGGTTCCTATTCATAGGATTAGCAGAGATATTGGAGTAGGGAGCTGAAGTCTGAGGGGGGGCCAGAGTTTGCTGTGTGCTCCAGTGATAAGGAACCAGCTGTGTACTCGCAGCCGCGCTGGGCGCAATGGTGGGGGCTGCTGTTATTGGAGGAACTGGAGCTGCTGCAGCTGCAGCTGCAGGCTTATTTTTGTTTCCCTGCCGCTGCAGAATGGGTTAAATTCTTCTGAAAACTTTTTACTACTTTCAAAGCATCATCCGGAGTGGAATTCTCAACATCAGGTCTAACTGACATTATCGCCTCTTGCAATTCGGGTTTAAGGCCGGACATCAAAGCTGCCACAAAAAGATGTGTATGGGCTTTATTATACAGTGAGAATCCCAGATCTCTAAATACTACCATAAGACGCCCATAGAACTTCTCGGCAGTCTCCCCCTTGTCCTGTGTGACATCTGTGAGAGAGGTAGCTTGGTCCGCCAATCTATCTTGTGCCCAGACCTTTAAAGCATTGCAGAAATCAACACCATTCTCATAGGTTCCCCCATCCAGATCCACATTATACATTATGCCACCCTCAATAATTGGAAAATACCCCTCCCCAGCTTTTACTCGAAGTATGTGCAATAGATCTCTTCGGGGAGTAGAATAAATCTCTCGATTTGATGCCATTTGCCTGTAGAAAGCCATGGGGGAAGTCTCTGGAACGGGTAATTGATTGCAAAGAGTGTCTATTTGTGATGGGGTGAAGGGAGTATACTTTGACCTGTCAGGAGTCGTTTCCACATTTTCTTCTTTAAATTCATATATTACTGACAACTCGGAGGGAGGAGGTAGCGGCAGTACGGGCACAAGAGGCATCTGCTGTGGGAGCGGGGCAGGAGGCTCTGTTACAGTTAGAGATTGTATTGCCTGATGGGCCGTTAGGCGGCTGCAGAGGACAAATCGGACCTCCTCCAATTTTATGGGGTTTCCCTGTATGCACCGTTCTATTGCTGATACTATGACCATGGCAGCATCCTTCCTGGGATATTGAAAAATACCGGCAGAGATTAATGGTATAGCCACTGTACGTTGAGGCATCGTATCGGGGGGAGAGAGGAGGCATACAGGATTGCGTTCTGGACAGCCTCAGTAAGCAATTGTTGGGACCTAGGAATATTGATAGGGTCATATCAATGTCCCACTGCATTTATTACAAATTGACACGGCAGCTGTCCTGCTCTGGTTGCTGTGCCCTGTCCTGTTTCTACCTGGCCATACACTTGTATATACGAATCAGATTCTTCCTGTATCATGGGTCCGCCTTTCTGTGAATTTTTTGCGGCCAGTCCTCCAGCATGGCGGAGTTGATTGAGGAATGGAGTCTGACCAGTGGAATCAGCCACTGCATTATTCAGGGCAAATTCTGCCCACCGTAGTAAGGATGCCCAGTCATCCTGCCTGGCCGAGACAAAATGTCGCAGGTATGTGACCAGAGTTTGGTTAGCTTTCTCAACCAACCCGTTCATCTTGGGATGATAAGCGGAGGACAAATTTAGCTCAATACTGAGTAGACTGCAGAGCTCCCTCCGAAACTGAGACGCAAATTGGGGACCTCGGTCACTAACTATCTTGTCCGGCATACCGTGCAAACGAAATACGTGCTTTATGAACAGCGCAGTGAGACCACGGGCAGAAGGCAGCCGCACGAGTGGCACCAGATGCACCATTTTAGAAAAATGATCGGTGACCACCCAGATGACCGTGCTGCCACTGGATTTGGGGAGGCCGACCACAAAATCCATGCCAACCATCTCCCAGGGTCTGTCTGCCACCGGCAAAGGGTAACAATAACCCAGCCAGCCTCTGCCTAGAGGACCTGTTCCGAGCACAAAAGACTCATGCCTGAATGTATTCGCTCATGTCCCGAGCCATATGCGGCCACCAATAAGTCCTTGCCAGAAGTTCCGTGGTCCGCTTATCACCAAAGTGACCACCCACCCTGGACGTGTTTGCCCACGCGAGAATCTCTGGCTGCAGGCGGGGAGGAACAAAGGTCTTGCCCGGTGGCACTGACTCGAGGGCAACCCGAGCCACGGTCCTCAGACTCTCAGAGGGGACGATTAGCCGAAGCTCAGCCTCCTCCACTGACACTACCGAGCGAGAGAGAGAGCATCAGCCAGGACGTTCTTCTCACCGGACAGATAGTGCAAGGTAAAATGGAAGCGGGAGAAGAAGAGCGACCACCTAGCTTGTCGAGAGTTCAAGCGCTGGGCTGTTTGTAAATAGACCAGGAGATGTCTCCACTCGGAAAAGGCCAACTTCATTGCCAGCAGCTCCCTGTCCCCAATGGAGTAGTTTCTCTCCGCCGGTGAGAAGGTCTTTGAGAAGAAGCAGAGATGCTTCCGACCTTGAAAAGGACTGCTCCTGCACCGACAGACGAGGCATCCACCTCTAGGATAAAGGGTTTATCCACATCGGGACGGTGGAGGATAGGAGCGCCAGCAAAATGGGTCTTAAAAGACGAGAAGCCCGCGGAGACCTGTTCTGACCAAACCTTGGGATTGGCTCCCTTTTTGGTGAGGGTGACCAAAGGAGCTACCAGTGTGGAGAAGTGGGGAATGAACTGACGGTAGTAATTAACGAACCTCAAAAAGCGCTGCACCGCTTTAAGGGAATGGGGTTCCTGCCATTACATTACCGCCTGCAATTTGGCAGGATCCATAGCCAACCCCTGGGCCGAGATGATATAGCCCAGGAAAGGTAAAGACTCCTGCTCAAACTGACACTTCTCCAACTTGGCGAAGAGAGAATTCGCCCGCAAGCGGTCGAAGACCTTTCAGACGTCTCTCCGGTGAGAAGCCAAATCTGGAGAGAAGATGAGGATGTCATCCAGATAGAGCACCACCGAGGTGGAGAGCATATCGCAAAAGACATCATTTACGAAGTCCTGGAAGACAGCTGGGGCGTTACAGAGGCTGAAGGGCATGACCAGATACTCATAATGGCCATCCCTGGTATTAAAGGCTGTCTTCTGCTCGTCCCCTTCGCGTATGCGGATCAGGTTGTAAGCCCCTCGTAGGTCTAGCTTAGTGAAGACCCGGGCCCCACGCAACCTGTCGAACAACTCAGAGATCAGGGGAAGAGGATATTTGTTTTTGACGGTTATGGCATTGAGACCTCTGTAATCAACGCACGGGCGCAGCTCTCCACTCTTCTGTACGAAGAAGAATCCCACCCCCGCTGGTGACACCGACTTCCTAATAAACCCCCTTGCCAGGTTCTCACTGATGTACTGGGACATGGCCTCCATCTCCAGAAGGGACAGAGGATATACGCGACCTCGAGGGGTTCTGCGCCTGGCAAGAGGTCTATAGGACAGTCGTAGGGGCGATGGGGCGGAAGAGTCTCAGCGGACTTTTTCAAGAACATGTCCGCGCATTGCTGGTAGTGACTTGGGAGTGCGGAGAGATCCATGAGGACATCGGTGGAGGCTATCTGAACGCGGTCCTTCACACACCTATCCTCACAGGACTTGCTCCAACCCAGTATTCTCCCCAAGGACCACTCTATATGGGGAGAGTGGCAGCGCAACCAGGGAACTTCTAGGAGGACCTGGTTAATGCCCTCGGCGATAATAAGGAGCGACACTGTCTCGTGACAGGACAGAGGCAGTGAGAGTTTTAATGGAGTAATTGATGGGTAATTTGCGAGGGTAATGTCGAAACGTTCACCACCCTGATGGTGACCAGCTGAGGTAGCATAACCAATGGGACTGCGTGCTCCAGAATCTACGCAAACCTCCACCGCCAGAGGAGAGGAGCCGAACTCCAACACCCCCTTAAAGGTTAGCTTGGAGGAAAACAGTGTGGTGTCTCGTAACCCTCTTGCTGTTGCCACTAGACGCGGACATCTCTGAACGCTGTGGGCACCTATTGGCAAGGTGACCAGACTGTCGGCAGTGAGCGTGGGCTATGGAGGTTCGATCTGGGCAGAACTTAGAGCCCGTGTGAGGCACCTCCCTAACTGCCGACAACTCGAACGCTCGATCGGGAGACTCCAGAGGTTTGGAGAAAGTTGGAGCCAACCTAAACCTCTGTCTGGACTGGGAGCGCTCCAACCCTCGCTCGAAGAAGCGGAGATTAATATGGTTGGAGCTGGTAATGAGCTCCTGCAGAGTGCCGGGAACCTCCCGAGTGGCCACAGCATCCTTAACGTGGTCAGCCAAACCCCTCCAAAAAATTGGGGTATTGTCTGACCATTCCAGCTCGGAAGCCAGTGTCCGAAACCAAATGGCATACTTATTGACCAGGAATGAACCCTGTGTCAAGGCCAACAGTTGGAGCGCGGTATCGCATGTGTTAGGAGTCGGATTTCTGTGTTTACTCAGCAGAGATCCAAATCCTCACATTCTGCACTCTCCTGTTTTTCCACTGCAGAAGAGATTGCAGAGGAGATTGCCTTGCAGCAAATCTCTCCTGAGGCTGTCCTTCTGTCCTCTTACTGGGCATGCTCATGGGATGATCTCCTATTGGAGAGCGGGAGTCATGTGCTCAGGTCCCGCTCCAGTTCTCATTGGTCCATCTCAGAGATCTGGAAGCGTGCAGAAGGTCCCGCTTGCTATAAAAGGCGCGCATGTGTGGCGCCCCCAGGAGTATGGTCGCCACAGTGGCATTACCTTCCTCCTAGGGATCTCTCTTGCAGTTAATCACAACACACAACACAGTTCTCATTCCAGGCCAGCAGAGGGAGCTCTGAACCCAAAACTGGGGGAAGAGCTGCTCTCTGAGGGCCAGGAAGGGGAAATTAGGAGTTCGTGTGAGGAGAGCAACGTGTGTGGACGTGAGGAGAAGAGCTGGGGGATTGAGCAGAGAGTTCAGGCTCATTCCCAGCTGTAGTGCATGATTTGGAGCCCGGTATCCAAGGCTGTACGGACACTGGTGGTCCTGCAACAGAAATCGGAGGAATAGGAAGCTGTAAATGCTCCATTCGCACATAAGACTCAGAGGCACAACAGCGATGTGTGAGCCAGAAGAGAAAGGCTACAGCTGTCTGCCATACGAGGGAGTTCTAAAGAGAAATAAGCAAGTGGAACTTCAGTGTAACACAGTACTGCAAGTACCTTAAAACTAAGCGCTAGGAAGGAGACTACACAACCCATCTGCCTAGAGAGATTCCTAAGTTGCTTCCAGGCTAGCCAGCTCCTGTGCCATCTGTAATCTGGACTCTGGACTGCATTTGCCAAGCAAAGTAAAGGTAAAGAAACTGCACCCTGTTGTGTCCTTGATTTCTTCCTTCAAACTCTCCAGCACTGCTACATCTCTGTACCAAACACTACACCCTCTTCCTCAACATCTACCCTCTTCATCTACTCTGCCCTGGGACTACAGCACTGCCTGTGAAGGGCCACCCCATCATTGCTGCACCCCACCATCTGTCCCAAAGGATCTGTCTGCAGCGTCGGCTTAACACCTTCATTGCCGAACACCACAGGTGGCGTCACAAATCATTCACTCATAAACTTTATTCCATCACTTCATCCCTTTTACATGGGTGCCCAGGGCCTTGGACCAGGTCACCGCTGCTGTGACATTCCCCTCTGAGAGACCGGCCCGGTACCGAGTACCCCACAGCCCTGGGAGGGCGACCCATTTTGGCATCATGAACAGGATTTATGGAGCCCGGTGTCCCCGGGTCCTGTGTGCCAGAGACTGTGTTTTGTGCCATAGACTATTTGTGCAATTGCCGCCATTACCCCGCTGCTTGGCGTGCACAGGAAGCAAAAGGGGCGGGCCATCGTGGGCGGAGCCAGCAGAAAAGCGCAAAACAGTGAAGTGCGGCGCGGGAAGAGGCCAGCGCGCGAGAAGTGAGAAGCCGAGGCCTGCAGTCCCGGCGTCCCCTGATCCTCCAGCCTGCAGAATGGCAGCCAGTAAGCCAGCGAAACTCAGGGCTTGGCTAACATTAACTAGGGGGGAAGAGAATGTCTGAAGCGAGAGCAGACGCAGCGGCGGACGCCACTGCAAACCCCACAGTGCCACAAGCTGCAGGGCCCAGCGCAGCTGCGACTCCCATAGCGCCGCTGCATCCAGCAGCCAGCGCTGCCTCCACAGCGCCACAAGAATCAGCGCCCACTGCAGAGGTCCCCATAATGCCGCTGTCCATGCCGTATATACCGGGAGCAGCCTGGCTACCGCAGTACTCAGGGGAGTCACATACCCTGATTGAATTTAAAGAGAGACTGTGCAGTTTGTATGAAAGCCAGAAATTGAACATCCTTATTGGGCAGCTGACTGGTGCAGCGCAAAGGGAAGTAAAAGCCTGGCAGGACACTGATAAAGAGACTGTTAAAAAGATCCTTGCTAAGCTAAGAAGCACCTTTGACACCCGCCCTGCAGCTGAAATAAAGATGAGATTCTTTGGGTGTAAGCAGAGAGCGCAGGACAGTATACGGGACTATGCCCTTAACCTGCAGGAGGCACTGCGAGCCATCAAGCAGATTGATCCAGACAGTGTGAAAGATGGAGACAGACTGCTAAAGGAGCAATTTATTGAGGGCCTCCTATCCAGTACCCACAGAGCACAGCTGCGCATTATAGCCCTACAAAACCCTGACCTAGACTTTGCAGACTTCAAGGAAAAGGCTATCCGGGTGCTGCATGAACCAATTGTCAGCCGTCCAGTGCCCCCTAGGTGCCCAGCGATCACATACCACCAAGAAGCTGCATCTTTACCTCCCAGCCCTGTGGAGGCTGATGCACAGACTGTGGACAAAGACCCATCTGCCGAACTGCGTCTTCAGGTCCAGGAGCTGACCAAAAGTATGGCTGCATTTGTCAAAACTGTGCAGTCCCTGCAGGCGTCATCCAAGGAGAAGATCCAGCTGGCCTCCAGTCCAGAGGATGTCCCGTGGCTACGGAAGAAGAGGATCCCACCACGCCGAGGGAGAGACAATGATCGCTATGACCTGGACGGATATCCCAACTGTCGTCGCTGCTACAAGGCAGACCACATCGCAAGATTCTGCTACCCTGGGGCAGAGGGCCAACCCCCAGGAGTCGGACCACAAGGCCCAAAGAACTGGCGAGCCAAGTATGTCGGAGGGCGACCGGTCCTCCCAGTGGTGATTGACGGCATCCCCATGAAGGCTTTGCTGGACACTGGCTCTCAGGTGACAACTATGCCATATATCCTTTACAAGCGATATTGGGCTGACTCTGAACTTACTCGCGACCCAAGTGATGAACTGACAGTAGTTGCCAGCAATGGTAATAATAAATAATAATCTTTATTTTTATATAGCGCTAACATATTCCGCAGCGCTTTACAGTTTGCACACATTTTCATCACTGTCCCCGATGGGGGCTCACAATCTAAATTCCCTATCAGTATGTCTTTGGAAGTGTGGGAGGAAACCGGAGTACACGGAGGAAACCCACACAAACACGGGGAGAACATACAAACTCGTTGCAGATGTTGTCCTTGGTGGGATTCGAACCCAGGACCCTAACCACTGAGCCACCATGCTGCCCGGTAAGTCTTTGCCGCAAGTAGGATGTAAAGAGATTACCATTAAAGTGGGGTGAGTAGAGTTAAAATCTCAAGGTCTGATAGTTGTAGACATTGATCGACGAGAATGTAACCTAATGAGGACCTTAGGTACTAATGTGATTGAAAATTGTCTTGCCGAGGTTATTGTTTTGTTGCAACAGGTGGCTGAGACTGCTGGTTCCAGTGAACAACGAGTCCTGCAGAAGGAGATCAAGGCCCTGATGCAAAGACAGCAGGTAGAACTCTCTGGCAGAGAAATTGGCAGCGTCAGAGTGAGTGATTCTTTCGCCATTGCGATACCCCCCAGATGTGAAATGTTAATTTGGTGTCGGGCAGCCATAGGCCTCAGAGGAAAAGATTACCAAGCATTGGTAGAGCCAGTGTACTTTGATAGCCGGCCCACTGTCCTGACAGGCAGAGGTGTAGTTGATGTCCGCAAAGGGAGAGTACCTGTACGCCTCTTGAATTGTGGGGAGGAGGAGGCCACAATACCTCGGTATGCCAGTTGCTAAGCTGCTTACTGTCTGTAACAATGCAATACAGGCAGCAGAGCCCTTGGTCTCATCCGACCAGCCCTTGGTCTCATCCGACCAGGTGGAGGACAATGGCTCTGTAAAGCAGCTAGAGGAGTGGTGTCAGCAGCTGCATGTGGGAACTGACTCCATCCCTTCATACCAAAAGTGTGGGGTTTACCGAGTGACTCAGGAGTATGAGCGGGTATTCAGTAAACACCCACTAGATTTTAGGCAGGCAAAACGGGTTCAACATCATATCCCCACTGGAGATCATCCACCCATTAAAGAAAGGTACCGGCCTATACCCCTAACACAATATCAATGTGCCAAAAGTATGTTGCGGGAAACGAAGGAGGCTGGGGTGCTCAGAGACAGTTGTAGCCCCTGGGCAGCCCCAATAGTCTTTGTGAAAAAGAAAGATGGTACCATGAGAATGTGTGTTGATTACTGAAAAATTAACAGCATTACACATAAGGATGCCTACCCATTACCCAGAATTGAGGAGTCATTAGCTGCACTTAAAACTGCTAACTATTTTTCCACCATAGATCTCACTAGTGGGTATTGGCAGGTTCCCGTGGCAGAGGCAGACAAGGAGAAAACAGCGTTTACTACACCAATGGGTCTCTGCGAGTTCAACTACATGCCGTTCGGGCTCTGCACTGCCCCAGGGACATTTCAACGGCTAATGGAATGCTGTCTTGGACACAAAAACTTCGAGACAGTTCTGTTATACCTTGATGATGTCATTGTTTTCTCCAAGACTTATGAAGACCATCTGAAGCACCTGGCTGAGGTGTTTGAAGCCTTGTCCAACTTTGGTCTGAAAGTGAAGCCTTCCAAATACCACCTCCTGAAGCCCAAGGTACAGTACCTCGGTCATGTAGTGAGTGCAGAAGGTGTGGCACCAGATCCTGACAAAGTCACAGTCATCCGGTACTGGCAGAAGCCCAGCAACCTCCATGAAGTACGTCAATTCCTCGGGTTGGTAGGCTACTACCGAAGGTTCATCAAAGGCTTCACTGAAATAGCCACGCCTATGCAAAATCTTCTGGTGGGCCAGCCCAAGAAGGCCAGGAAGAAGAGTCCTACATTTGAATGGAATGAGGAACTGGAGAGGTCTTTCACTCGACTGAAGATGGCTCTCACAGGAGATGAAGTTCTGGCCTACCCAGATTATGACCAACCATTTGTTCTGTATACTGATGCCAGCAACGTGGGACTGGGAGCAGTACTGTCACAAGTACAGAATGGCAAAGAAAGATTGATCTCCTACGCCAGCAGGAAGCTTTGTCCCTCTGAAAGGAACCCTGACAACTACAGTTCCTTCAAACTGGAGTTCCTCGCCATAGTCTGGGTTGTGACTGAACGATTCAAGCATTACCTAGCTTCAGCCAAGTTTACCATCTTCACGGACAACAACCCATTGACTCACTTGGAAACTGCCAAGCTAGATGCACTGGAGCAGCGATGGATGGCCCGGCTGTCTAACTATGAATTTACCATCAAGTACCAAGCGGGGCACAAGAATGCCAATGCTGATGCGCTGTCCAGAATGCCCAATCTGCCAGATGCAGGAGAAGACCCTGAGGCACTCGAAGAAATAGAGTTACCTGCCTTCCACCTGCCAATTGAGGCCCAATGTGCCCAAGGATTGAGAAACAGAGGGTCTATCATGAAAGAGGCCACCCTAAATCCATTGCCTCATCTGGACTGTGCAGAGAAGCAGGATAGCGACCCCGCAGTCCACCTTGTAAAGGAGCTACTGTCACAAGCTGACTCACGCCCAGGTCCAGATGCTCCTGAAGAAACGCAGCAGTTGTGGAAGGAAAGAGGCAGGCTGTTCATCTATGAAGGGAAGCTGTACTGGAGGAGTATCAACGCCCGCACTCATGAGTTGGTCTGGCAAGTGGTAGTCCCAAAGAGGGAGGCATCAATAGTCTTGGAAGCATACCACAATGGAGCTGGACACTTCGGATGGAAGAAGTTTAAGGCCTTGCTCCGGGAGAGATTCTACTGGGCTGGTATGAGGAAAGCCATTGAAAATTGGTGCCGGGAGTGTGGACAATGCAACCTGCGCAGGAAGGACCGTAACAGCCAGCGAGCTCCTTTGCAGCCAATAATAACTAAACAGCCACTCGAGTTGGTCGCCCTGGACCATGTGAAGCTGGTTCCAAGCCGTTCAGGCTACATTTATGCTCTTACCATCGTTGACCACTACTCGAGATTCCTGGTAGTCGTACCTGTCAAGGATCAAACAGCCAGGACAGCAGCCAGAGCATTCCAACAGCACTTTTGTCGACCACACTGATATCCCGAGGGAGTGCTTACAGATCAAGGTCCAGCCTTTGAGGCAGAAGTGTTCCAGGAATTCTGTAATTTGTACGGTTGCAAGAAGATCAGGACAACACTATACCATCCACAGACCAATGGCATGTGTGAAAAGATGAATCAGGTGGTGATCGATCTACTGAAGACCTTGCCTTTGGAGGAGAGGAATCTGTGGCCAGAGAAGTTGCCAGATCTGGTCGACCTCTACAATCACATTTCTGTGAATTCCACCAACTGCACTCCAGCCTACCTAATGAGAGCGAGGCCTGGCAAGCTGCCTATTGATTTGGATATGGGAGTCCTGATACCTGAGGTAACATCACCAGATGCTGACTGGGATACGGAGCGGCAGAACAGTACCGTAGAGTACAAGAGTGTGTAGAAAAGAGTAGCTCAGGCGAGACAAAAACAGAAAAGAACTACAATCAACATGCACCTGCAGTTCCCTTGTCACCAGGAGAACAAGTCTTAAAGAGGGAAAGAAGGATGCATAAATTGGATGACCAATGGGAAGCTGAACCCTACACCGTCTTACCATCAAACTTCGACAACACTAAAGTGTGCCTTATCAGTAAGGATGGAGGAGAAACCTCATCAGCAGTATCGAGGGATCATCTGAAACTGTGCCCTGACCAACTAAAGGACAGAATGGAAGAACAAAACAACCTTCAGCCCATAGAGGAAGAAAAAAAGGTCAGCACTGTACTTGGAGAATTCCCTGCAAATTGGACTAGAGCAAATAATGCCATACTGGTGCCAGTTTTGACCTTTCCCCAACTGGTAGTGCAAGAAGTTACTCATGACCACCCTGAAAACCAGCATGTACAAGCAGTGGATGCTACACCAGCAGTGGAACAAGAGAATTCTCACCCTGCCAGTGGTGAATTTGTCATGCCCACAGTGTGTAGAAGTGGTCCTAGGAAATCTAGTATTCCTGTGCTACGCAGAAGCACCAGTATTGTAGCCAGTACAGCACACACTACACCAGTAGTTAACACAAGGCATCCAGTAAGTTCCCCAACAACACCAGTGCTATGTAGGTCTGTCCGTAGTACCCAAGGTATTCCACCCTTAAGGTTCCGCAAATAGATAAGTTTTGTAATTGTTAAAATGTAAATATGCAACTGTTGAAGTTTATGTGCCTACAGAGACTCTGCAAGAAACTTTTTGAAGATCTTATTTTGTTTTGATGGACGATTGGACCACAGGACTATGTGTGGTCAGAACTCTACTTGTAAATAGTTCACCATCTTGCTCAGGAATTGCACCATGGACATTGACGCATGGACTAATCATCATTAGGACTATTTTTCAGCTTTGGTTTTTGTAATTTTTCATTTTTTTAAAAATCTTGTTATATCTATAATTGTTTATATGTTTACATGTTTTCCCTTCAGTCCAGGAGTACTGACTTGCACTAGGGGGGAATGTGGCATCCCCAGGAGTATGGTCGCCACAGTGGCATTACCTTCCTCCTAGGGAGTGTGATGTCGTGCTTGGAAGCAATAAAGGATCACTCTGACAGTTAATCACAACACACAACACAGTTCTCATTCCAGCCCAGCAGAGGGAGCTCTGAACCCAAAACTGGGGGAAGAGCTGCTCTCTGAGGTCCAGGAAGGGGAAATTAGGAGTTTGTATGAGGAGGGCAATGTGTGTGGACATGAGGAGAAGAGCTGGGGGATTAAGCAGAGAGTTCAGGCTCATTCCCAGTTATAGCGCATTATATGGAGTCCGGTATCCAAGGCTGTATGGACACTGATGGTCCTGCAACAGAAACCGGAGGAATAGGAAGCTGTAAATGCTCTATTCCACATAAGACTCGGAGGCACAACAGCGACGTGTGAGGCAGAAGAGAAAGGCTACAGCTGTCTGTCATACGAGGGAGTTCTAAAGAGAATAAGCAAGTGGAACTTCAGTGTAACACAGTACTGCAAGTACCTAAAACTAAGCGCTAGGAAGGAGACTACACAACCCATCTGCCTAGAGAGATTCCTAAGTTGCTTCCAGGCTAGCCAGCTCCTGTGCCATCTGTAATCTGGACCCTGGACTGCATTTGCCAAGCAAAGTAAAGGTAAAGAAACTGCACCCTGTTGTGTCCTTGCCTTCTTCCTGCAAACTCTCCAGCACTGCTACATCTCTGTGCCAAACACTACACCCTCTTCCTCAACACCTACCCTCTTCATCTGCTCTGGCATGGCACTACAGCCCTGACTGTAGAGGGCCACCCCATCTTTGCTGCACCCCACCATCTGTCCCAAAGGATCTGTCTGCAGCGTCGGCTTAACACCTTCATTGCCGAACACCACAAGTGGCGTCACAAATCATTCACTCATAAACTTTATTCCATCACTTCATCCCTTTTACATGGGTGACCAGGGCCACGAACCGGTTCACCGCTGCTGTGACATTCCCCTCTGAGAGACCAGCCTGGTACCGAGTACCCAACAGCCCTGGGAGGGCGACCCACATGGCTGTTCTGCCATGCGCTAGTATAGGCTATACTTGCTATGTGTGAATGGTGATGGATGTATGATTCTGGTGACTGACTCATTTGAAACTCCTTCCCTCTGATATTACGCATGGTGATATGGTATTAGTTTAGCAGTCAGCGCCAATCAGAGGCAAGCCTTAAGCCACTGTGCACACCGCACCGCTATGCTAGCGTCCGATATCGTGCTTGCTATCTGGCTTTGTCGTCGAGCAGCAGTGTCCTACGTCGCGCTGCAGTTGCAGCCCTTCTTCGCGTTCGCAGCAGCGATGCCACAAACACGGTAGGTCTAGAGGGACGCAGCTTCTCTGTCTTGGGTCCTGCTCCTGTGACCAGATACCGAGTGTGCATTTACCTGAAGCCTGTGTCACTAACAGGTTCAGCATTTTGTATGCTATCTGAAGCCTGTGTCAATAACAGGTTCAGTGTTTTGTATGTTTTTGTTGCGGCACCTCTGTGTGTGAACAGAGCCTGCTCTGCGCACTTCGGGTGACGTTGAACCCATGTGTATCATACCGCCATATTGCTCCTCTGTCATCACTCAGGTTGTTACACCTACTGCGCGGTGGACCCTGAGCAGCGAACGCACTTTATTATTTATTTTTATTTAGTGTGTTCCACCGTTCCTAACATTATACTAGCGCCAGGGTCTGGCTAGTGATGGCAGAACAGCAGCAACTCTTACAGTGTATTCGGCAGCTTGAGGGCCGGCTGGCCACTCTTGAGGGGGCTCTCTCAGCTGCACAATCCACCGAAGCTGCTGTAAAGGCAATCACAGACGCAGTTTCCCGTATGTCCACGTCCTCCCCCGCGCTGACAGTTACCCGCCTCCCGTTGCCTGATAAATTTTATGGCGATGGCGCCTCCTGTAGGGGTTTCATCAGCCAGTGCTCCATTCAGCTGGAATTACTGGCTGCGCGATTCCCTACGCAACGGGCCAAGGTGTGGTTTATTGTTTCCCTGCTGTCGGGCAAAGCGTTGGTGTGGGCTACGCCACTATGGAAGCGTGGTGACCCAGAAGTCCGGACCGCTGCTCACTTTCTAACAGCTATTAAGCAGGTCTTCCTCGGTCCACAGGTCACGCACGATACCTCTCTTCAGCTTCTTGCTTTGACTCAGGGTGCTCTCTCGGTTAGTCAGTATGCCGTCCGTTTTCGGACACTTGCTTCCGAGTTGGAGTGGTCCGATAAAGCCCTCATCTCTGTGTTTTGGAGAGGTTTGGTGGAGCACATTAAAGATGCTCTTTCCACTAGAGACGTTCCTGCCAGTTTGGAAGAACTGATTGCCATTTCCACCCGCATTGACCTCTGTTTTTTGGAGCGCGGTATGGAGCGTGCTCAATCCAAACGGAAGGTTACTCCGGCTCCCAATTTTTTTGAGCCTCTGGAACTACCCGAGCCAGAGGTTCCACCCCCAGAGCCCATGGAGGTGTCTCGCACCGTTCTCCAGGCGTGTCTGGCACAAGACTCCAGTCGTGGTCTTATTTGTCAACACGCGGTGTCTCAAAACAACAGTGCCCCGCAAAGGCCAAATTCTGTACCGCCGGGTAAGGCCCTTGTTCCTCCCCACCTTCGGCCAAAGGTTCTTGCCTGGGCACACTCATCCTGGAGAGGTGGTCACTGTGGCTATATGCAGACCACAAAACTCCTGGCAGGGTCTTACTGGTGGCCGCACAGGGCTCAGGATGTTAAAAAATATATTCGGGCCTGCGCCTTTTGTGCTCGGAATAGCTTCCTTACGCGAAGATCGGAGACGCCTGCCACACGGTGGCGTTCCACTGCGTTCCACTGTAACTTCCGCTCCCGCTGTCTCCCACGGGCCCCTTTTCAGACCTGGCGATCTTGCCACCCCTGAGGCCTTCCACATGTCCCGGGCCTCTCTGTCATCTACCGGGACATCAGACTTGCCTGCGGACGAGTCTGAGGCCTTATACCTCTTACGGGCACAAGTAGGTGGATCGTAAGGCTCAGGGAGGGGGTGCCCTAGGAGGGGGGTAATGTTAGGAGTCGGATTTCTGCGTTTACTCAGCAGGGATACAGATCCTCACATTCTGCACTCTCCTCCTATATTTCCACTGCAGAGGAGATTGCCTTGCAGCAAATCTCTCCTGAGGCTAAGTCCTTCTGTCCTCTTACTGGGCATGCTCATGGAACACATGGCTGTTCCGCCATGCGCTAGTATAGGCTATACTTGCTATGTGTGAATGGTGATGGATGTAAGATTCTGGTGACTGACTCATTTGAAACCCCTTCCCTCTGATATTACGCATGGTGATAGGGTATTAGTTTAGCAGTCTGCGCCAGTCAGTGGCAAGCCTTAAGCTACTGTGCACACCGCACCGCTATGCTAGCTTCTGACATTGCGCTTGCTATCTGGCTTTGTCGTCGAGCGGCAGTGTCCTACGCTGTGCTGCAGTTGCAGCCCTTCTTGGCGTTCGCAGCAGCGACGCCGCACACATGGTAGGTCTAGAGGGACGCAGCTTCTCTGTCTTGGGTCCTGCTCCTGTGACCAGATACCGTGTGTGACCAGATACCTGATGGCATTGGCATGTCGAGAACCGGGTAACGACCGTGGCAAATGGCCGTCGCTTACCGGGCCCTCGACGTGCCAATTGGCATGGAAGGGGAGATTTTTCGGAGGGTGAGGGCACGGGCGCACCCCCCCCCCCACACACACACACAAACACATTTCAGGGCCCCCTCTTCTCGCTGGCACTTTGTTAGTGGAGAATATCATTCATTTTGCCTAAAACAAAAGTAAAACGCCACATTAAATCGAAAACCACTAACGCAACGTGGAAAAAAAACACGCCATTGTTTTCTGGGTGAAATTCTAGAAGCCGATCAGGGGACCCCGAAAGCGCAAAAAGAACCAGCCCTCCTAAAGTATGATCTGCCTGGATCAGCCTTCTGGGGCCTCAGACCCCACAACTCCCGAGGGGAAGGTGCCAGCAACCCCAAATTTTGCACACACGTTCTTCAGACTGCTACCTAAAATTGGGTACCTCAATGGGGCCCCTGAACACAGACAAATTGGCAATCAGGGGGTCATAGCGTGCTCCCCCCGGCTAAAATCATCATCTGTCTACATGCTATAAAGGGTAAAAAAATTCCAGGGGAGTACTTCACGGCCCCAGGACCTGTTATCAAGCCCAGAGCAGGTCCTAAGCTTTCCAACGCCACCTCGTGCGCCCCGCTAGCATGCCCAGAAGCCGATCAGGGGACCCCGAAAGCGCAAAAAGAACCAGCCCTCATAAAGAATGATCTGCCTGGATCAGCTTTCTGGGGCCTCAGACCCCACAACTCCCGAGGGGATGGTGCCAGCAACCCCAAATTTTGCACACACGTTCTTCAGACTGCTACCTAAAATGGGGTACCTCAATGGGGCCCCTGAACACAGATAAATTGGCAATCAGGGGGTCATAGCGTGCTCCCCCCGGCTAAAATCATCATCTGTCTACATGCTATAAAGGGTAAAAATATTCCAGGGGAGTACTTCACGGCCCCAGGACCTGTTATCAAGCCCAGAGTAGGTCCTAAGCTTTCCAACGCCACCTCGTGCGCCCCGCTAGCATGCCCAGAAGCCGATCAGGGGACCCCGAAAGCTCAAAAAGAACCAGCCCTCCTAAAGAATGATCTGCCTGGATCAGCTTTCTGGGGCCTCAGACCCCACAACTCCCGAGGGGAAGGTGCCAGCAACCCCAAATTTTGCACACACGTTCTTCAGACTGCTACCTAAAAGGGGGCACCTCAATGTGGCCCCTGAACACAGAGGAATTGGCAATCAGGGGGTCATAGCGTGCTCCCACCGGCTAAAATCATCATCTGTCTACATGCTATAAAGGGTAAAAAAATTCCAGGGGAGTACTTCACGGCCCCAGGACCTGTTATCAAGCCCAGAGCAGGTCCTAAGCTTTCCAACGCCACCTCGTGCGCCCCGCTAGCATGCCCAGAAGCCGATCAGGGGACCCCGAAAGCGCAAAAAGAACCAGCCCTCCTAAAGTATGATCTGCCTGGATCAGCTTTCTGGGGCCTCAGACCCCACAACTCCCGAGGGGAAGGTGCCAGCAACCCCAAATTTTTCACACACGTTCTTCAGACTGCTACCTAAAAGGGGCTACCTCAATGGGGCCCCTGAACACAGAGAAATTGGCAATCAGGGGGTCATAGCGTGCTCCCCCCGGCTAAAATCATCATCTGTCTACGTGCTATAAAGGGTAAAAAAATTCCAGGGGAGTACTTCACGGCCCCAGGACCTGTTATCAAGCCCAGAGCAGGTCCTAAGCTTTCCAACGTCACCTCGTGCGCCCCGCTTGCATGCGCAGAAGCCGATGAGGGGACCCCGAAAGCGCAAAAAGAACCAGCCCTCCTAAAGTATGATCTGCCTGGATCAGCTTTCTGGGGCCTCAGACCCCACAACTCCCGAGGGGAAGGTGCCAGCAACCCCAAATTTTGCACACACGTTCTTCAGACTGCTACCTAAAAGGGGCTACCTCAATGGGGCCCCTGAACACAGAGAAATTGGCAATCAGGGGGTCATAGCGTGCTCCCCCCGGCTAAAATCATCATCTGTCTACATGCTATAAAGGGTAAAAAAATTCCAGGGGAGTACTTCACGGCCCCAGGACCTGTTATCAAGCCCAGAGCAGGTCCTAAGCTTTCCAACGCCACCTCGTGCGCCCCGCTAGCATGCCCAGAAGCCGATCAGGGGACCCCGAAAGCTCAAAAAGAACCAGCCCTCCTAAAGAATGATCTGTCTGGATCAGCTTTCTGGGGCCTCAGACCCCACAACTCCAGAGGGGAAGGTGCCAGCAACCCCAAATTTTGCACACACGTTCTTCAGACTGCTACCTAAAAGGGGCTACCTCAATGGGGCCCCTGAACACAGAGGAATTGGCAATCAGGGGGTCATAGCGTGCTCCCCCCCGGCTAAAATCATCATCTGTCTACATGCTATAAAGGGTAAAAAAATTCCAGGGGAGTACTTCACGGCCCCAGGACCTGTTATCAAGCCCAGAGCAGGTCCTAAGCTTTCCAACGCCACCTCGTGCGCCCCGCTAGCATGCCCAGAAGCCGATCAGGGGACCCCGAAAGCTCAAAAAGAACCAGCCCTCCTAAAGAATGATCTGCCTGGATCAGCTTTCTGGGGCCTCAGACCCCACAACTCCCGAGGGGAAGGTGCCAGCAACCCCAAATTTTGCACACACGTTCTTCAGACTGCTACCTAAAAGGGGCTACCTCAATGGGGCCCCTGAACACAGAGGAATTGGCAATCAGGGGGTCATAGCGTGCTCCCCCCGGCTAAAATCATCATCTGTCTACATGCGCCAGACATTACTCGCTCCCAGGGTGGACTGCTGAGAGTCTCCTCTGCGAAAAAGACACCAAAACTGGGTTGCTGTGACTTGTGGTTCAAGAGAAACAGACCCAGAACCGCAAGCTCCCCCCCACGTTCCATCCAAAGGATAGTATCGAGATCCCGGTAACACACGTGGTATAGCCACGTTTCCTACCCAGACCTCGACTTGCCTGATGGCATTAGCATGTAGAGAACCGGGTAACGACCGAGGCAAATGGCCGTCGCTTACCGGGCCCTCGACGTGCCAATTGGCATGGAAGGGGAGATTTTTCGGAGGGTGAGGGCACGGGCGCACCCCCCCCCCACACACACACACACACACATTTCAGGGCCCCCTCTTCTCGCTGGCACTTTGTTAGTGGAGAATATCATTCATTTTGCCTAAAACAAAAGTAAAACGCCACATTAAATCGAAAACCACTAACGCAACGTGGAAAAAAAACACGCCATTGTTTTCTGGGTGAAATTCTCTATTCGATTGACATATCGCACGCCAGGGGGAAAATGTTTCGCACCCCCCGCTCCCTGTCAAAATGGCCGACGTTTTCATCTTTTTGCTGGGTAGCTCCGTAGCCTAAGCGCACAGTGACGAGCCACTTTGGGGGATGAAAACCGAGGGAATTCCCCAGATTTCAAGACCCGTTTCGCCCGGCTGCGACTTGCGGTTCCGGAGAACCTAGGCCCTGGCTCTGAGGACCACCACTCCCGTGCCGTAAGCGCCAGACATTAGTCGCTCCCAGGGTGGACAGCCGAGAGTCTCCTCTACAAAAAACGTAACCAATGATATGAACCGTTTTCACAGGAAGTAAGATTATTAAAAGTCATACAACTTAGTCTCTACATGTAGTGTATATATATATATATAAAATTTTTTTTTTTTTTTTAGGTTTCATCTCCCCATAGTCACCAGCCAGATGGTTAGAAAAGTGCTTGAATCCTGGACTCTCTCAAGATGTACTGACGTGCAACAACGTCTGGTTGCCAGGTATTTGGCACATTCAAATCTTACAGCGGACAGGAACTACCGGGAAAAGAACATGGATGACATTTGCCATGGACAAAGCCTACTGATGGAAGCACGGAAGTCAGCGAGTCAAGAAGCCACAGCCAGCACTTCAAGGTATTTTATTGTGAAATGAAAATAATACATGCTTTGAAATAAACTTGACAAAGACTTCTTTTTTTCTTCTTTTTGATTCCCCTAAAGGGTTGCAGAAGAGAACACCAGGGGAAGAAGAGACCAGACAGCTGCAGTCCACAGTTCCCAGATACCAGAACTGATTCCCGAAGAACTGGAGAGTGAGCATGAAGAGACTTCGAGTGCAAGGTGAAAATACCTTTACTCCAATACCATGGTGCCAAGCTAATGGATGCACTCATTACCAGCTTTTAATACTAATGTATTCATTTCAGGGCACATGTACCTTCCCCGTCCTTTCTCATGCAGACACGTTCCATGAGGCAGAACCAGAAAAGGAGCTCTTCAAGGTAATTATTGAACACTTCTATTTATATTAAATTCTTACTGTACTTGTCAGGGACTAGCCACACCAGCCACTGAGTTTGAAACTGTAGATAATTCTATTGTATGGAACTTTAAAAACTATTCTATGGATAGGGGATAACATTGGAAGAAAAAAAAAATCCTGCCACCGGCGCTCACCCTTTAATGTGATAGCCAGGACTCATGGAAAAACCTTAAAGCATAGTAACACTTTGCAGCATTTCTGTGAAGCATTACTGTACTTTGGCTGAGTGCCAGTATTCTAGAAGTGTGGATTTTTTTATGCATATCTTTCAGTTGTAACATCATTCCTTTTTCCTTCTAAGCACTAAAGAAACAAGTACATCGCAGATGAGGAGATGGAATATGAACCCTGTGGTCATGCTGAAGAGACTCCGAAGTTAAAGTTCATTTTTGTTTGCGTTTTAGGTGGGTACTCTAGCAACAGAAAAACAGCTTCCAGAAATATGTGATATTGAGGCTCAGCTCTATTGAGTTCAATGGAGCTGAGCATCATGACTTCACTTAACGCCAGTTTGGAAGTGGCAGTTTTTTGCAAGGAGGCAGCTGTTCTTCTAATACTATAGTTCACCTTTAATTGAGTCTATTCTAACTTTTTTTTTTCTCTTTTGCAGGTGAAATTTAGTCTTTTAAATAATGTGCATGTTGCTGCTCTGCAATGTTTTTGTTTATTAAACTAATGGTTTTTATTCTAGTGTATTGTTAAAGCGTAACTAAACTTTTTATATATATATATATTCAGGGGGGGGTCTTCAAACTTGTGGCCCATCCACACATGCATATTGTTATCAAGTGTTTTGTGTGATTTCTGCAAATGTGGAATGCACACAAAATCCGTGTGTATCCTGCAATAAGTGTGCAGAAGGAGGTAAGTAATTAACCCTTGATGCCCCATCCACCTGTAACATCTGTGCTGGTATATCAGATAAGATGTTACAGGGTTAAAACACAGAAGTGACAGATCTGTCACTTCTCTGTGTGCAAAATTCACAGTAAATATGCAGGTGACTACATTGCATATTTACTGCAACGTGTACCAGTTTTATGTGCAAGAACCATCCATACGCATGTGTGGCTCAGCCCTTGGAATCCCCTGTTTCTTTCCAATGTGTGTGTGTAATATATATATATATATATATATATATATATAGAAACAGGGGATTCCAAGGGCTGATCCACACATGCGTATGGATGGTTCTTGCACGTAAAACTGGTACACGTTGCAGTAAATATGCAATGTAGTCACCTGCATATTTACTGTGAATTTCGCACACAGAGAAGTGACAGATCTGTCACAGTATATATATATATATATAAAAATTTGTACGCTTTTAAGGCCTAGGGCTATCAGCAATGATGAAAAAAACCTGTCAATTGCTCTGGCATCATGGCCAAAGTGAGGACTATGCACAGGGATCTGAGCTGATAAATTTAAGGCCCATCCCTTGACAATGTCACTGGATTAATTGCCTGAGTAAATGCACTCTTATTTGAATTATATTTTTAACAGTTTGAGCTTTCGTTTTAATTCAATAAAATATTATTTAAGCTGGCTATGTTGTAGTTGTGTGTGGGCTATAGAAGACTTGTTTAATGGTATTAGGGTTTGTAAAGCCATCTTTGTACTCATGGCCTTCAGGTACTCTGTACTTTTATAGCACCTCTCACTCCCTACTAGTCATTAAGTACTTTAGCTTGCTTGTAGCTGTATTCACATAGCTGTGAGTTAGTTGCCTGAAAGACAAGGCATGAGCCCTAGTGCATGCACTGTCTGATTATCCAGGACCATTCTACTTTCATCTCCTTTTTCTGGCCTGTGACAGAAAAACACATATGAGAATAACCTCATCAGATACAATGGGTACAATTGCATTCTGTAACCTCTGGTCACACGGACACCTCATCATTATTCATTGTGCAAGTGTCAAGCTCCTAAAATTCACAGTAGAAAAAGTCCACAGGGTATGCTGACATGTACATATCATATTCATATCACCACTATACTATAGAAAAGGGAACAAAACCAAAGCAAACGTCATGTTATTTAGAGAAACAAACATAAAACTATATTTGGTCTTATTCCTGTGCTTTACAGCAATGGCATAGCTTCCTTTCTCCATCTTCATTATTGCCAATTTGTGAAACCGTATCCAAACTGGGGAGAGAAAAAAATTTGATCAATATTGCACAGTGCAACATTATACATAGTGACAGTCTGGTATGGCACCTCGGCAACATTGTCACCCACAAAATATTATACATTATATACTGTAATCAAAGATGCTTTTAGGCCATGTGCACACGATGCATTTTTCCCGCAGAACCGCACAGTGATTTACAGTAGCATGTAAATCTATGGAAAAAAAAAAATCTGTGCAGACGCTGCAGAAAGTGGGTGTGCGGTTTTCAAACAACTGCATGTGACTTCTTTTGTGCGGTTTTCTATCTCCCCATTCTCAAAAACCGCAGGGGGAAAACCGCACTGAAAAACCGCATCAAAACTGCACTAAAAAAGGAAGAAATCCGCAGGAAAAATGCAGCTCATTTGACCTGCGGATTTCGTGAATTCTGCGCAGAAAAATCCGCAGGAGGATTTTCCCCGTGTGCACATAGCCTTAGGCTGCGAGTCAGGTCACAATAGTAGCAGATAGGAAAGGAGATAACAAGTTAAGGGCTGTAGAAAACTTTGCTATGTGGAGTTTGCTCATTTTATTTTATAAAAATGTAATGTCTACCCCTCCGCATAGCAATGTTTTCTACACACCAACTCTTATCTCCTTTGTTATATGGGAGGTTCTGAGATGTCTGTGCCTGCAATCAGAAGGGTTGAATGTAGACAACCTGGCTGTGGAGATGTGCAAGTTTTTTTTCCAACTGATTTTATTTTATTTTTTCTTCACTACCTCCCCTACCACCTCCCACCCCAGTCAGTGAACAACTTTAATGGATCCTGTACTGATAGGCTGTGTACCTTCAGAGCAAAATACTTGTTTTCTGCCCAAGATTGCTGATCTAGAAGTTGCTCAGTGTTCATTGTCACTTTTTTTTTTTAAATCAAAGGGCTGGCTTTACACACCTGAATGACACCGCTGCTCAATGAGGCTTCTTGCAGGACCTTCAATGATGTTGGAGATCAAATGATCTCTGATGCTGTTGAAGGTCCTGAAGTACTGCAGGATGCCTCGGTCAGCATTCGGGTGAGCGTTTAACCCTTTTATCATATACCGGAGTGCTATTTGGTGAAGTGTCATGCATCGTGGTGTAGTACAAACCTCTTCACAGTGCTAATGCAGTGCAGACAAAAGACTGGAACTGTTCCCCAGCCAGTGTGCTAATGAAATACTGGCGATAGCATGTACTCAGCCAAACAAAACAACACTGCATGATCTGAGTGACTGAGGGAATATCATTTAGTGTCCGGTGTGTGGTCGTGCACAATTGGAACGATAGTCGCTCATCACCGACTACTGAGCGACAGTTGCTTAATAGTTGTGTGTAAAGTCACATTGACAATCGAGGTGCTAGATGGGCGTAATAGCCTGATAAATCATCCCGCGTAAAAGTAATTTAACAGGACTCCGTACCTTGGGTTTCAACTGGTATGCTTCATCCTGATGTTCCAGGGCATCGTTTATCAGTTTTAACATTCTGTACCGACGCCAACCTCTGACCTACAGAGAGAGTAATGTGGTTAAGAGGATGGAGAACAAATGGGAACGTGGATGAATATGTGAGCAGAACATTACCTGTATGGTAAACACCTCCACCTCCCTGGAACGCTTCACTTTTTCACCATTACATCAGAAATAGCTGAAACCGAATATGAAATGCTATTAAATATTGCATGTGACACCACAGCCTCATGTTCTTTTATGATTCAACCCACCTCTTTTTTGGGAAACATGGACCAATGATTCTTCATAATTGTAGTGTGCAAAATCCTACAAAAAATAAAGACATCTTAGGCTGTGTGCACACGCTGCGGATTTTGCTGCGGTTCCGCAGCGGTTTTGGCCGCTGCGGACCCGCAGCGGTTTTGGCCGCTGCGGACCCGCAGCAGTTTTTGCTGCGGTGTACAGTACCATGATTCCCTATGGGAATCAAAAACCGCAGTGCAGACGGTGCGGAATTTTCCTCGCGGATTATCTGCGGTTTTCAATCCGCAGAAAGAATTGACATGTCAATTCTTTCTGCGGATTCTCCTGCGGTTTGCCATCTCCTCCATTGAGGAGATGAAAAACCGCAGGGCAAAACCGCAGAGCAATCCGCAGGTAAAACCGCAGGTCTTTTGACCTGCGGTTTCACCTGCGGATTTTACAAAATCCGCGCGGATGAATCCGCACATAATCCGCAGCATGTGCACATAGTTAAGGACAAGGAATCTGGGTCAATTCGAATTGTACTTCAGAGCATGTGCCATTTTGAAGCCTCTCTGTAAAAAATGCTATAAATTATAGGAAGCATGCTCATCAACACATGTACTATTTGCCAGTGCGCTTTTCCTACTATGCCATTCATTTAGGACTTCTGGTAATTTGTAGGTGAAAAAATTGTCAAAGTCCTAAATTAATGGGATTCATCATAGGGAGCTAAGCGATTATATCTCCGTGGCTGATGCACACAGAATCTAGATCTTTAACAGGGTGAGTACAGAGTCTCCCACAAATTTTAAGACCCTCACTGCCCTGCAGTGACTTGAATTCCAGAGAAATTTGCCCAAAACGGACCACCCTTATCCACTTTCCAATGCATATCTATGAGAAAAAAAATGCCCAAAATCTGGGGTCACTGCTCTGCCTTCATAAGCCCTGGACACTAGCGCTTTTAGGGGAAGAAAGCCCAGGCACTGCACTTCAAATAGACACCAAAACCGGGTTGCTGATTTATGTACTTACAGTTTGTCTCTCAGCCATCTTTCCTCGTAGGCAGTTTGAAAGCAAGTAAAGACATGCCCCATATTCAAATCCTCACCTCAACTTCCTCCTCATCATGATTGGCTGTGCTGTCACTACTCAAGTTTAAGAACACACCCCTTAAAGAAATAGAAAAATAAATATTGAGTTAAACAATAAAAGGATTCGAACCCTAGTCACTGCAAGAAAAAGGCAGCTCCACGTCTTCTTGTGCCACCTAGGTACAAGAGGAAGTGTAACCACCTAATCAAAGTGGTATCTCCGTTCCATTTAAATTACTATATCGAGATCCGGGTAACAGCCGCATACACGCCCCGTTCGTTAACCAGGCCTTGACCATCCAATTTGCATTGAACCTTGGGTGCCGGAGGTCTTGGTCTCATTTCTCTGGAACCACAATTTGCAGCCACATGCTTTTGGTGTCTATTTGAAGGGCACACCTTGGGATTTCTTCCCGTAAAAGGGCTAGCATCAGACCATTGAACCCTCGAAGTTTTGGCATGTTTTTCTTGTAGACATGCATTGGAAATCGATCATATCTCCGTGGCGGTGGCAGTCGGCCACTAGATCTTTCGGAGGGTGAGGGCACGGTGCCCCCCCCACACATTTCAGGGCCCCCTCTTCTCGCTGGCACTTTTGGAGAATATCATTCATTTTGCCTAAAACAAAAGTAAAACGCCACATTAAATCGAAAACCACTAACGCAACGTGGAAAAAAAGCACGCCATTGTTTTCTGGGTGAAATTCTCTATTCGATTGACATATCACATGCCAGGGGGAAAATGTTTCGCACCCCCCGCTCCCTGTCAAAATGGCCGACGTTTTCATCTTTTTGCTGGGTAGCTCCGCAGCCTAAGCGCACAGTGACGAGCCACTTTGGGGGATGAAAACCGAGGGAATTCCCCAGATTTTAAGACCCGTTTCGCCCGGCTGCGACTTGCGGTTCCGGAGAACCTAGGCCCTGGCTCTGAGGACCACCACTCCCGTGCCGTAAGCGCCAGACATTAGTCGCTCCCAGGGTGGACTGCTGAGAGTCTCCGCTACGAAAAAGACACCAAAACTGGGTTGCTGTGACTTGTGGTTCAAGAGAAACAGACCCAGAACCGCGAGCTCCCCCCACGTTCCATCCAAAGGATAGTATCGAGAGCCCGGTAACACACGTAGTATATTCACGTTTCATATTGGAATATTGTCCAGGATGCCTCCTACAAACAGAGACATCACTTGTCCCCCTGCTGCCCAGGGAATTTGATTTCTGGGGTCAGTGCATGGCTGTCCATTGATAAAAAAGGATCCTGGTGGTGCAGGCTTGAGGGTGAACAAATGCCCAACAGAGCAGCACACAGCCCCAATAAATGTTCCCTCACATCAGTCTGGTAATTAGCTTTCAAATGACACCCAAGTGGCCCCTCTGGCTTTACCAGAAGTCGCACCAGGGGCCCAATATCTGATTTGGACAGCAGATTTGAAAAGACATTTTGAGGCCTTGGGTCGGTTTTGAGCTTCTGAAACCTCACAATTACCCAGCAGAAGGTACCAGGCCAACCAAACTTGGCAGGAATATTGTCCAGGATGCCTCCTTCAAACAGAGACATCACTTGTCCCCCTGCTGCCCAGGGAATTTGAATTCAGGGGTCAGAGGATGGCTGTCCACTGATGAAAAGGATTCAGGTGGTGAAGGCCTGAGGGGGAACAAATGCCCAACAGAGCAGCACACAGCCCCAATAAATGTTCCCTCACATCAGTCTGGTAGTTAGCTTTCAAATGACACCCCAGTGGTCCCTCTGGCTTTAACAGAGGTCGCACCAGGTGCCCAATATCTGATTTGGACAGCAGATTTGAAAAGACATTTTGAGGTCTTGGGTCGGTTTTGAGGTTCTGAAACCCCACAACTACCCAGCAGAAGGTACCAGGCCAACCAAACTTGGCAGGAAAATTGTCCAGGATGCCTCCTACAAACAGAGACATCACTTGTCCCCCTGCTGCCCAGGGAATTTGAATTCTGGGGTCAGAGCATGGCTGTCCATTGATGAAAAGGATCCTGGTGGTGCAGGCTTGAGGGGGCACAAATGCCTAACAGAGCAGCACACAGCCCCAATAAATGTTCCCTCACATCAGTCTGGTAATTAGCTTTAAAATGACACCCCAGTGGCCCCTCTGGCTTTACCAGAAGTCGCACCAGGGGCCCAATATCTGATTTGGACAGCAGATTTGAAAAGACATTTTGAGGCCTTGGGTCGGTTTTGAGGTTCTGAAACCCCACAACTACCCAGCAGAAGGTACCAGGCCAACCAAACTTGGTAGGAAATCAAATTCGATGGGGAGCAGGGGGAAAAGTGATGTCTCTGTGAGGCATCCTGTCAAAATCAGATATTGGGCCCCTGGTGCGACTTCTGGTAAAGCCAGAGGGGCCACTGGGGTGTTAATTGAAAGCAAATTACCACACAAATGTGAGGGAACATTTATTGGGGCTGTGTGCTGCTCTGTTGGGCATTTGTGCCCCCTCAAGCCTGCACCACCAGGACCATTTTTATCCATGGACAGCCATGCTCTGACCCCCTGAAATCAAATTCCATGGGGAGCAGGGGGACAAGTCATGTCTCTGTATGTAGGTGGCATCCTGGACAATATTACTGCCAAGTTTGGTTGGCCTGGTACCTTCTGCTGGGTAGTTGTGGGGTTTCAGAACCTCAAAACCGACCCAAGGCCTCAAAATGTCTTTTCAAATCTGCTGTCCAAATCAGATATTGGGCCCCTGGTGCGACATCTGGTAAAGCCAGAGGGGCCATTGGGGTGTGGTTTGAAAGCTAATTACCAGACTGATGTGAGGGAACATTTATTGGGGCTGTGTGCTGCTCTGTTGGGCATTTGTTCCCCCTCAAGCTTGCACCACCAGGATCCTTTTCATCAATGGACAGCCATGCACTGACCCCTGAATTCAAATTCCCTGGGCAGCAGGGGGACAAGTTATGACTCTGTTTGAAGGAGGCATCCTGGAGAATATTCCTGCCAAGTTTGGTTGGCCTGGTACCTTCTGCTTGGTAGTTGTGGGGTTTCAGAACCTCAAAACCGACCCAAGGCCTCAAAATGTCTTTTCAAATCTGCTGTCCAAATCAGATATTGGGCCCCTGGTGCGACTTCTGTAAAATCCAGAGGGGCCACTGGGGTGTCATTTGAAAGCTAATTACCATACTGATGTGAGGGAACATTTATTGCGGCTGTGTGCTGCTCTGTTGGGCATTTGTTCCCCCTCAAGCCTGCACCACCAGGATCCTTTTCATCAATGGACAGCCATGCTCTGACCCCAGAATTCAAATTCCCTGGGCAGCAGGGGGACAAGTGATGTCTCTGTTTGTAGGAGGCATCCTGGACAATTTTCCTGCCAAGTTTGGTTGGCCTGGTACCTTCTGCTGGGTAGTTGTGGGGTTTCAGAACCTCAAAACCGACCCAAGGCCTCAAAATGTCTTTTCAAATCTGCTGTCCAAATCAGATATTGGGCCCCTGGTGCGACTTCTGGTAAAGCCAGAGGGGCCACTGGGGTGTCATTTGAAATCTAATTACCAGACTGATGTGGGGAAATATTTATTGGGGCTGTGTGCTGCTCTGTTGGGCATTTGTTCCCCCTCAAGCCTGCACCATTAGCCGGCTCTCACTGTTGAATGTGACATACTGAGGATGAGAGCCGGCTAGCCTAAGCGCACAGTGACGAGCCACTTTGGGGGATGAAAACCGAGGGAATTCCCCAGATTTTAAGACCCGTTTCGCCCGGCTGCGACTTGCGGTTCCGGAGAACCTAGGCCCTGGCTCTGAGGACCACCACTCCCGTGCCGTAAGAGCCAGACATTAGTCGCTCCCAGGGTGGACAGCTGAGAGTCTCCACTACGAAAAAGACACCAAAACTGGGTTGCTGTGACTTGTGGTTCAAGAGAAACAGACCCAGAACCGCGAGCTCCCCCCCACGTTCCATCCACAGGATAGTATCTAGATCCCGGTAACATACGTGGTATAGCCACGTTTCTTACCCAGACCTCGACTTGCCTGATGGCATTGGCATGTCGAGAACCGGGTAACGACCGTGGCAAATGGCCGTCGCTTACCGGGCCCTCGACGTGCCAATTGGCATGGAAGGGGAGATTTTTCGGAGGGTGAGGGCACGGCGCCCCCCCACATTTTAGGGACCACTCTTATCACAGGCACTGAGTGAGACTGCCAGGGACTCTGCGGCACTGCCAGGGACTCTGCGGCACTGCCAGGGACTCTGCGGCACTGCCAGGGACTCTGCGGCACTGCCAGGGGGCAGGTTGTCAGGGGCTGCAGGAGCCCGGGGGCAGGTTGTCAGGGGCTGCAGGAGCCCGGGGGCAGGTTGTCAGGGGCTGCAGGAGCCCGGGGGCAGGTTGTCAGGGGCTGCAGGAGCCCGGGGGCAGGTTGTCAGGGGCTGCAGGAGCCCGGGGGCAGGTTGTCAGGGGCTGCAGGAGCCCGGGGGCAGGTTGTCAGGGGCTGCAGGAGCCCGGGGGCAGGTTGTCAGGGGCTGCAGGAGCCCGGGGGCAGGTTGTCAGAGGGCGGAGGAGGCTGTGGCAGGCCGCAATGCTGTGTAGGACGCTGTGTGGTGCTGGAGAGTGCTACAGAGCCACACAGCTCTCTGGTGTCATGACAGGTGACTGTATATACATGTATACACATACATGAATGTACGTGTCATGACAGCTACTTTGACGATACGTACATGGATTTTTACTTACCCAAACAAAGGATGAAGAGGCTAGCTGGTCCACATTATGATGGAGGCCGGAGAGCATCGTCCCTCCATCGTGATGTCGTCCAGCAGGGAAATTTGTTGTCCTTGCCACATGGAGCCAGTTCAGTCTCTGAGATGCCTTGTTAACTAGTTGAAAAAAAAAAAGGAAATTATTGAATTTTAAAATTATTTTTATTCTAAATCCTATTAATTCTATTAATACATTAAATATGAATCTTCATCCATGAGTGTATGTTTCCAGCAGACACAGCGCGCGGTGGCGGCTTCCTCAAGTGTTACCTGTGGGTTATGCTCTGTTAGCTAATGACAAACAGGGAAAGAAAAAAAAATGAATTATCGAATTATTGTATTTTACTATTATTTCTATTCTAAGCCCTGCTAGTGTTCACAGCAGTGATAACACAGCCCCCTGCATGTCAGCTCACCCTCCCACCCACCGGGACAGCCTGTATCCCCGCCGTGCCCCCCACAGCTGACCCCATATACTGTGCTGAGCATCCCCTCCCTCCACCCCACCGGGACAGCCTGTATCCCTGCCATGCCCCACACAGCTGACCCCATACACTGTGCTGAGCTTCCCCTCCCCCCACCCCACCGGGACAGCCTGTATCCCTGCCATGCCCCACACAGCTGACCCCATACACTGTGCTGAGCTTCCCCTCCCCCCACCCCACCGGGACAGCCTGTATCCCTGCCATGCCCCACACAGCTGACCACATACACTGTGCTGAGCTTCCCCTCCCCCCACCGGGACAGCCTGTATCCCTACCATGCCCCACACAGCTGACCCCATACACTGTGCTGAGCTTCCCCTCCCCCCACCCCACCGGGACAGCCTGTATCCCTGCCATGCCCCACACAGCTGACCCCATACACTGTGCTGAGCTTCCCCTCCCCCCACCCCACCGGGACAGCCTGTATCCCTGCCATGCCCCACACAGCTGACCCCATACACTGTGCTGAGCTTCCCCTCCCTCCACCCCACCGGGACAGCCTGTATCCCTGCCATGCCCCACACAGCTGACCCCATACACTGTGCTGAGCTTCCCCTTCCTCCACCCCACCGGGACAGCCTGTATCCCTGCCATGCCCCACACAGCTGACCCCATACACTGTGCTGAGCTTCCCCTCACCCCACCGGGACAGCCTGTATCCCTGCCATGCCCCACACAGCTGACCCCATACACTGTGCTGAGCTTCCCCTCACCCCACCGGGACAGCCTGTATCCCTGCCATGCCCCACACAGCTGACCCCATACACTGTGCTGAGCTTCCCCTCACCCCACCGGGACAGCCTGTATCCCCGCCATGCCCCACACAGCTGACCCCATACACTGTGCTGAGCTTCCCCTCACCCCACCGGGACAGCCTGTATCCCCGCCATGCCCCACACAGCTGACCCCATACACTGTGCTGAGCTTCCCCTCCCTCCACCCCACCGGGACAGCCTGTATCCCTGCCATGCCCCACACAGCTGACCCCATACACTGTGCTGAGCTTCCCCTCCCTCCACCCCACCGGGACAGCCTGTATCCCTGCCATGCCCCACACAGCTGACCCCATACACTGTGCTGAGCTTCCCCTCCCTCCACCCCACCGGGACAGCCTGTATCCCTGCCATGCCCCACACAGCTGACCCCATACACTGTGCTGAGCTTCCCCTCCCTCCACCCCACCGGGACAGCCTGTATCCCTACCATGCCCCACACAGCTGACCCCATACACTGTGCTGTGCTTCCCCTCCCTCCACCCCACCGGGACAGCCTGTATCCCCGCCATGCCCCACACAGCTGACCCCATACACTGTGCTGAGCTTCCCCTTCCTCCACCCCACCGGGACAGCCTGTATCCCTGCCATGCCCCACACAGCTGACCCCATACACTGTGCTGAGCTTCCCCTCCCTCCACCCCACCGGGACAGCCTGTATCCCTGCCATGCCCCACACAGCTGACCCCATACACTGTGCTGAGCTTCCCCTCCCTCCACCCCACCGGGACAGCCTGTATCCCTGCCATGCCCCACACAGCTGACCCCATACACTGTGCTGAGCTTCCCCTCCCTCCACCCCACCGGGACAGCCTGTATCCCTACCATGCCCCACACAGCTGACCCCATACACTGTGCTGTGCTTCCCCTCCCTCCACCCCACCGGGACAGCCTGTATCCCCGCCATGCCCCACACAGCTGACCCCATACACTGTGCTGAGCTTCCCCTTCCTCCACCCCACCGGGACAGCCTGTATCCCTACCATGCCCCACACAGCTGACCCCATACACTGTGCTGAGCTTCCCCTCCCTCCACCCCACCGGGACAGCCTGTATCCCTACCATGCCCCACACAGCTGACCCCATACACTGTGCTGTGCTTCCCCTCCCTCCACCCCACCGGGACAGCCTGTATCCCCGCCATGCCCCACACAGCTGACCCCATACACTGTGCTGAGCTTCCCCTCCCTCCACCCCACCGGGACAGCCTGTATCCCCACCATGCCCCACACAGCTGACCCCATACACTGTGCTGTGCTTCCCCTCCCTCCACCCCACCGGGACAGCCTATATCCCCGCCATGCCCCACACAGCTGACCCCATACACTGTGCTGAGCTTCCCCTTCCTCCACCCCACCGGGACAGCCTGTATCCCTGCCATGCCCCACACAGCTGACCCCATACACTGTGCTGAGCTTCCCCTCCCTCCACCCCACCGGGACAGCCTGTATCCCTGCCATGCCCCACACAGCTGACCCCATACACTGTGCTGAGCTTCCCCTCCCTCCACCCCACCGGGACAGCCTGTATCCCTGCCATGCCCCACACAGCTGACCCCATACACTGTGCTGAGCTTCCCCTCCCTCCACCCCACCGGGACAGCCTGTATCCCTACCATGCCCCACACAGCTGACCCCATACACTGTGCTGTGCTTCCCCTCCCTCCACCCCACCGGGACAGCCTGTATCCCCGCCATGCCCCACACAGCTGACCCCATACACTGTGCTGAGCTTCCCCTTCCTCCACCCCACCGGGACAGCCTGTATCCCTACCATGCCCCACACAGCTGACCCCATACACTGTGCTGAGCTTCCCCTCCCTCCACCCCACCGGGACAGCCTGTATCCCTACCATGCCCCACACAGCTGACCCCAAACACTGTGCTGAGCTTCCCCTCCCTCCACCCCACCGGGACAGCCTGTATCCCCGCCATGCCCCACACAGCTGACCCCATACACTGTGCTGAGCTTCCCCTCCCTCCACCCCACCGGGACAGCCTGTATCCCTACCATGCCCCACACAGCTGACCCCATACACTGTGCTGAGCTTCCCCTCCCCCCACCCCACCGGGACAGCCTGTATCCCTGCCATGCCCCACACAGCTGACCCCATACACTGTGCTGAGCTTCCCCTCCCTCCACCCCACCGGGACAGCCTGTATCCCTACCATGCCCCACACAGCTGACCCCATACACTGTGCTGAGCTTCCCCTCCCTCCACCCCACCGGGACAGCCTGTATCCCTGCCATGCCCCACACAGCTGACCCCATACACTGTGCTGAGCTTCCCCTCCCTCCACCCCACCGGGACAGCCTGTATCCCTACCATGCCCCACACAGCTGACCCCATACAGTAGCTATGTATTGGTGGTGCCCATAGGGGTGTACATACTTACCAGCAGGCGGCTTCCAAGCTTTAAATTTCCCACAGCACACAGAGCCCGGCGAGATGGACAGTGATAGTATATGATGTGTGTAAAGTATATGGTGTGTGCATAGTATGTGGTGTGTGTATATAGTATGGTGTGAGTATGTTATATGTGGCTTGTATGTGTGTATATAGTATGTGGTATGTATATAGTATATGATGTGTGTATAGTATATGGTATGTATATAGTATGTGGTGTGTGTATATAGTATGTGGTGTGTGTATATAGTATGGTATGAGTATATAATGTGTGGCTTGTGTGTGTATATATGGTATGTTGTGTGTATATAGTACGTTGTGTGTATGTCATATGTGGCTTGTATGTGTGTATATAGTATGTGGTGTGTGTATCTAGTATATGGTGTGTGTATATAGTATGTGGCTTGTGTGTATATAGTATGTGGTGTGTGTATATAGTATGGTGTGAGTATGTTATATGTGGCTTGTATGTGTGTATATAGTATGTGGTGTGTATATAGTATATGATCTGTGTATAGTATATGGTATGTATATAGTATATGGTGTGTGTATATAGTATGTTGTGTGTATGTTATATGTGGCTTGTATGTGTGTATATAGTATGTGGTGTGTATATAGTATATGGTGTGTGTATAGTATGTGGTGTGTGTATATAGTATGATGTGAGTATATAATGTGTGGCTTGTGTGTGTATATATGGTATGTTGTGTGTATATAGTATGTTGTGTGTATGTTATATGTGGCTTTTATGTGTGTATATAGTATGTGGTGTGTATATAGTATATGATGTGTGTATAGTATATGGTGTGTGTATAGTATGTGGCTTGTGTGTATATAGTATGTGGTGTGTATATATAGTATGGTGTGAGTATATAATGTGTGGCTTGTGTGTATATAGTATGTGGTGTGTGTATATAGTATGGTGTGAGTATGTTATATGTGGCTTGTATGTGTGTATATAGTATGTGGTGTGTATATAGTATATGATGTGTGTATAGTATATGGTATGTATATAGTATGTGGTGTGTATATAGTATGTGCTGTGTGTATATAGTATGGTATGAGTATATAATGTGTGGTTGTGTGTGTAGATATGGTATGTTGTGTGTATATAGTACGTTGTGTGTATGTCGTATGTGGCTTGTATGTGTGTATATAGTATATGGTGTGTGTATATAGTATGTTGTGTGTATGTTATATGTGGCTTGTATGTGTGTATATAGTATGTGTTGTGTATATAGTATATGATGTGTGTATAGTATATGGTGTGTGTATACTATGTGGTGTGTGTATATAGTATGGTGTGAGTATATAATGTGTGGCTTGTGTGTGTATATATGGTATGGTGTGTGTATATAGTATGTTGTGTGTATGTTATATGTGGCTTGTATGTGTGTATATAGTATGTGTTGTGTATATAGTATATGATGTGTGTATAGTATATGGTGTGTGTATAGTATGTGGTGTGTGTATATAGTATGGTGTGAGTATATAATGTGTGGCTTGTGTGTGTATATATGGTATGTTGTGTGTATATAGTATGTTGTGTGTATGTTATATGTGGCTTGTATGTGTGTATATAGTATGTGGTGTGTGTATAATATGTGGTGTGTGTATGTAGTATGTGGCTTGTGTGTATATAGTATGTGGTGTGTGTATATAGTATGGTGTGAGTATATAATGTGTGGCTTGTGTGTGTATATATGGTATGTTGTGTGTATATAGTACGTTGTGTGTATGTTATATGTGGCTTGTATGTGTGTATATAGTATGTGGTGTGTGTATATAGTATGTGGTGTGTATATAGTATATGATGTGTGTATAGTATATGGTGTGTGCATAGTATGTGGAGTGTGTATATAGTATGGTGTGAGTATATAATGTGTGGCTTGTGTGTGTATATATGGTATGTTGTGTGTATGTTATATGTGGCTTGTATGTGTGTATATAGTATGTGGTGTGTATATAGTATATGATGTGTGTGTATAGTATATGATGTGTGTATAGTATATGGTGTGTGTATAGTATGTGGTGTGTGTATATAATGTGTGGCTTGTGTGTATATATGGTATGTTGTGTGTATATAGTACGTTGTGCGTATGTTATATGTGGCTTGTATGTGTGTATATAGTATGTGGTGTGTGTATCTAGTATATGGTGTGTGTATATAGTATGTGGCTTGTGTGTATATAGTATGTGGTGTGAGTATGTTATATGTGGCTTGTATGTGTGTATATAGTATGTGGTGTGTATATAGTATATGATGTGTGTATAGTATATGGTGTGTATATAGTTTGTGGTGTGTGTATATAGTATGGTATGAGTATATAATGTGTGGCTTGTGTGTGTATATATGGTATGTTGTGTGTATATAGTACGTTGTGTGTATGTCATATGTGGCTTGTATGTGTGTATATAGTATGTGGTGTGTGTATCTAGTATATGGTGTGTGTATATAGTATGTTGTGTGTATGTTATATGTGGCTTGTATGTGTGTATATAGTATGTGGTGTGTATATAGTATATGATGTGTGTATAGTATATGGTGTGTGTATAGTATGTGGCTTGTGTGTATATAGTATGGTGTGAGTATATAATGTGTGGCTTGTGTGTGTATATATGGTATGTTGTGTGTATATAGTATGTTGTGTGTATGTTATATGTGGCTTGTATGTGTGTATATAGTATGTGGTGTGTATATAGTATATGATGTGTGTATAGTATATGGTGTGTGTATAGTATGTGGCTTGTGTGTATATAGTATGTGGTGTGTATATAGTATGGTGTGAGTATATAATGTGTGGCTTGTGTGTGTATATATGGTATGTTGTGTGTATATAGTATGTTGTGTGTATGTTATATGTGGCTTGTATGTGTGTATATAGTATATGATGTGTGTATAGTATATGGTGTGTATATAGTATGTGGTGTGTGTATATAGTATGTGGTGTGTGTATATAGTATGGTATGAGTATATAATGTGTGGCTTGTGTGTGTATGTTGTGTGTATATAGTACGTTGTGTGAATGTCATATGTGGCTTGTATGTGTGTATATAGTATGTGGTGTGTGTATCTAGTATATGGTGTGTGTATATAGTATGTTGTGTGTATGTTATATGTGGCTTGTATGTGTGTATATAGTATGTGGTGTGTATATAGTATATGATGTGTGTATAGTATATGGTGTGTGTATAGTATGTGGCTTGTGTGTATATAGTATGGTGTGAGTATATAATGTGTGGCTTGTGTGTGTATATATGGTATGTTGTGTGTATATAGTATGTTGTGTGTATGTTATATGTGGCTTGTATGTGTGTATATAGTATGTGGTGTGTATATAGTATATGATGTGTGTATAGTATATGGTGTGTGTATAGTATGTGGCTTGTGTGTATATAGTATGTGGTGTGTATATAGTATGGTGTGAGTATATAATGTGTGGCTTGTGTGTGTATATATGGTATGTTGTGTGTATATAGTATGTTGTGTGTATGTTATATGTGGCTTGTATGTGTGTATATAGTATGTGGTGTGTATATAGTATATGATGTGTGTATAGTATATGGTGTGTATATAGTATGTGGTGTGTGTATATAGTATGTGGTGTGTGTATATAGTATGGTATGAGTATATAATGTGTGGCTTGTGTGTGTATATATGGTATGTTGTGTGTATATAGTACGTTGTGTGAATGTCATATGTGGCTTGTATGTGTGTATATAGTATGTGGTGTGTGTATCTATTATATGGTGTGTGTATATAGTATGTTGTGTGTATGTTATATGTGGCTTGTATGTGTGTATATAGTATGTGGTGTGTATATAGTATATGATGTGTGTATAGTATGTGGTGTGTGTATATAGTATGGTATGAGTATATAATGTGTGGCTTGTGTGTGTATATATGGTATGTTGTGTGTATATAGTATGTTGTGTGTATGTTATATGTGGCTTGTATGTGTGTATATAGTATGTGGTGTGTATATAGTATATGATGTGTGTGTATAGTATATGGTGTGTGTATATAGTATGTGGTGTGTGTATATAGTATGGTGTGAGTATATAATGTGTGGCTTGTGTGTGTATATATGGTATGTTGTGTGTATATAGTACGTTGTGTGTATGTTATATGTGGCTTGTATGTGTGTATATAGTATGTGGTGTGTGTATATAGTATGTGGTGTGTATATAGTATATGATGTGTGTGTATAGTATGTGGCTTGTGTGTATATAGTATGTGGTGTGTGTATATAGTATGGTGTGAGTATATAATGTGTGGCTTGTGTGTGTATATATGGTATGTTGTGTGTATATACTATGTTGTGTGTATGTTATATGTGGCTTGTATGTGTGTATATAGTATGTGGTGTGTATATAGTATATGATGTGTGTATAGTATATGGTGTGTATATAGTATGTGGTGTGTGTATATAGTATGGTATGAGTATATAATGTGTGGCTTGTGTGTGTATATATGGTATGTTGTGTGTATATAGTACGTTGTGTGTATGTTATATGTGGCTTGTATGTGTGTATATAGTATGTGGTGTGTATATAGTATATGATGTGTGTATCTAGTATATGGTGTGTGTATAGTATGTGGCTTGTGTGTATATAGTATGTGGTGTGTGTATATAGTATGGTATGAGTATATAATGTGTGGCTTGTGTGTGTATATATGGTATGTTGTGTGTATATAGTATGTTGTGTGTATGTTATATGTGGCTTGTATGTGTGTATATAGTATGTGGTGTGTATATAGTATATGATGTGTGTGTATAGTATGTGGCTTGTGTGTATATAGTATGTGGTGTGTGTATATAGTATGGTGTGAGTATATAATGTGTGGCTTGTGTGTGTATATATGGTATGTTGTGTGTATATAGTACGTTGTGTGTATGTTATATGTGGCTTGTATGTGTGTATATAGTATGTGGTGTGTGTATATAGTATGTGGTGTGTATAGTATATGGTGTGTGTATAGTATGTGGCTTGTGTGTATATAGTATGTGGTGTGTGTATATAGTATGGTGTGAGTATATAATGTGTGGCTTGTGTGTGTATATATGGTATGTTGTGTGTATATACTATGTTGTGTGTATGTTATATGTGGCTTGTACAGTGGGGCAAAAAAGTATTTAGTCAGTCAGCAATAGTGCAAGTTCCACCACTTAAAAAGACGAGAGGCGTCTGTAATTTACATCATAGGTAGACCTCAACTATGGGAGACAAACTGAGAAAAAAAAATCCAGAAAATCACAATGTCTGGTTTTTTTTTCATTTTATTTGCATATTATGGTGGAAAATAAGTATTTGGTCAGAAACAAGCAATCAAGATTTCTGGCTCTCACAGACCTGTAACTTCTTCTTTAAGAGTCTCCTCTTTCCTCCACTCATTACCTGTAGTAATGGCACCTGTTTAAACTTGTTATCAGTATAAAAAGACACCTGTGCACACCCTCAAACAGTCTGACTCCAAACTCCACTATGGTGAAGACCAAAGAGCTGTCAAAGGACACCAGAAACAAAACTGTAGCCCTGCACCAGGCTGGGAAGACTGAATCTGCAATAGCCAACCAGCTTGGAGTGAAGAAATCAACTGTGGGAGCAATAATTAGAAAATGGAAGACATACAAGACCACTGATAATCTCCCTCGATCTGGTGCTCCACGCAAAATCCCACCCCTTGGGGTCAGAATGATCACAAGAACGGTGAGCAAAAATCCCAGAACCACGCGGGGGGACCTAGTGAATGAACTGCAGAAAGCTGGGACCAATGTAACAAGGCCTACCATAAGTAACACACTACGCCACCATGGACTCAGATCCTGCAGTGCCAGACGTGTCCCACTGCTTAAGCCTGTACATGTCCGGGCCCGTCTGAAGTTTGCTAGAGAGCATTTGGATGATCCAGAGGAGTTTTAGGAGAATGTCCTATGGTCTGATGAAACCAAACTGGAACTGTTTGGTAGAAACACAACTTGTCGTGTTTGGGGGAAAAAGAATACTGAGTTGCATCCATCAAACACCATACCTACTGTAAAGCATGGTGGTGGAAACATCATGCTTTGGGGCTGTTTCTCTGCAAAGGGGCCAGGACGACTGATCCGGGTACTTGAAAGAATGAATGGGGCCATGTATCGTGAGATTTTGAGTGCAAACCTCCTTCCATCAGCAAGGGCATTGCAGATGAAACGTGGCTGGGTCTTTCAACATGACAATGATCCAAAGCACACCGCCAGGGCAATGAAGGAGTGGCTTCGTAAGAAGCATTTCAAGGTCCTGGAGTGGCCTAGCCAGTCTCCAGATCTCAACCCTATAGAAAACTTTTGGAGGGAGTTGAAAGTCCGTGTTGCCAAGCGAAAAGCCAAAAACATCACTGCTCTAGAGGAGATCTGCATGGAGGAATGGGCCAACATACCAACAACAGTGTGTGGCAACCTTGTGAAGACTTACAGAAAACGTTTGACCTCTGTCATTGCCAACAAAGGATATATCACAAAGTATTGAGATGAAATTTTGTTTCTGACCAAATACTTATTTTCCACCATAATATGCAAATAAAATGAAAAAAAAACAGACAATGTGATTTTCTGGATTTTTTTTTCTCAGTTTGTCTCCCATAGTTGAGGTCTACCTATGATGTAAATTACAGACGCCTCTCATCTTTTTAAGTGGTGGAACTTGCACTATTGCTGACTGACTAAATACTTTTTTGCCCCACTGTATGTGTGTATATAGTATGTGGTGTGTATATAGTATATGATGTGTGTATATAGTATGTGGTGTGTGCATATAGTATGGTATGAGTATATAATGTGTGGCTTGTGTGTGTATATATGGTATGTTGTGTGTATATAGTACGTTGTGTGTATGTTATATGTGGCTTGTATGTGGGTATATAGTATGTGGTGTGTATATAGTATATGATGTGTGCATCTAGTATATGGTGTGTGTATAGTATGTGGCTTGTGTGTATATAGTATGTGGTGTGTGTATATAGTATGGTGTGAGTATATAATGTGTGGCTTGTGTGTGTATATATGGTATGTTGTGTGTATATAGTACGTTGTGTGTATGTTATATGTGGCTTGTATGTGTGTATATAGTATGTGGTGTGTATATAGTATATGATGTGTGTATCTAGTATATGGTGTGTGTATAGTATGTGGCTTGTGTGTATATAGTATGTGGTGTGTGTATATAGTATGGTGTGAGTATATAATGTGTGGCTTGTGTGTGTATATATGGTATGTTGTGTGTATATAGTACGTTGTGTGTATGTTATATGTGGCTTGTATGTGTGTATATAGTATGTGGTGTGTATATAGTATATGATGTGTGTATCTAGTATATGGTGTGTGTATAGTATGTGGTGTGTGTATATAGTATGGTGTGAGTATATAATGTGTGGCTTGTGTGTGTATATATGGTATGTTGTGTGTATATAGTACGTTGTGTGTATGTTATATGTGGCTTGTATGTGTGTATATAGTATGTGGTGTGTGTATCTAGTATATGGTGTGTGTATATAGTATGTGGCTTGTGTGTGCGCAAATAGTATGTGGTGTGCTATAACATATGACGCTGCACAGTGTCCTTACAGGACCACCTGTATAACCGTGGCTCTGGAATACCCTGTGACATATTTGAGAAAGATTCATTGAATCAATACATGAATACATGACTTATACCTATGGAAATAAATACAAATCATCCATTTTGCTTGAACTGAATTGAGTGTGCAGTGAACATTTCCAGGATAGAGGAGCAGCACCATGCAAAGGAGCAGTGAAGGACCTGCAGCCGCTAAGGCCGGACAGAGCCCTGACTTCAACCCCATCCAACACATTTGGGATGAACAAGAATGAAGATTGCTAGCCAGGACCACCCATCCAGCATCAATGTCTACTGTCACAAATGCAATCCTGATTGAAGGGGCAAAAATCCCCACAGACACCTCCAAAATCTTGGAGAAAAAGACAAACGCCACATTAATGCCTATGAATTTTGAGTAACATGTTATAAAATTCCGTATCCCTACACTTATGTGCATATGTATAATAACAATATAAGAAAAAAATTGGACTATACTCTTCTTTATACATGTGTTCATGTGTGTGTGGAGTGGGGGGGCGCAGGGGTGCTGTTTTCTATAATATGCTGTATCACATTATTTACATATATCTATAAATCCTCCAATACTTTATTATACAGGATTATACTGGATCTGATTGTCTCCTGCAGCCATTCTAGAATGTTGTGACATCACAGGATCGGCGCTATTGTCAGCCGCTCTACTGGAACTCCTTTGAGAGTTGCAGTTGTGGATGAGAGTGAGTATGCGCGTCTGATGCTCCTGCCCTCAGTATTCCCCATTTCCTAGCTATACAAATTTCTGATTTCTTGTGATAAGCTTCCCCTATTTCCCAATTCTCATGTCCCATACATTTTTAGAAAGAAAACCTTTTATTTGTTAATTAGTTACAGTAATATTTACTGTTGATAAAGTTGGCATTTGAGATTAGGCTATTTATATGGAAACTTCTCTATTTGTCCTATTCAGGATTGTGCGATTGAAGAAGAAGAATGTGGAGCACAAACGAGAGACCGATCTATGTAAGTTCCAAATAAGAAAAGCCGTGGAATTCAGAATAGTGATAGTAATGCTGTCTCTATACGTGTATGTAATAATGAATTTCTGTTGTCTGATGTCCGTTCTTTATACACTTTCTTTTTTTGCATGGTATCCTGATGTATTAATAATATTTTGAGGTAGTTATGATTATGTGATTGCTGTTATGTATTTTTTTTGTGGAGTTGTAGCAACCAAAAACCTGCAACGTTGGCATTTTGATTCTTTTTTATGCTTTACAGTTTCTACAGATTAGGTCAGTTAATTTTATATTTTCATAGGTCAGACTTTTCTGAACAGATTGATACCAAATATGTGTTTTTCTTTTATTTTTCCCTTTCTTTAATATTAACTGGAGGAAAGGGGGTTGATTTGAATTTTTATCTTTTTACATTTTTAAAAACTTTTTTCTTTCATGGGTAGAGATGAGTGGACCCCTGGTTGTTTGGGTCCAGCGGGTTCGGCCGAACTGTTAAAAAACCCGGACCCCATTCACTTGAATGGGGAGCCCGAATATCCTGTGTCTGCCATGCACCACTACTACAAATGACAGCGTGAACCCACCGCTGAGATCGGCGGTACAAAGTTTACCTCCAGTCACTGGTGTCGGCTGATGAGACATCTGCTCCCATCAACCGACGCCAGCTGCTGCTAATAACATTGAGAGCAGGTGATGACTCATGCTCTCTAAATAAATAATTAAAAAAACAATGTGTGGGCTCCCCTGTATTTTTGATAACCTGCCAGGCAAAACTGACAGCTTGGGGCCCCAATGCTCAGCTGTCAGCTTCAGCAAGGCTGGGTATCAAGTATAGAGGGGTTCTCAGGGCTGGAAGGAAGACTGAGATCAGCTGCAGCCCGGACTTCCTCTTCATGTTCAATCTGTACGAAGGTGGGGACAATGATGCCAGCGCTGATTGGGCGCCGAGCACCACGTGTCACAACACGGCACCAGAGCTCTGGGGACCGCAAGTGCTGACACTGCTGGAACAGCACCAGCATGGGAGGGGAGTCTAAGCTTTATTATTTTATTGGGACCAAACATTTAGTTCAAGAAGGAATTGTCCAAGTAGTGGACAACTCTTTTAAAGAGTTAAATCTTTGTAGCATAATAACGTTTACTTATATATAGCGCTAGCATATTGTGCAGTGCTTTGCATACATTATCATCGCTGTCCCCAATGGAGCACACAATCTACTTTCCCTATCAGTATGGGGAGAACATACAAACTCCTTGCAGATGTTGTCCTTGGTGGGATTTGAACCCCAGCGCTGCAAGGCTGCAGTGCCATGAAACACACACAACTCTTTGTTACATTACGGCAGATGTAGTAACGCAGCGATGCCAGTTTACCCCCATTTTTAAACCCAATAAATATGTACAGAATGGACGCAGCTCCAGAGCTTCCTAATGCACAACTAATGTATAAATATATTCCACATATCTTATAGCTGTCAGCCGATGCCGGGTCACATAGCAGGCGTGCTGTTTATGGACTGTATGAATGCTGCATGGGGCACGGACTGGCGCTCTGCTCATAGATTTATTAATACTAGCGCAGTCTATCTTGTGTGATAATGTCACATTCATTGTCTAGTGTAATGGGTGTAATGGAAGCCTATGAGTATGTGATGTACAGGACAATGTAAGAAGATGAAAGATTTCATAGACTTTTTACACTTCTCTGTTTTACTTTTACAGCCTGCAGTGATTGACATCCCATGTAAGTATCACATTCTTCTCACATGCATTTATAGCATTTATGCCTGGCCGTGTCCCCCAGCGCCCTGCTCCGGTCTGTGCAGTGTGGGGCTGAGGTTTTCTACAGCAGGCGCGATCTATTGCTGCCTATCGCGCCTGCTGAGCCGAGTCTCAGGCTGAATGGTGGAACAAGAAGCTGATGGTAAAATTATGATGATGGGGAAACAAAGCCAACACTCCCCAGGACTCACGGGTCGTGTGGCCCCCCGCTATTGATGTGACGCCCCTGCAGTCCAGTAGGGACTGTATAGCCGAAACCTGGATGCCAGATCAGATCCGATATTGTGTAAGGAAGTCTCTGTACAATCACGTTGTAAAGGAAGGGCTCAGTCACGTGTGTGTCTATGTACCAGGGGTGCTGCCAGTATTTTTCACTGGCCCTTCTGTTCTATGGAGCTGGTAACATGTCAGCTGTGGGGCGAATTGTGGATCACACTCACCCACTGACTGACTACTAGGAGAAACTTGGGAAACTTCCATCAGGTTTTGGTTTTCTTTTTGCATACAATAGAAAAGGATGAGATACTGATGGTAAAAAATGGACACATGGAGTAAAACTAGATGAAAATTGGAAGCAGCGCACTGATGAAAATTAGTTTGGGTTTGTGCAGATGAGAAAAACAAAGACGTGTGAATACGACCCAAAAATAAGTCGTCCGCTGCAACTGTTATTAAATACTTCAATAAATCCAATTGTAAACTGTTGTTTCTTTTTCAGCTGAAGGTGTAAATCGCAGGTAAGAGTCTTTCTCATCATTGTACAGTGTGTGGGGCGCATGCGCCACCTCGGCTCCATGCTACAGGGGCATCTCAGGGCTGGAGGGTCCGGGGAACGCAGCCCCAGCAAACAGCAGCTTATTCCCTATACTGTGGATTGGGGATAAATAAGTGGGAACATCTATTTTAACAGCTCCCATCAATTACTAGTGTTACCATACCTTCTAGTTAACCCTTACCTAATCTATGCATTGATGTATTTCCTTGTACTATAGGATGGACTTCACAGGGTTCCCTAAATTTACGACACTGATGATAAAATATATAGAAAGGATCACAATTTGGTAAGTGATAAAAATGTAACGCTCTAATATAAACCAACCTTCTGGATTCCATAATGATGGAGCTGTCTCCTTATCTCTGATGACTGAGTCATTATATTCTGGGAGGGATGTTCCCCTGTAGATCCTGTCTGCACACAATATCTGTCTACACAGAGAGCCGCCATGTTTTGGGCACCGCTCATGGATCGTATCTTACAGCACAAAGATGCCACAACACAGGGATTGTTACTTCACTTGTTCAATGGTAGGAGGAGAAAACACAGGAGCCATTATGGTAGTATGGCTTCTTAGAAAGGAAGGACATATACCTTCTCTAGGGATCTGTATTCAGAGCTCATCTGACAGTTTTCCCAATGAACAGTGTATAGTTAGAAAATCACCACTAAATTAAATTCATTATGTTTGGAATAATCATCTATTGTAAATTTAAAAAGGGAAATAATAAAGACAAGAAAGGCCATGGGATCTTTTTCTGCCAATAATCTTCTAGTTCTCTCGGTATCCCCGTACAGAAACATCCTCTATTGGCAGCTGCTGCCAGACAGAATTTGAGGATTTCAAGAGAATCTATCACCAGGTTTTTGCTGCCGCATCTAAAAGCAACAATTTCAGCAATGTTTCTCATTACTGGGCTGCTTACAATTTTGATAAAATTATTTTATCTGCTGCAGATCTAGCAGTGCTCTGAATGTTGAGCCCTGTATAACTCCGCCCACACCACTGATCGGCTGCTCAATGTACACTGTGCATAGGAAAAAGACTGCCAATCAGGGGTGGGTGCAGAGCTCATAAATAAGGAGGACTACATGGCAGCAGGTTTACTAGTCCTCTAGAGATAATCTTCTGCTGATAAAAGCGTGATTTTATCAAAGCTACAGCAAACAGCTCCATAATTATGGATGCGCATTCACCAGAGACGTGTCGATGTCACATATCATGTAACTTGCGTCGCTGATTCTATTTTATCCTCTATTGAGCACTTTTGGTGAATAAAGGAAGAAGGTTGTTCACAAGTTCATTGAGATGGATTTTCTCCTGTTTAGGTTGCAGCAAACAACCCAACAAGTGACACATCCCTGGAAGCAAGGTTTCCAGCTCTAAGTTATGCTACTCTCAGATTAGGAGGCAAAATCCTGGTGACAAATTCTCTTTAAAGGGAATCTGAAACCAAGTTTTTGCTACATAATCTGAAAATGGTATGATGTAGGGACAGAGAAAATGATTCCAGCAATGTGCCACTTACTAGGCTTCTTGGTGCAGTTTTATTAAAATCCCTGTTTTCTCTTGTACAGATCTATCAGTGCTCTGAATGTTGAGCCCTGTATAACCCCTCCCACACTACTGATTGACAGCTTTCTAGGTAAATTATACTTTGCCAGAAAGCTGCTAATCATCGGTGGGGACGGAGTTATACAGAGCAGGAGGACTACATGGCATGAGGCAACTAGTCCTCTAATGATAATATCCTGCTAATAAAACAATAATTTTATTGAAACTACAGCAAGCAGCCCAGTAAGTGACAACTTGCTGGAATCATGCTCTTTGCCCCTACACAATGCTGTTCTCAGATTAAACAGCAGAAACCTGCTGACAGATTTTTTTGTATCTCTGGAATGTAGTCAATGTAAAATGTTGGCAAAGAAAGTACCTAGAATGGAGGGAGGAGGGGAGGAATGAAGCCACATTTGTCATGATCACTAATGGTATTGAACATCCTAACAATTAATGGTATTTGTACCTTTCTATATGAGATATATATGTTCCATGTACCATAGGGAGCAGACCATACAGTGGCCGGAAGAAGAAGTTAGCACCGAGATCATGGAGATGGAGATTATACATCTGACTCTGTAAGTGCTGAGATTTATTGAGCTAATAACAGCAAACCTCACAGATTGCACAGTGATATATAGAATTACTGCCTCCCACTGTGGACTATGACTTAGTGGGGGTTTAGGTTACACTTTACACTAAGTTACAGGGAAACATCAGAACTTGACTGGGTAGAACAATAGTGACCAGCAAGATTCAATTAAAACCCCCTACTTTACAGGGGGCTAACCACCGCTCCATGTAGGTGACTGAGGCAGTGCTGCCCCCAATACAGACATGGCTGAGAGCACTGTGGTACCTGGAATAATAGAGAGGATGCGGCACTGACCAGCACTGTGGGCTCTCCACTCTCAGGATCTGTGGGAGGACGAATGGTAGTCGGACCCCCACCGGGTCAGAGAGTGGAGCTGCGCTTGCGCAGTATGTTTCTTACATGCGCTTGCACATTGTTCATCGGCAATCTACACATGCACCGTGACGATAGATGTATATACACACACATATATATAGATATACATAATATGAGTGTGTATATATATATATATATATATATACATATATATAGAGAGAGATAAATATATATATATACCTTATTATGTATGTATATATTGACAGCTCAATTATTACATATAAATAAATGAGTATACAGTTGAAACCAGAAGTTTACATACACTATATACAAAGGCACATATACATGTTTTTCTCAATATCTAACATGAAATCAGAATAGACTTTTCCTATTTTAGGTCAATTAGAATTACCATAATTATTAATATTTGCCAAATGTCAGAATAATGAGAGAGAGAGAGAATGCTTTAAAGGGAACCTGTCAGCAGAATTGTGCTGAGTAACCTACACACACTGTCAGGTTGGTGCTGTTAAACTTAATAAATTTATACCTTGGTTGATGAAATCCATCTTGTACTTTTTTAATCCTTATTTTTAGTTTTGTGTTTATGATATGCTTCTGCTCTAAGACGGGGTTGGTGTTTATGGTGCTCTGATAGCAGTCTGCATTATGAATACCTAACAGGTCACTGATCCCTCACTGACCTGCCCCCTAGTTTGCATAATGAATATACTAATGTGTGTATTTGAAAAAAAAATGTTACTTCATCAAAAAGGCGGTGCCTCCAGCATCTGCACATTATCACTTGTCAGTTAGTGCCTATTATATTGTGGTGTTGAAAAGAAAAAAAAACACCATCAAAATGGCACCGTCGGCTGCGCCTGTGCATTTGCACCTATCGTGTACCAATAGATACTACTGTAAAAGAGTCGCCTCCTGCGCCATTTTGTTGTAGTGTAAAATTTTTTGGCTGTAGCAACAAGGGGTGGGCGGAGGCGTTTGCACAGTACTATCTATTGGTATGCGATAGATGCCAATGTGCAGGCGCAGCCAGCGGCGCCATTTTGATGGTAAATTTTTTTTTTTCAACACAGCAAAATAATAGGCACTAACTGACAAGTGCACAGGCCCCGTAGACGCCACCATTTTGATGAAGTGACATGTCTTTTTAAATATACACATTAATATATTCACTAAGCAAACTAGACGGCAAAAAGAAGCACAAGACGGATTTCATCAACCAAGGCATCATTTTATTAAGTATAAGGCCGGGGTCACACTGGCGAGGAATACGGACGAGTGAGAGGCGTTAAAAGCACGCATTACACATGGACAAATTATTCTCTATGGGTTTGCTCCCAACAGCCGTATATTTCTTGGGCGTATTCTACTGTCCGTGCCAATAGCAGCATGCTGCGATTGTCAGCGTACTACGCCCGTAATACGCCAATGCAAGTCTATGAGTGCACAAAAAAAAGGATTACACATGGACCACACATGTGACTTGCGAGAAATACGCACCCGGTGTCTTTTATAAAAGCTGGCAATTCAGTGCGCTATACAGTAAACTCACACTGACAGGTTTAATAAAGAAATGAAAGAATAGATACAGTATATACACATAGAATACATATATATACATACAAACATACATGTCATTGTGACAAACATATATATATATATATATATATATTTATATTTCACAGAGTTCTTCATAGCAGAATAGCCGCTAATTAAATTGGCGGCTTCTATCAAATCATTCACCAACCCGACATGAAATTACACATGGTTTACATTCAGTAAAGCATTTCATTTCATGTATTTTTATATGTCCCTGACTAATAATTAGATGAGGGTTTGTGTGCAAAATTTGGGAGTTCTAGTTGTTATTTTAAGAAGTTAATTCGTTGTTAAAAAATGCGTGGGCTTCCCATTGCCCTATAGTGGTGGCGAGTGGTTTAATCTAACAAAGGGTTAATGTCACCATTCGATTGTAAGGTGACATTAACCCTTTGTTAGATTAACCCATTCGCCACCGCTACAGGGCAAAGGGAAGCCCACACATTTTTTAACAACGAATTAACCCCTTTAAATAACAACTACAACTCACAAATTTTGCACACAAACCCTCATCTAATTATTAGTCTGGGACATATTCAAAAACATGAAATGAAATACTTTACTGAATGTAAACCAGGTGTCATTTCATGTCGGGTTGGGGAATGATTTGAAAGAAGCCGGCAATTTAATTAGCGGCTATTCTGCTATGAAGAACTCTGTGAAATATAAATATATATATATATATATATATATATATATATATATATATATGTTTGTCTCAATGACTTGTGTATATATATATATATATATATATATATATATATTCTATGTGTCTATATCTATTATTTTGTTTCTGTTAGAAACTCTGTCATAGGGCTCCATTATATGTCCATTTTGCAAGGCGGCGAGAAAATCTCGCCATACGGATTGCATACGGATGGCATACGGATTACATACGGATGCAGACATGCACAAAATATGCAACCACACCTTGCTTACAGATGACATACGGAGCACTATTTAGGGGTCATTCATCCGTATTACGCATGTAAACTACGGACCGTATTTTGCATCGGTTAGTGTGACCCCGGCCTAATGGTGCAGACTTGACACTGTCTGTAGGTTACTGAGCACAATCCTGCTGACAGGTTACCTTTAAGGCATTTTTATTGCTTACTGCAAAGTCAAAAGTTTATATACATTTAATTAGTATTTGGTACCATTGCCCTTAAACTAAATGACTTAGATCAAATATTTGGGATATCGTTCCACAAGCTTTTCCCAATAGTTGGTTGGAATTTGGGCCCATTCCTCCTGACAAAACTAGTTTAACTGATCCAGGTTTGTAAGTGGCCTTGCTCACACAGTGCTATGAATATGTGCACTAATCCCTGCATAATGTACAGTATATATGTTCCGTACTATTTCGTGCCTATTGCATACATTCTCTGTACTATTCCCTGCTTAGTGCATATATTCTCCACACTATTGTCTGCCTGTTGCATATATTCTCCACACTATTCCCTGCTTATTGAATATATTCTTTGCACTATTCCCTGCTTAGTGCATATATTCTCCTCACTATTCCCTGCCTAGAGCATATTTTATCTGCACTAATCCCTGCCTAGTGCATATATTCTCTGCACTATTCCCTGCCTAGTGCATATATTCTCTGCACTCTTTCCTGCCTAGTGCATATATTCTCCACACTATTACCTGCCAAGTGCATATATTCTCTGCACTAATCCCTGCCTAGAGCATATATTCTCAACACTCTTTGCTACCTAGTGCACATATTCTCCACACTATTCCCTGCCTAGAGCATATATTCTCTGCACTCTTTCCTGCCTAGTGCATATATTCTCCACACTATTACCTGCCTAGTGCATATATTCTCTGCACTATTCCCTGCTTAGTGTATATATTCTCCTCACTATTCCCTGCCTAGAGCATATATTCTCTGCACTAATCCCTGCCTAGTGCATATATTCTCTGCACTCTTTCCTGCCTAGTGCACATTTTCTCCACACTATTACCTGCCTAGTGCATATATTCTCTGCACTAATCCCTGCCTAGTGCATATATTCTCTGCACTCTTTCCTGCCTAGTGCATATATTCTCCACACTATTACCTGCCAAGTGCATATATTCTCTGCACTAATCCCTGCCTAGAGCATATATTGTCAACACTCTTTGCTACCTAGTGCACATATTCTCCACACTATTCCCTGCCTAGAGCATATATTCTCTGCACTCTTTCCTGCTTAGTGCATATATTCTCCACACTATTACCTGCCTAGTGCATATATTCTCTGCACTATTCCCTGCTTAGTGTATATATTCTCCTCACTATTCCCTGCCTAGAGCATATATTCTCTGCACTAATCCCTGCCTAGTGCATATATTCTCTGCACTCTTTCCTGCCTAGTGCACATTTTCTCCACACTATTACCTGCCTAGTGCATATATTCTCCACACTATTCCCTGCCTAGTGCATATATTCTCTGCACTCTTTCCTGCCTAGTGCATATATTCTCCACACTATTACCTGCCAAGTGCATATATTCTCTGCACTAATCCCTGCCTAGAGCATATATTGTTAACACTCTTTGCTACCTAGTGCACATATTCTCCACACTATTCCCTGCCTAGAGCATATATTCTCTGCACTCTTTCCTGCCTAGTGCATATATTCTCCACACTATTACCTGCCTAGTGCATATATTCTCTGCACTATTCCCTGCTTAGTGTATATATTCTCCTCACTATTCCCTGCCTAGAGCATATATTCTCTGCACTAATCTCTGCCTAGTGCATATATTCTCTGCACTCTTTCCTGCCTAGTGCACATTTTCTCCACACTATTACCTGCCTAGTGCATATATTCTCCACACTATTCCCTGCCTAGTGCATATATTCTCTGCACTCTTTCCTGCCTAGTGCATATATTCTCCACACTATTACCTGCCAAGTGCATATATTCTCTGCACTAATCCCTGCCTAGAGCATATATTGTCAACACTCTTTGCTACCTAGTGCACATATTCTCCACACTATTCCCTGCCTAGAGCATATATTCTCTGCACTCTTTCCTGCCTAGTGCATATATTCTCTGCACTAATCCCTGCCTGGTGCACATATTCTCCACACGATTTCATGCCTAGTGCATATATTCTCCACACTATTCCCTGCCTAGTGCATATATTCTCTGCACTAATCCCTGCCTAGTGCACATATTCTCCACACTATTCCCTGCCTAGTGCAGATATTCTCCACACTATTGTCTGCCTAGTGCATATATTCTCATCACTTTTCCCTGCCAAGTGCATATGTTATCTGCGCTCATCCCTGCCAGTCAGGGTACAGCTTGTATAAGAGTTTCAATTTGGTGTGGCCTGTAAATAACTCCACACACAGCCATTAATGTGTAAACCGCTGGTAACAATAGTGAGCACACCTCTAAGTGAAAATGGCCAAATTGTGCCCTAAGTGTCAATATTTTGTGTGGCCACCATTATTTTAAAGCATTGCCTTTACTCTCTTGGGCATGGAGTTCACTAGAACTTCACAGATTGTCACTGGAATCCTTTTCCACTCCTCCATGACAACATAACGGAGCTGGTGGATGTTGGAGACCTTGCACTCCTCCACCTTTGTTTGAAGATGCCATGCAGAAGTTCAGTAGGGTTTTGGTCTGGTGACATGCTTGGTCAGTCCAGCTCCTTTACCCTCAGTTTCTTTAGCAAGGCAGTGGTCATGTTAGAGGTGTGTTTGGGGTAATTATCATGTTGAAATACTGCCCTGCGACCCAGTTTCTGAAGAGAGGGGATCATGTACTGTGAAATACTGAAGCTGACCATGTTGGCATCCATGGTTCCCTCTGTGAACTATAGCTGCCCACAGATGGCAGCACTCATGCAGCCCCAAACCATGACACTCCCACCATCATGCTTGACTGTAGGTCTTTGTACTCCTCACCTGGTTGCTGCCACACACTTGACACCATCTGAACCAAATATGTTCATGTTGGTCTCAGCCCGCAGGACTTAATTCCAGTAATCCATCTCTTAGTCTGCTTGTCTTTAGCAGTGTTTGCAGGCTTTCTTGTGCATTATCTTTAGAAGAGGCTTCCTTATGGGATGACAGCCATGCAGACGAATTTGATGCAGTGTGCGTCATATGGTTTGAGCACTGACAGGCTGACCCACCACTCCTGTAACCTCTGCAGTAACGCTGGCAGCACTAATACGTCTATGTTGAAAGGACAGCTAATGGATATGATGGTGAGCACATGTACTCAACTCGTTTGTTCAACTATGGCGAGGACAGTTCTGAGTGGAACCTGTCTTGTTTAACTGCTGTATGGTTTTGCCCACGATGCTGCAGCTCAGTTTCAGGTTGTTGGCAATCTTCTTACAGCCTAGGCCATCTTTTAGTAGAGCAATAATTGATTTTTACAGATCCTCATAGAGTTTCATTGCCCTGAGGAGCCAGGTTGAACTTCCATTTACCAGTATGAGAATGTGTGAGAGCGATAACACCAAATCTAACCCACCTGTCACCCATTCACACCTGAGATCTTGTAACACTAATGAGTTACGTGAAACTGGGGAGGGAAAATACTAAACTAGGAACAACTTAGCCATTTCACTTAGGGGCGTACTCAATTTTGTTGAAAGCGATTTAGATACTAATGGCTGCGTGTTGAGTTATGTAGAGGAAATGCCACATTTATACAAGCTGTACTACTTTATTTTGAAGATTTGACACCTTGATACATTGTTGTCCCATGAAAACAAAGTATTTACAAAAATGTAAGGAGTGCACTCACTTTTGTGATATACTGTAGGTCCTGAGGATAGCATATCAATATCTTGTAGCTTGAATGCGCTTTAAAATTGTTTGTTATATCCAAACTCTATAAAGGAAAACCGAGATATACTGCCAGCCGCAGCCCGAGATATACTGCCAGCCGCAGCCCGAGATATACTGCCAGCCGCAGCCCGAGATATACTGCCAGCCGCAGCCCGAGATATACTGCCAGCCGCAGCCCGAGATATACTGCCAGCCGCAGCCCGAGATATACTGCCAGCCGCAGCCCGAGATATACTGCCAGCCGCAGCCCGAGATATACTGCCAGCCGCAGCCCGAGATATACTGCCAGCCGCAGCCCGAGATATACTGCCAGCCGCAGCCCGAGATATACTGCCAGCCGCAGCCCGAGATATACTGCCAGCCGCAGCCCGAGATATACTGCCAGCCGCAGCCCGAGATATACTGCCAGCCGCAGCCCGAGATATACTGCCAGCCGCAGCCCGAGATATACTGCCAGCCGCAGCCCGAGATATACTGCCAGCCGCAGCCCGAGATATACTGCCAGCCGCAGCCCGAGATATACTGCCAGCCGCAGCCCGAGATATACTGCCAGCCGCAGCCCGAGATATACTGCCAGCCGCAGCCCGAGATATACTGCCAGCCGCAGCCCGAGATATACTGCCAGCCGCAGCCCGAGATATACTGCCAGCCGCAGCCCGAGATATACTGCCAGCCGCAGCCCGAGATATACTGCCAGCCGCAGCCCGAGATATACTGCCAGCCGCAGCCCGAGATATACTGCCAGCCGCAGCCCGAGATATACTGCCAGCCGCAGCCCGAGATATACTGCCAGCCGCAGCCCGAGATATACTGCCAGCCGCAGCCCGAGATATACTGCCAGCCGCAGCCCGAGATATACTGCCAGCCGCAGCCCGAGATATACTGCCAGCCGCAGCCCGAGATATACTGCCAGCCGCAGCCCGAGATATACTGCCAGCCGCAGCCCGAGATATACTGCCAGCCGCAGCCCGAGATATACTGCCAGCCGCAGCCCGAGATATACTGCCAGCCGCAGCCCGAGATATACTGCCAGCCGCAGCCCGAGATATACTGCCAGCCGCAGCCCGAGATATACTGCCAGCCGCAGCCCGAGATATACTGCCAGCCGCAGCCCGAGATATACTGCCAGCCGCAGCCCGAGATATACTGCCAGCCGCAGCCCGAGATATACTGCCAGCCGCAGCCCGAGATATACTGCCAGCCGCAGCCCGAGATATACTGCCAGCCGCAGCCCGAGATATACTGCCAGCCGCAGCCCGAGATATACTGCCAGCCGCAGCCCGAGATATACTGCCAGCCGCAGCCCGAGATATACTGCCAGCCGCAGCCCGAGATATACTGCCAGCCGCAGCCCGAGATATACTGCCAGCCGCAGCCCGAGATATACTGCCAGCCGCAGCCCGAGATATACTGCCAGCCGCAGCCCGAGATATACTGCCAGCCGCAGCCCGAGATATACTGCCAGCCGCAGCCCGAGATATACTGCCAGCCGCAGCCCGAGATATACTGCCAGCCGCAGCCCGAGATATACTGCCAGCCGCAGCCCGAGATATACTGCCAGCCGCAGCCCGAGATATACTGCCAGCCGCAGCCCGAGATATACTGCCAGCCGCAGCCCGAGATATACTGCCAGCCGCAGCCCGAGATATACTGCCAGCCGCAGCCCGAGATATACTGCCAGCCGCAGCCCGAGATATACTGCCAGCCGCAGCCCGAGATATACTGCCAGCCGCAGCCCGAGATATACTGCCAGCCGCAGCCCGAGATATACTGCCAGCCGCAGCCCGAGATATACTGCCAGCCGCAGCCCGAGATATACTGCCAGCCGCAGCCCGAGATATACTGCCAGCCGCAGCCCGAGATATACTGCCAGCCGCAGCCCGAGATATACTGCCAGCCGCAGCCCGAGATATACTGCCAGCCGCAGCCCGAGATATACTGCCAGCCGCAGCCCGAGATATACTGCCAGCCGCAGCCCGAGATATACTGCCAGCCGCAGCCCGAGATATACTGCCAGCCGCAGCCCGAGATATACTGCCAGCCGCAGCCCGAGATATACTGCCAGCCGCAGCCCGAGATATACTGCCAGCCGCAGCCCGAGATATACTGCCAGCCGCAGCCCGAGATATACTGCCAGCCGCAGCCCGAGATATACTGCCAGCCGCAGCCCGAGATATACTGCCAGCCGCAGCCCGAGATATACTGCCAGCCGCAGCCCGAGATATACTGCCAGCCGCAGCCCGAGATATACTGCCAGCCGCAGCCCGAGATATACTGCCAGCCGCAGCCCGAGATATACTGCCAGCCGCAGCCCGAGATATACTGCCAGCCGCAGCCCGAGATATACTGCCAGCCGCAGCCCGAGATATACTGCCAGCCGCAGCCCGAGATATACTGCCAGCCGCAGCCCGAGATATACTGCCAGCCGCAGCCCGAGATATACTGCCAGCCGCAGCCCGAGATATACTGCCAGCCGCAGCCCGAGATATACTGCCAGCCGCAGCCCGAGATATACTGCCAGCCGCAGCCCGAGATATACTGCCAGCCGCAGCCCGAGATATACTGCCAGCCGCAGCCCGAGATATACTGCCAGCCGCAGCCCGAGATATACTGCCAGCCGCAGCCCGAGATATACTGCCAGCCGCAGCCCGAGATATACTGCCAGCCGCAGCCCGAGATATACTGCCAGCCGCAGCCCGAGATATACTGCCAGCCGCAGCCCGAGATATACTGCCAGCCGCAGCCCGAGATATACTGCCAGCCGCAGCCCGAGATATACTGCCAGCCGCAGCCCGAGATATACTGCCAGCCGCAGCCCGAGATATACTGCCAGCCGCAGCCCGAGATATACTGCCAGCCGCAGCCCGAGATATACTGCCAGCCGCAGCCCGAGATATACTGCCAGCCGCAGCCCGAGATATACTGCCAGCCGCAGCCCGAGATATACTGCCAGCCGCAGCCCGAGATATACTGCCAGCCGCAGCCCGAGATATACTGCCAGCCGCAGCCCGAGATATACTGCCAGCCGCAGCCCGAGATATACTGCCAGCCGCAGCCCGAGATATACTGCCAGCCGCAGCCCGAGATATACTGCCAGCCGCAGCCCGAGATATACTGCCAGCCGCAGCCCGAGATATACTGCCAGCCGCAGCCCGAGATATACTGCCAGCCGCAGCCCGAGATATACTGCCAGCCGCAGCCCGAGATATACTGCCAGCCGCAGCCCGAGATATACTGCCAGCCGCAGCCCGAGATATACTGCCAGCCGCAGCCCGAGATATACTGCCAGCCGCAGCCCGAGATATACTGCCAGCCGCAGCCCGAGATATACTGCCAGCCGCAGCCCGAGATATACTGCCAGCCGCAGCCCGAGATATACTGCCAGCCGCAGCCCGAGATATACTGCCAGCCGCAGCCCGAGATATACTGCCAGCCGCAGCCCGAGATATACTGCCAGCCGCAGCCCGAGATATACTGCCAGCCGCAGCCCGAGATATACTGCCAGCCGCAGCCCGAGATATACTGCCAGCCGCAGCCCGAGATATACTGCCAGCCGCAGCCCGAGATATACTGCCAGCCGCAGCCCGAGATATACTGCCAGCCGCAGCCCGAGATATACTGCCAGCCGCAGCCCGAGATATACTGCCAGCCGCAGCCCGAGATATACTGCCAGCCGCAGCCCGAGATATACTGCCAGCCGCAGCCCGAGATATACTGCCAGCCGCAGCCCGAGATATACTGCCAGCCGCAGCCCGAGATATACTGCCAGCCGCAGCCCGAGATATACTGCCAGCCGCAGCCCGAGATATACTGCCAGCCGCAGCCCGAGATATACTGCCAGCCGCAGCCCGAGATATACTGCCAGCCGCAGCCCGAGATATACTGCCAGCCGCAGCCCGAGATATACTGCCAGCCGCAGCCCGAGATATACTGCCAGCCGCAGCCCGAGATATACTGCCAGCCGCAGCCCGAGATATACTGCCAGCCGCAGCCCGAGATATACTGCCAGCCGCAGCCCGAGATATACTGCCAGCCGCAGCCCGAGATATACTGCCAGCCGCAGCCCGAGATATACTGCCAGCCGCAGCCCGAGATATACTGCCAGCCGCAGCCCGAGATATACTGCCAGCCGCAGCCCGAGATATACTGCCAGCCGCAGCCCGAGATATACTGCCAGCCGCAGCCCGAGATATACTGCCAGCCGCAGCCCGAGATATACTGCCAGCCGCAGCCCGAGATATACTGCCAGCCGCAGCCCGAGATATACTGCCAGCCGCAGCCCGAGATATACTGCCAGCCGCAGCCCGAGATATACTGCCAGCCGCAGCCCGAGATATACTGCCAGCCGCAGCCCGAGATATACTGCCAGCCGCAGCCCGAGATATACTGCCAGCCGCAGCCCGAGATATACTGCCAGCCGCAGCCCGAGATATACTGCCAGCCGCAGCCCGAGATATACTGCCAGCCGCAGCCCGAGATATACTGCCAGCCGCAGCCCGAGATATACTGCCAGCCGCAGCCCGAGATATACTGCCAGCCGCAGCCCGAGATATACTGCCAGCCGCAGCCCGAGATATACTGCCAGCCGCAGCCCGAGATATACTGCCAGCCGCAGCCCGAGATATACTGCCAGCCGCAGCCCGAGATATACTGCCAGCCGCAGCCCGAGATATACTGCCAGCCGCAGCCCGAGATATACTGCCAGCCGCAGCCCGAGATATACTGCCAGCCGCAGCCCGAGATATACTGCCAGCCGCAGCCCGAGATATACTGCCAGCCGCAGCCCGAGATATACTGCCAGCCGCAGCCCGAGATATACTGCCAGCCGCAGCCCGAGATATACTGCCAGCCGCAGCCCGAGATATACTGCCAGCCGCAGCCCGAGATATACTGCCAGCCGCAGCCCGAGATATACTGCCAGCCGCAGCCCGAGATATACTGCCAGCCGCAGCCCGAGATATACTGCCAGCCGCAGCCCGAGATATACTGCCAGCCGCAGCCCGAGATATACTGCCAGCCGCAGCCCGAGATATACTGCCAGCCGCAGCCCGAGATATACTGCCAGCCGCAGCCCGAGATATACTGCCAGCCGCAGCCCGAGATATACTGCCAGCCGCAGCCCGAGATATACTGCCAGCCGCAGCCCGAGATATACTGCCAGCCGCAGCCCGAGATATACTGCCAGCCGCAGCCCGAGATATACTGCCAGCCGCAGCCCGAGATATACTGCCAGCCGCAGCCCGAGATATACTGCCAGCCGCAGCCCGAGATATACTGCCAGCCGCAGCCCGAGATATACTGCCAGCCGCAGCCCGAGATATACTGCCAGCCGCAGCCCGAGATATACTGCCAGCCGCAGCCCGAGATATACTGCCAGCCGCAGCCCGAGATATACTGCCAGCCGCAGCCCGAGATATACTGCCAGCCGCAGCCCGAGATATACTGCCAGCCGCAGCCCGAGATATACTGCCAGCCGCAGCCCGAGATATACTGCCAGCCGCAGCCCGAGATATACTGCCAGCCGCAGCCCGAGATATACTGCCAGCCGCAGCCCGAGATATACTGCCAGCCGCAGCCCGAGATATACTGCCAGCCGCAGCCCGAGATATACTGCCAGCCGCAGCCCGAGATATACTGCCAGCCGCAGCCCGAGATATACTGCCAGCCGCAGCCCGAGATATACTGCCAGCCGCAGCCCGAGATATACTGCCAGCCGCAGCCCGAGATATACTGCCAGCCGCAGCCCGAGATATACTGCCAGCCGCAGCCCGAGATATACTGCCAGCCGCAGCCCGAGATATACTGCCAGCCGCAGCCCGAGATATACTGCCAGCCGCAGCCCGAGATATACTGCCAGCCGCAGCCCGAGATATACTGCCAGCCGCAGCCCGAGATATACTGCCAGCCGCAGCCCGAGATATACTGCCAGCCGCAGCCCGAGATATACTGCCAGCCGCAGCCCGAGATATACTGCCAGCCGCAGCCCGAGATATACTGCCAGCCGCAGCCCGAGATATACTGCCAGCCGCAGCCCGAGATATACTGCCAGCCGCAGCCCGAGATATACTGCCAGCCGCAGCCCGAGATATACTGCCAGCCGCAGCCCGAGATATACTGCCAGCCGCAGCCCGAGATATACTGCCAGCCGCAGCCCGAGATATACTGCCAGCCGCAGCCCGAGATATACTGCCAGCCGCAGCCCGAGATATACTGCCAGCCGCAGCCCGAGATATACTGCCAGCCGCAGCCCGAGATATACTGCCAGCCGCAGCCCGAGATATACTGCCAGCCGCAGCCCGAGATATACTGCCAGCCGCAGCCCGAGATATACTGCCAGCCGCAGCCCGAGATATACTGCCAGCCGCAGCCCGAGATATACTGCCAGCCGCAGCCCGAGATATACTGCCAGCCGCAGCCCGAGATATACTGCCAGCCGCAGCCCGAGATATACTGCCAGCCGCAGCCCGAGATATACTGCCAGCCGCAGCCCGAGATATACTGCCAGCCGCAGCCCGAGATATACTGCCAGCCGCAGCCCGAGATATACTGCCAGCCGCAGCCCGAGATATACTGCCAGCCGCAGCCCGAGATATACTGCCAGCCGCAGCCCGAGATATACTGCCAGCCGCAGCCCGAGATATACTGCCAGCCGCAGCCCGAGATATACTGCCAGCCGCAGCCCGAGATATACTGCCAGCCGCAGCCCGAGATATACTGCCAGCCGCAGCCCGAGATATACTGCCAGCCGCAGCCCGAGATATACTGCCAGCCGCAGCCCGAGATATACTGCCAGCCGCAGCCCGAGATATACTGCCAGCCGCAGCCCGAGATATACTGCCAGCCGCAGCCCGAGATATACTGCCAGCCGCAGCCCGAGATATACTGCCAGCCGCAGCCCGAGATATACTGCCAGCCGCAGCCCGAGATATACTGCCAGCCGCAGCCCGAGATATACTGCCAGCCGCAGCCCGAGATATACTGCCAGCCGCAGCCCGAGATATACTGCCAGCCGCAGCCCGAGATATACTGCCAGCCGCAGCCCGAGATATACTGCCAGCCGCAGCCCGAGATATACTGCCAGCCGCAGCCCGAGATATACTGCCAGCCGCAGCCCGAGATATACTGCCAGCCGCAGCCCGAGATATACTGCCAGCCGCAGCCCGAGATATACTGCCAGCCGCAGCCCGAGATATACTGCCAGCCGCAGCCCGAGATATACTGCCAGCCGCAGCCCGAGATATACTGCCAGCCGCAGCCCGAGATATACTGCCAGCCGCAGCCCGAGATATACTGCCAGCCGCAGCCCGAGATATACTGCCAGCCGCAGCCCGAGATATACTGCCAGCCGCAGCCCGAGATATACTGCCAGCCGCAGCCCGAGATATACTGCCAGCCGCAGCCCGAGATATACTGCCAGCCGCAGCCCGAGATATACTGCCAGCCGCAGCCCGAGATATACTGCCAGCCGCAGCCCGAGATATACTGCCAGCCGCAGCCCGAGATATACTGCCAGCCGCAGCCCGAGATATACTGCCAGCCGCAGCCCGAGATATACTGCCAGCCGCAGCCCGAGATATACTGCCAGCCGCAGCCCGAGATATACTGCCAGCCGCAGCCCGAGATATACTGCCAGCCGCAGCCCGAGATATACTGCCAGCCGCAGCCCGAGATATACTGCCAGCCGCAGCCCGAGATATACTGCCAGCCGCAGCCCGAGATATACTGCCAGCCGCAGCCCGAGATATACTGCCAGCCGCAGCCCGAGATATACTGCCAGCCGCAGCCCGAGATATACTGCCAGCCGCAGCCCGAGATATACTGCCAGCCGCAGCCCGAGATATACTGCCAGCCGCAGCCCGAGATATACTGCCAGCCGCAGCCCGAGATATACTGCCAGCCGCAGCCCGAGATATACTGCCAGCCGCAGCCCGAGATATACTGCCAGCCGCAGCCCGAGATATACTGCCAGCCGCAGCCCGAGATATACTGCCAGCCGCAGCCCGAGATATACTGCCAGCCGCAGCCCGAGATATACTGCCAGCCGCAGCCCGAGATATACTGCCAGCCGCAGCCCGAGATATACTGCCAGCCGCAGCCCGAGATATACTGCCAGCCGCAGCCCGAGATATACTGCCAGCCGCAGCCCGAGATATACTGCCAGCCGCAGCCCGAGATATACTGCCAGCCGCAGCCCGAGATATACTGCCAGCCGCAGCCCGAGATATACTGCCAGCCGCAGCCCGAGATATACTGCCAGCCGCAGCCCGAGATATACTGCCAGCCGCAGCCCGAGATATACTGCCAGCCGCAGCCCGAGATATACTGCCAGCCGCAGCCCGAGATATACTGCCAGCCGCAGCCCGAGATATACTGCCAGCCGCAGCCCGAGATATACTGCCAGCCGCAGCCCGAGATATACTGCCAGCCGCAGCCCGAGATATACTGCCAGCCGCAGCCCGAGATATACTGCCAGCCGCAGCCCGAGATATACTGCCAGCCGCAGCCCGAGATATACTGCCAGCCGCAGCCCGAGATATACTGCCAGCATTAAAAAATAACATTCTAATGTATTAATAAAGCTAGTTTCACCTCTATTGAATTTATGACACCCTGAATTTCACTTTATTGCCTGCACGGAGTTTGATTACATGCTGCTCCCCACACTAGGCAAATTGCTCTGCTTTTTTTCCCCTAAACTCTCCTCCAGCGCTGCCCTCTTCCCACGCACTACACAATCATTGGCTTTTAAGATTAGTGCTGGGGCAGATACTATCATTCATTCCAGCACTGAAACTGACTGAGTAGTGATCCTGTGCTTCCATCTGTGGCAGTTCAGCACCGATCACTACACCTCACACCACAATGGTGATAGCACTGTCACATGTCCTCTATTACTCATGGGTGTAATGATTGCAATTACAGAGGGTGCAACCGGGTCCATACTGAAGGGGGACCCCCACGTCAGGTGTATGTGCATCCAAGTGTGTTGCACCGTGGAGATAGCAGCTGACAGTGACGTGCACGGCAGGAACGTTATCCCATAAACACATGCTGAAGCAAAATGATGTTTAGTTACAGCATAGATCAAGCTGCCAAACTTCTCTTCATGCCTCTGATACAGGTGAGGAGGGTCACATTGCGACCCCTGCAGTGGTGGGACAAGTTCTGATTTTTTTTTTCAATCTGCTTGTCGTGGTACCCAGGGGATGTGTTGTGACCCTAATCACTTTATTTCTGCTGCTATGTCATGTAGCAGCAGCTTACAATGATTTTATGCTGCACAACCTGTGCCATGGCCAAAATCATTGTGTAACCCAGAATCAGTATATAATGCAGTGTACTGTAAAGCCGAATAAAAAGATTTACAGGACTCCATGGGAATCCAGTTAGGGTCATGGAAAGTTACACATTTGGTCAAGAAATAGTACGCTCTTGTATTACATGCCACATTCAGCCAGGATGCTTGTGTCAGAATAATCAAGTCTGTGTATTATACACTGATATATATATATATATGGACACATGTATGCAGCTGTTTTTCATATAGAAATGTAACCATATGAATATAGATTGATGTAGATACATGGCAAAAAAAAAAAAAATATAGCAGCACTCCAGGCATGAGATCGTGAAATAAACTGTGGTCTTTATTCACCCAGATATGCGCGACATTTCAACTTTTCAAACTGTGAACCTTTCTCAAGCCATCAACATTCACAGAGTATAAGCACAGTACATATAGGTTACACTGTATAATCAGTGATCAATCAATATACATCAGGAAAGAATAGTTGATATGTACAGGGCCGGCTCCAGGTTTTCATGGGCCCTGGGGAAATGGTCTCAGTGGGTCCCTTTAAGACATACCACGATACACAGATACGGCAGAGAAATATAGGTATAGAACAATGCCAAAGATTTCACTTACTTCTTACATTACATGAGTAATAACTATTTAGCTCAGAAACCGGACAGTTTAGTCCTCTATACAGTATTATTATTTATTTATATAGCACCATTGATTCCATGGTGCTGTACATGAGAAGGGGTTACATACAAATTACAGATATCACTTACAGTAAACTAACAATGACAGACTGATACAGAGGGGAGAGGACCCTGCCCTTTCGGGCTTACATGCTACAGGATGGTGGGGAAGGAGACAGTAGGTTGGTGGGTTACAGCAGTTCCGGTGTTGGGCTCCAGTATTATGGGTTCCACATAGCTCTCCATACAGGATCGTGGGCCCCATATAATGCTCCAGTATATGATGGGCCCCATACAATGCTCCAGTATATTTGAGTCCAATATATTGCACCAAGCGTAAAAAAAATGAAATGCTCACCTCTCCTCGCTGGCCGCTGCTCTGCTCCAGACTCCTCAGCATTGCAGTCGTCCGGCTTTTTGCACTGTGACTGTTCAGAGAAGAGGGAGCACACTAGTCACATCATCGCACCATCTGACCTGAAACATCCCAGAGTGAGAAGATGTGGAAGACACTGCAGCGGAAGAACAGGGAGAGGTAAGTATTACTAGTACTTGGGCCCTAAGCAAGCGGGGGGGCCAACTTGTGGGTGCTGGCACCGGTCCCCATAGCGTGCTGGTGTCCCCAATGGTGAGTGGGCCCCCCAGCCTGCTCAGGGCCCTGACACTTACCCAAGAGCTGACGCTGGCCCTGCATATGTATACAGTGCAATAATATCAATCTCCTCATGAGTCATTAAGCATATAACAATAACTGATTTTCATCCTGTGCCAGTTCACAGGTATTGTGCATATAATATTAAAACCTTAATTGCTTGATAGAGATAATGTGATAACACAAGTGTTATAATTAATGATTGCTTATATAACTGCTGACGGTAGTAATATACATAGAATGTGCTCTAGGCTCAAGTGTGATGTCAGTGATCCCAGCTACTCACTACACCAGGGGCCTAGAGGTGGAGGGGGCACGCCAACACCAACGACTATATCAGCTGGATGCAAGTCCTTGGAGCCACATTCTGCTGAAATGTTTTGTGGTGCAGGGGACCCGCTGGCTCACTGAGCTGCAATACATGCCAGTGGCCTATCAGAGACTGGTAGCTGACGTCGGCGTGCCCGTGACTGGTGACACATGGCATCGACATCATGCACCATGGCGAGGATGCTGAAGTCAACTGCAGCGGCTGTAGAAGCGAACACCAGGCAGCATAGGGGGAAGACGAGTAGTATTTTTTTATGTATTGGAGAACAGAACACATTATCCCAGGAAGGGGCACACTATCCCAGGAATGGTCCCAGTATGGGGGACATTATCCCAGGAAGGGGCACACTATCCCAGGAATGGTCCCAGTATGGGGGACATTATCCCAGGAAGGGGCACACTATCCCAGGAATGGTCCCAGTATGGGGGACATTATCCCAGGAAGGGGCACACTATCCCAGGAATGGACCCAGTATGGGGGACATTATCCCAGGAAGGGGCATCCCTGATTACGTACCATCCTCTTTAGTTATGTATGGGACAGTCCCCTAATATGTTGCGTCCTCTGTTTTTATGTACATTATTGTCCCATTATTACAAAGTATTATATCTTCTTATATATAGCACCGTTCTTTACATATTGCTTTCTTGTTATTTTTGTTAATCACAGCGCTCTCTCTTTACTACAGTGTCCTCTCTTGTTAGATATAACATGACTGCTGATGGTGCAACATCTCACCAGTTAATCATACTTTGCTATCAGAAAAGAAGCTTTACCAACTTCCATCAGCAATCACTTCAGTTTTTATATAACAAGAGTGGATACTATAATAAAACAGGATGCTCTAAATAACGAGATTCCGATATGTAAGGGATGGTGCTGTACATAAGAGGGCATCATGTAATAGGGGACAATAATATTCATATTGAGAGGAGACAAATATCTGTAGCTTGGTTGCCATAAACATAGAGGGGCCCAAACATTTTTTTTGCACAGGGGCCCCAAGCTGTCAGTGTACACCCCGGCACTGACTGATTTGCACATGCTCTCTTCTCTCCATCAAGTTGTGTGGCGCCATATTAGATCAGGGAGCTGCCCTCAATCTGTGCATGTCTACTGCACTCAGTTATATGTACCTGCCATATTGGAGTGGGGAATGCTCACACTCCGGCACAGGCTGTATAAGCTTGTAGATAATTTGAAGATTGCTCTGGTTTCTCAATAGTAAAATATAGGCAAAATAAGCAGAATTACAGATATATCTAGTATATAAAAAAGATGGTATGGAAGTAATAAATAATAGTATAGGAAGAAGAGCCACCTTGTTTGAACAGGGACCTATGTGAACAAAGGGCAATGGCCACATAGCAGATGGAAACTGCAGATACATTGAATCTATCCAGTCTGTTTCTGGTATAAGAAGAAATGGGTGCCATTCGTGGCAGACTACTAGTTAGTATCCAGATGGTTGTCTGTATCTCTCACCCATTATATGTATTATAATTTAGTGCTGTCTACCAAATTGACAGACACCCATCTATGGGTCTCATCCCTCCAGTGTGACAAAGGATGGGCCATGTATATATGGAGGATACTGGGTCGATACTCTGAAGCGTGCTCTCGTTTGCAGTGTCAGTTTTGTATAGTGCTGCTTTCTTTAGAGGATACTTTAAGCGATATAGATCTATATTTCTATGAGTGCATAAATACTATTATATAAACCCACACAATGAAGGATTTCTTACTATCAGACATTAGGTAGCATTCACACAGGCAGGGCTGTCACCAGGAATTTTGGAGCCCCATATTCTACAGTCCCCTGCCCAGTCTTGGAAAAACTCCACTTCTGCATCACGTCCTCACCAATCACACATTAGTAGTTCCCATCGAACACCAGATCACATACAGCCATCGATTTTTTAAGCCCCACCACAAGGAAGACTCTTTTGATCGGGCCCTACTCTATTAAACATTTCTTAAAATATTCAATGCTCTTTAGGTACATTTTTAAAAATGACTAATACCACATACAAGGAACAAATTCTGTCATACCATGGCTGGACCACATATTACCACAATATAATGACCAAATAATATTACATACAAGGGATAAATGCCACCACACCATGACCAGACCACATAGTGACCAGATACTCCAATACTGATCATTAATTTAAAAAAACACAATACTAATATTACCATAAGGGCCATTATACCAAAGAGCTCTGTATATACAGTAGTGTAAGTATACAGGTAATACAGGGATCACCAGTGACATTATACACAGTCCCACTGTCTAGTCTTGGAAAAACTCCACTTCTGCACCATGTCCTCACCATTCACACTTTTAGGGTATGTTTCCATGGTCCGGAAACATTCACTATTTGCTGTGGATTGGACGCTGCGTACAGCTGCAGCATCCAAATGTTACAGCATATTGGAGGGGATTTTATGAAATCCTGTCTCCACTATGCGTGCAGGGCTGCATCCGGCGGCCCTGCGTATATGGACATGCAGTGCGTCTTTCCTGACCGCAGCATGTCTATTTATCTTGTGGAGACGCTCCATCTCCGCAAGATACAGTCATGTGTTAAAGTTTGGGCACCCCTATTAATGTTAACCTTTTTTCTTTATAACAATTTTGGTTTTTGCAACAGCTATTTCAGTTTCATATATCTAATAACTGATGGACTCAGTTATATTTCTGGATTCAAATGAGGTTTATTGTTCTAACAGAAAATGTGCAATCTGCATTTAAACAAAATTTGACCGGTGCAAAAGTATGGGCACCCTTATCATTTTCTTGATTTGAACACTCCTAACTACTTTTTACTGACTTACTGAAGCACTAAATTGGTTTTGTAACCTCATTGAGCTTTGAACTTCATAGCCAGGTGTATCAAATCATGAGAAAAGGTATTTAAGGTGGCCACTTGCAAGTAGTTCTCCTATTTGATTCTCCTGTGAAGAGTGGCATCATGGGCTCCTCAAAACAACTCTCAAATGATCTGAAAACAAAGATTATTCAACATAGCTTTTCAGGGGAAGGATACAAAAAGTTGTCTCAGAGATTTAACCTGTCAATTTCCACTGTGAGGAACATAGTAAGGAAATGGAAGAACACAGGTACAGTTCTTGTTAAGCCCAGAAGTGGCAGGCCAAGAAAAATATCAGAAAGGCAGAGAAGAAGAATGGTGAGAACAGTCAAGGACAATCCACAGACCACCTCCAAAGACCTGCAGCATCATCTTGCTGCAGATGGTGTCACTGTGCATCGGTCAACAATACAGCCACTTTGCACAAGGAGAAGCTGTATGGGAGAGTGATGCAAAAGAAGCCGTTTCTGCAAGCACGCCACAAGCACAGTCGCCTGAGGTATGCAAAAGCACATTTGGACAAGCCAGTTACATTTTGGAAGAAGGTCCTGTGGACTGATGAAACAAAGATTGAGTTGTTTGGTCATACAAAAAGGCGTTATGCATGGAGGCTAAAAAACACAGCATTCCAAGAAAACACTTGCTACCCACAGTAAAATTTGGTGGAGGTTCCATCATGCTTTGGGGCTGTGTGGCCAATGCTGACACTGGGAATCTTGTTAAAGTTGAGGGTCGCATGGATTCAACTCAGTATCAGCAGATTCTTGACAATAATGTGCAACAAAGTTGAAGTTATGCAGGGGATGGATATTTCAGCAAGACAATGATCCAAAACACCGCTCCAAATCTACTCAGGCATTCATGCAGAGGAACAATTACAATGTTCTGGAATGGCCATCCCAGTCCCCAGACCTGAATATCATTGAACATCTGTGGGATGATTTGAAGCGGGCTGTCCATGCTCGGCGACCATCAAACTTAACTGGAATTGTTTTGTAAACAGGAATGGTCACAAATACCTTCATCCAGGATCCAGGAACTCATTAATAGCTACAGGAAGCGACTAGAGGCTGTTATTTTTGCAAAAGGAGGATCTACGAAATATTAATGTCACTTTTATGTTGAGGTGCCCATACTTTTGCACCGGTCAAATTTTGTTAAAATGCAGATTGCACATTTTCTGTACAATAAACCTCATTTGAATCCAGAAATATAACTGAGTCCATCAGTTATTAGATATATGAAACTGAAATAGCTGTTGCAAAAACCAAAATTGTTATAAAGAAAAAAGGTTAACATTAATAGGGGTGCCCAAACTTTAACATATGACTGTAAATAACCCTGTCTATGGGTACGATGCGGTGATTCTGCATATGTTCAATGAACACATGCGGTATCAAGTCGCATACAAAGGGGGGCGGCACTTTGGGCAGAGCATGTTTCCGCTTTGCCCAAAGTGCTGCCAGTATGCCCCGTGGAGACATACCTTATAACAGTTACCATCTAACACCATATCACATTCACAGCCAGCAGCTTTTGTTTTGGCCAAAAGATTTTTTTAAGCCGCCACCACAAACAGCAAGGTAAACTGTTTTGGCCGGACCCTACTCTAAACTATTAAACATTTCTTAAAATACCTAATAATCTTTTTAGGTACATTTTATTTATTTTTCTGTAAGTATGTGTCAAACATTTTTTAAAATTACTAATAATACCACATTCAAAGGACAAATACCATCACACTATGACGAAACCACGTAGTGACCGAATAATACCACATAAAAGGAACAAATACTGTATTACAATAGCCGAACCACATACAGTGCCTTGCGAAAGTATTCAGCCCCCTGGAACTTTTCAACCTTTTCCCACATATCATGCTTCAAAACATAAAGATACCAAATGTAAATTTTTGGTGAAGAATCAACAACAAGTGGGACACAATTGTGAAGTTGAACGAAAGTTATTGGTTATTTTAATTTTTTGTTAAGATTCAGAAACTGAAAAGTGGGGCGTGCAATATTATTTGGCCCCTTTAACTTAATACATTGTTGCGCCACCTTTTGCTGCGATTACAGCTGCAAGTTGCTTGGGGTATGTCTGTATCAGTTTTGGTACATCGAGAGACTGAAATTCTTGCCCATTCTTCCTTGGCAAACAGCTTGCGCTCAGTGAGCTTTGATGGAGATCGTTTGTGAACAGTAGTTTTCAGCTCTTTCCATAGATTCTCGATTGTTTTCAGGTCTCGATTTTGACATTCTAACACCTGGATACGTTTATTTGTAAACCTTTCCATTGTAGATTTTGCTTCATGTTTGGGATCATTGTCTTGTGGGAAGACAAATCTCCGTCACAGTCTCAGGTCTTTTCAGACTCCCAACAGGTTTTCTTCAAGAATGGTCCTGTATTTGGCTCCATCCATCTTCCCATCAAATTTAACCATCTTCCCTGTCCCTGCTGAAGAAAAGCAGGCCCAAACCATGATGCTACCACCACAAGCCATGATCCTGCCACCACCATGTTTGACGGTTAGGATGGTGTGTTCATGGTGATGAGCTGTGTTGCCTTTATGCCAAAATGTTCAATTTTGGTTTCATCTGACCAGAGCACCTTCTTCCACATGTTTGGTGTGTCTCCCAGGTGGCTTGTTGCAAACTTTAAATGACACTTTTTATGGATATCTTTGAGAAATGGCTCTCTTCTTGCCACTCCATAAAGGCTAGATTTGTGCAGTGTATGACTGATTGTTGTCCTATGGACAGACTGTCCCACCTCCGCTATAGATCTCTGCAGTTCATCCAGAGTGATCATGGGACTCTTGGCTGCATCTCTGATCAGTCTTCTCCTTGTTTGAGATGAAAGTTTAGAGGGATAGCCGGGTCTTGGTAGATTTGCAGTGGTATGATACTCCTTCCATTTCAATATGATCGCTTGCACAGTGCTCCTTGGGATGTTTAACGTTTTGGAAATCATTTTGTATCCAAATCCAGCTTTAAACTTCTCCACAATAGTATCATGGACCTGCCTGTTGTGTTTCTTGGTCTTCATGATGCTCTCTGTGCTTCAAACAGAACCCTGAGATTATCACAGAGCAGGTGCATTTATACGGAGACTTGTTTACACACAGGTGGATTATATTTATCATCATTAATCATTTTAGGAGAACATTGGATCATTCAGGGATCCACAATGAACTTCTGGAGTGAGTTTGCTGCACTGAAAGTAAAGGGGCCTAATAATATTGCACGCCCCACTTTTCAGTTTTTGAATTTCCCCAAAAATTTAAAATAACCAATAAATTTCATCATTGTGTCCCACTTGTTGTTGATTCTTCACCAAAAATGTATATTTGGTATCTTTATGTTTTAAGCATGATATGTGGGAAAAGTTCCAGGGGGCTGAATACTTTCACAAGGCACTGTAATGTCCGAATAATATTACATACAAGGGATAAATATCGCCACACCATGACCAGACCACAGTGACCGAATACTACAAAACTCATCATTAATTAAAAAAAAAAAAACCACAATACTAATATTACCATTATACACAGGAACTCTATACATAGTATGCAGTGTATAGTGTAAGTGTACAGTTAATACAGGGATCACTAGTGACATTATGCACAGGGGCTCTGTATATAGTATACAGTGTACAAGTAATACAGTGATCACCAGTGACATTATACACAGGAGCTCTGTATATAGTGTCGGTGTGCAGGTAATGGTGATCAGCAGTGACATTATAAACAGGAGCTCTGTATGTTGTATGCAATACACTGACTCATCAGTGAAATTTGTTTTTGAAGTCCTTCAACTTCTCTTTTTCTTCTTCATCCAGTGCAGACTGACATCACTTCTTCCAGCCAGGACTCGTCTCTGCAGAAAATAAGCACACAGTGCTCAATAGCTGATCACTTCCATAGCACATTCCCCAACTTCTACTCTACTATCCCAGCCCCCATATGGCAGCTTTCAGTAGAATAAAAGCTTCTTTTTACCTGGCCGCGGTCCAGCAGCATCCTCTTCCTCATTCATTTGATGCGCCAGTGCATGGCAATGACATAACATGCTGACATCAGCTGCCGGCCTCTGATTGACTGGCAGCTTTAAACTATTGCCGTGCAGAAAGCTATAGCTGTGCATAGATTTTAACTTATTGTGTGTCCTCGGACATGCGTTCCTTTACTGACCTGGCCGAATCCTGCCCCTGGAGCCCAGTAAGAAGAAGTACACCGCCCCTCTCTTTGCTTCTGCTCACCATGCTCCATACACTAGTAAGGGCAGTAATGCTCTTATGGTGGCTCTGCACACAGGCACAGGTTTCTTGTGGAATAATGTGACATTTTTTCCACAGGTTGTAAAGGACCAAAAAAACAAAACCATAAGCATAAATCCCTAGCCTTATCCAGGGGCTGACTACACAATATATACCCTGGCTACTCAGGCACGGCTGAGCTAGTCTCAGTTCGGTCAAACAAAACAGCTATTGTCCACAGTAACCAGTGATACTTGCAGTTTGGTGCACACAGCCTGTGCAGTTTCTCTTCAGCTCCACTATCACCCACTCTGGTCAGCTTTTCCCAAGCAGATTGACTAATGTGAGCACCTAGCCCGATTATATGCAGAGCAGCCAGGTGCTAATAATCAGAGCCTGCAGAGTTTGGGTTTAACCCTGTCCTATCTGGCTGTGCTACAATACTCACTGTAAGTGAATATGGATCTGTATCAGTCGTTATTCATATGGTTACATTATTCTTAGCTGCCTGTAAAACCTCACAATGCACTAAGCTGATACAGAAAAGCATAATATACACCTTAGCTGTAAAGCCGAAAAAACTGGTCAATATAGGATATGGTGATAATAATGTAAACAGTATTGATCAAGCAGTTGGTGTGTGGTAATCAAGAACAAGATGAAAAGCAGGTTCACATCCAGATTAAACAATAGTGTGACTTTATGTATTTCTATGCAGCAGCTGCTCCGCTCCTGTGTGCCGGCGGCAGCGCCTGGTGTTAATGCGAGAGACTCATGCGAGTTTCTCGCATCACATACGGTAGTGTTATCCTGGCCTAATAGTTATAGTTTATACTCAGCACATCCTTATTATAGGGGTTTTCCACCCAGTGAAAATGTTTAGTCACCAGTGCTGATTACTAAAAGAATGCAATCTTCAGATTGGACTTTATTAGGTGGTTCAAGCACTTGTCACACTTCAGTCTTTTGACGTCAGTCGAAATCTGCCCTTTTTTGAAAAAAACGGATCTTTTTTTAGCGGAATCCGTTTTTTTTCTCATAGACTTGCATTAAGGACGGATTGCAATGGATGGCCATCCATTGCATCCGTCATTTGACCGTTCCTTCGAAATTTCAGCATCCGTCGCCTGGATACAACGGACATAGTAACGTTTTTTGTCTGCGTTGAAAAGACGGATGGTGACGGATCCGTCGCAGTCCGTTGTTTGCTATAATGGATGACTATGGGCGGCAGATCCGTCACCGTCCGTCACATGACGGAATCAAGTGATGGATTCCGTTTTTTAAACTGAGCATGCCCACAAGATTTTTCATTCATTTAATTTAACTCAAAAAGCCGTTCTGGCACAGCAAAATTGTCTCTCTCTCTCCTCCTTTAAATTCCAAAATCTGCAACTTCGACGGATCCGTCAAAAAAACAGATCCGGTGCTTCAGTTTTTAGCCAATCTTCACTGGATCCATTTTTTCACACTTTGAAGGATTTTGACTGACGCCAAAAGACTGAAGTGTGAAAGAAGCCTTAAAGGGGTTGTCTAAATCCCCAAGTCTGCATTTACTCTTTGTCACTCTATATGACCGCAGACTTGTGAATCCTCACACTGTACACACTGCACACTTTGTGGATTCTTTGGTTCAGAGCTGGGAATGACGGTCAGTTGGTCTCGTGACTGCGAGTAGTCAATATGCATACACCCGGCCCAGGTACAGACTGGGACTGAAATTCAGCCCTGGCATTTGAAATCATACAGGCCCATGCTGTTCATATCCCCAAGCACCAGATGGAATATATTACTAATATTCCCCTGGATGGAGCAAAGCAAGAATTACAACATGACCAATATTTCTAATGATACCCGTGGCCTGCTGGGATAAGCGACGGAGTCGGCGACTTTGTGCTCCGTCACAACTCTTAACAGTATGGGTGTCTTGAGAACACCAATTCTGTTTACAACGTAGCAGGCAATGTTGGCCCATGACCAGACAGGCCATTCTGCTATTTGCTAGAATTGCCAGATGGCCAGTCCAGCTCTGACCCGGCCATATTCACACTTGCAATATACTTACTAGTGACATATAGCGTGAATGCAGACTCGTGGATTTAGACTAGATAACCCCTTTGAGAAAAATGGATGAGAATCTGGTTGGTAAAATCATACTTACAGTCATGTGTCAACTGCTTGAGCTCCCAGTAAAGCTGAATCCAAACATTACTCTACTCAAGTCTCAGAATGATTATTTAACCTGCAGAGGGGTGATCAGTATTACCTGACTAGACAACACGTCTAACTTGGGCTCTGTTACATGGACTAGATGGATGACTGTGATTATTCGTCCTTTAGGATGATCCCCAAGATCAGACAATAGAGCAGGTGGAGGCGTTGGTCTGCTCCTATCATCAAAATGTACCTTTCAGGTTATCCCTCAAGTACCCTCACTTGTCTTTCCTTCTTTTGAGGTCCATGCCGTCAGACTCTTCACCCCCTTCTCCATGCGAGTGGCGGTGGTATATCGTCCTCCCGGCCCCTCCCTTCAGTTCCTGGATCATTTTGCCACTTGGCTTCCACATTTTCTCTCCTGTGACATCCCTACCCTCATAATGGGAGATTTCAATATCCCCATTGCTCTTCCACTCTCCCCATCTGCTACTCACCTTTTATCTCTAACCTCCTCATTTGGCCTTTTGCAGCTTACTAATTCTCCAACGCATGAAGATGGAAACTCCCTCGACTTGGTCTTCTCTCGGCTTTGTGCAGTGGATGATTTTGCAAACTCCCCTCTCCCGCTCTCTGACCACAACCTTCTTTCATTCTCTATCAAGAACCGCCAGGCTGCTCAGGTCACCCCCACTGTCCATATTTATAGAAACATACAGGCCATTAACACCCAGAAACTTATGAAGAACTTGCAGTCTTCATTGGCCCCTATCTCCTCCCTCTCATGTCCTGATTCTGCATTGAAGCATTACAATGAAACACTTCAAAGTGCCCTGGATGAATTTGCTCCTCCTATACCTAGAACACCACAACACAGACGGCGACAACCCTGGCACACCCTGCAAACACGTTTCCTGCAGCGGTGCTCCAGGTGCGCCGAAAGTCTGTGGAGAAAATCCAACCTACCCGAAGATTTCATCCATCATAAGTTTATGCTTCGAACATACAACACTGCCCTTCACCTCTCAAAACAAACCTACTTCAACACCCTCATCACTTCACTGTCCAATAACCCTAAAGTTCTCTTTGACACTTTTCATTCTCTACTCAACCCAAGAGTACAGGCCCCAACCACGGAGCTTCGAGCTGACGATCTGGCCAATTACTTCAATGAAGAAATTGACCAGATCCAACAGGAAATTATCTCCCAATCACCTCATACCATGCACTGTCCTCCCTCCCCCACTGCATCTAGCTCACTCTCTGATTTTGAACCAGTCACAGAAGAAGAAGTAAGCAGGCTCCTTGCATCTTCTCGCCCAACCACTTGCACCAGTGACCCATTTCCGTCACATCTACTCCAGCCCCTTTCCCCTGCTGTCACCCCTCACCTAACTAAAATATTTAACCTCTCTCTCTCTTCTCTTATCTTTTCCTCCTCATTTAAGCATGCCATCATACATCCACTAGTTAAAAAACCATCCCTTGACCAAAACTGTGCCGCTAACTATAGACCTGTTTCTAATCTTCCCTTCATCTCTAAACTCCTGGAACGCCTGGTCCACTCCCGTCTTATCCGCTATCTCTCAGAAAACTCTCTTCTCGACCCTCTCCAATCCGGTTTCCGCTCTTTACACTCTACTGAAACTGCCCTCAATAAAGTCTCTAATGATCTACTAACAGCTAAATCAAAGGGTCATTACTCCATGCTAATTCTCTTGGATCTCTCTGCAGCATTCAACACTGTGGATCATCAGCTTCTCCTCACTATGCTCCATTCCATTGGCCTCAAGGACACCGTTCTCTCCTGGTTCTCCTCCTATCTCTCTGACCACTCCTTTACTGTATCTTTTGCTGGCTCCTCTTCCTCTCATCTTCCCCTTACTGTTGGGGTTCCTCAAGGATCAGTCCTAGGCCCCCTCCTCTTCTCTTTGTATACTGCCCCTATTGGTCAAACAATCAGTAGATTTGGTTTCCAGTACCATCTCTATGCTGACGACACCCAATTATACGCTTCTTCTCCTGACATCACGCCAGCCTTTCTAGAAAACACCAACAATTTTCTAAATGCTGTGTATAACATCATGTCCTCACTATGTCTGAAACTGAACCTGTCAAAGACTGAACTCCTTGTGTTTCCTCCCGCTACTAATGTACCTATACCCGACATTGCCATTTCCGTGTGTGGTTCTACTATTACTCCCCAGCAACATGCCCGCTGTCTTGGGGTCATACTTGACTCTGAGTTTTCCTTTGTCCCCCACATCCGATCACTGGCTCGCTCTTGTTATCTGCACCTCAAAAACATTTCAAGAATTCGACCCTTTCTTACTTTTGACTCTGCAAAAACTCTGACTGTTTCTCTTATTCATTCTCGTCTCGACTATTGTAACTCCCTTCTAATCGGTCTCCCTCTTACCAAACTCTCCCCCCCTCCAATCTGTCTTGAATGCTGCTGCCAGGATCATATTTCTCACCAATCGTTACACCGATGCCTCTACCTTGTGCCAGTCATTACACTGGCTACCCATTCACTCCAGAATCCAGTACAAACTTATTACCCTCACCCACAAAGCTCTTCATGGCTCAGCATCACCCTACATCTCCTTCCTTGTTTCAGTATACCATCCTACCCGCGCCCTCCATTCTGCTCATGACCTGAGGTTAGCATCCTCAATACTCAGAACCTCCTACTCCCGTCTTCAAGACTATACACGTGCTGCGCCAATTCTTTGGAATGCACTTCCCTGGTCAATACGATTAGTCCCCAATCCCCACAATTTTAAGCGTGCCCTGAAAACTCATTTATTCAGACTGGCCTACCGCCTCAACACATTAACCTAATCTATCCCTATGTGGCACAGCCAAAAGTTTTTTACCATAACCAGGTTCCCCGCATCATGTTCCCACATGCTTTATGCTTCCATTAGCCCTCTGCATCTGAACTGTTACACACTTAACATTATGGCTGGTCCATATGTGGCGCCCCTGAGGCTTCAGTCGCCACAGAGGTACTGCACCTTCTCCTAAGGTGTGGTACCCCACCATCCAGGTAGGGTGGGAACTCCCTTCCACATTCCCACACCTGCACCCCACACACAGGATAGTTCAGCAGGGACCCATCCATGCTTTATGCTGGAAAGGTCATAGGGTGCCTTTTGTTGTTCCTTGCTTCGTAACACGAAAGGTGCTGGGGAGGCGGGTGGAGTTAGATATAAAAGAGAGGGAAGGTGTAGGATTTCAGGTCAGTCCGCAGAAGAAGGCAGGCAGAGTAGGAGAGAACAGCCACTCGGTGAAGAGTGGGGATCCCTGGAAGAAGGAATGGAGGAAGGAGTGCTGCAGCTGCCCCAGTGAACTGGGGCAGTGAAGGAAGAGAAGGAGAAAGAGATGTAGACTGGAGACTACAGATTCCATAAGAGAGATAGAACAGATCGGAACGAAGGAGAATAGAAGGATGGTGGGAAGCAGGTTGAGAAAGAGAGAGAACCCTTCCAGTCCAGAGCGCAAAGGCAGGGGCCCGGTCCCCGAGGTTGATTGGATCTTTATGTCCGGCAACAGACACCGGAGGAGTAGTGAGCCACCAACGCCTTACTCCCATCGCAGACTTGGGACACAACAGCACTTGGATAGTGAGCCGGGACGCAGAGCGGAGCCCCCCAAGCAGGCTACAGCTGTCTGTCATACAAGTAGAGACTAGGAACACCTAGAGAGAGGCATTCCAGGGTAACTAAGTACTGGAGTGCTTCGAACCTAAAGGCGCATTTGAGGAGTCGTTCAGTAAGGCACATATTGGCGGAGTGTGGAGAGGAGAATACTATCCTGCCTGGAGGTTGACTGGGGCCCTGACCTGAAGAACACAGTGCGGAGGCAGGCAGTTGTGTGAACTGCAAGCAGTGAGTAAAGCTTTGGAACCGCATACTCTGGTGTCCTCCAGTTATTCCAGCACCGCTACACCTGGGTACCAGCATCTATACTATTCTGCGCCTCTCCTCATCCATTGCACCTACACTGCCCTGGGACTACAGCTCCACCTGTGGAGAGCTACATCATCTTTGCTGCACCACACCATCAGTCCCAGTGGATCTGCACGCAGCGTTGGCTTAACATCTTGCTTGCCAAACACCACAGGTGGCGTCACGAACTATTCCAATAAACTTTAACATCATTAACATCACCGCCATTGATATTGGTCACCCAGGGCCACGGAACGGGTCACCACTGCTGTGACACATTCCCCCTGACACCAGCCCGGTACCGAGTACCCCGCTGCCCTGGGTGTGAGGGGCGACCCACATACAATCAGGGTAACTGTTACCACCCACCTTTCGTGTCTCCCCTTTTTTCCTCATAGATTGTAAGCTTGCGAGCAGGGCCCTCATTCCCCTTGGTATCTGTTATGATCTATGTGATTATTGTTATGCTGTAATGTATATTGTCTGTACAAGTCCCCTCTGAAATGTAAAATGCTGCGGAATATGTCGACGCTATAGAAATAAAATTTATTATTATTATTATTATTATCTTTTTTCACCTTTGATCAGAAGCCTGTCTAACTGAAATATTATTGTGAAACCAGCATTCTTAAAAGGGGTTGTCAACATTTTTCACAGTGTGTCACTCTATATGACTGCAGATTTGGGAATCCTCCCAGCAGGTGCAGCTGTCAGGATTTTACGGTGCTGAGACCAAGCGGCCATATGCGATACGCATATATCAGGCCACATTGTGAGACACATCTGGCCTCGTTCAATACAAGTACTGTATATTGAGTGAGGTTATGCAGACTGGTCAGAATATGGCTGTCCGCATGCATACCGCATATTAACAGTCACGTGAACGCCTGTTCCCGCCGGCGATGGAGAATCCTCACAGCTTGTCTAGTCATATAGAGTGCAGACTTTGCCATAGGCCTGGACAACCCCGTTATGGGTATGTGCACATGGTCAGTAATTAGCAGCACTTTGGACACAGCAGATGTCCGCTGCATCCAAAGCGCTGCCGGCTATTGAACGCAGGTGATTCCGCCTGTGTCCAATACGTTGTACTGGTGAAATTTATCTTGCGGAGACTCGTGTCTACGCAAGATAAATAGACATGCTGCGGTCTGGAGAGACATGTGCGTCTCTGCAGCCGTCTACGGACATATAGTGAACATGGGATTTCTTGAAATCCCATCCACTATGCTTTAACATCTGGATGCTGCGGCTGTACACAGCGTCCAAGCTGCAGTGTTTACTGATAGTGTGCACATACCCTAAAAAATAATTGTTCATAACTACCCTTCAGTATACAAGCAGTATTACTGTTTCACACTGTCCTCACGCGGTTCCATCACATACAGCATCCAAAAAAAGAATGGTGATCTTTGCAGGGGCTTATTGTGATATGACCTCTGGAAAATCAGTCCCTATAGAAATCATAGCATCTCTTTGACAAATAAGCTCCTGGTGCAAAACTTGCTGGAGGACTGGCCACTTTAAGAAGGGGAAAATCTAATTATGATAACTCATATCCCCAGTCCCAGTAGGCAGCCTGCAGCCAGTTCTGGACCAGGGAAGGGAAAAGGCAAGGGAATCAGAACATATTTTCATGTAGGCCGGGGTCACACTTGCGAGAAACTCACACGAGACTCGCACCTCAATACCCGGCACTGCTCTGGACTGGAGTGTGCAGCTGCATGTTTTTCTATGCAGCTGAACGCTCTGGTCTGAAGCTCCGGTGGCAGTGCCTAGTATTGAGGTGCCAGTCTCGTGCGAGTTTCTCAGACTGTGTCGACCTAAAAGGAGGGGAAGGTAACCCCTTAACGCATTTCCTCAGCCCCTCTTAACCACTATTAATCAAACACTGAGATCAAATGATGGGTGAAAGTCGGTCACAGCTTTATTAAACTTCTTTTATAAAATTTAACAACCTTTTGTAAACAGGCACTTAGCTTTCTTAAAACGCGCTAGCCGCTCAATGCCCTGCTCCATAGACGCAGGCAAGTCAGCCGGCAAGCCGTAGCTTCGTGCCATAACTTCTCCACCGCCGTGACTTGTAATAACTACGAATAAAAGAACGAAATAACATAACATCAGCAAATTTGTAACAAAAAGGGGAGGGAGGGTGGGAAAAGCACTTCCAGGACCGCAGTGAACGGAGGAAGAGGAAGGGCTGCTAACGTCCAAGGACTTTATATACGTAGGAAGGGGCTGTGCTAATCCCTTCTTCATCCCAATTGGCCCCCCCATACTTAAACCCCACCTCACTAAATCATGGAAGGGCAGCTGTCATGCCCGAACCAATCAGGGGTAAGGGGAGGGTAGGAAAGGCACACCCAGTCAGTGGCACTTTCCTTAATCAGATCCGTGCCCACTACAAGTATGACCCTGGCTGTATACTTGTTTCAGGGCTGGGAACACTCACCCAGACCCGAACTTAAATGGAAGCAGGCAGCAGCCGAGATCAGGCATGCAGGTAGGAGCTCCAGCTGTCCCTGATACGTCCTGGTGCTGCACTGCAGGGCTCGACTAACAGCAGGGTTGTAGTTAGAACGTATGGGCTCCTTCCAGATCCTGACTACAACCATACATTCTAGCTGTCTCAGTATGGAATGCACTAGAGCAGGGGTGGGTAACCCGTTTCTTGGTGGGGGAAATTTGTACCATCATTCAGGGGCCACACAAAAATGACCACCTTGAAAATTACCCCGGTATATTTAGTCAAACAATCAATTGCGGTAACTCACCCTTAATGTGACGGCTGGAGCTGCTTCTCTTTGGTGCATTTGTAATGTTAGGTGGTATTGATCATGTTGCTTCTCACAGCTGCTTTTCCAGGTTTGTGACGGCCAGGAGCGCAGTCAACTTTTTGTCATAATAAGTTTTGTAAATCATGGGAGACGCCGAGACTACTGTATATACATCACATAGGTAACACTGAGACAGCTGTATATACATCACATAGGAAACACTGTGACAGCTGTCTATACATCACATAGGAGATGCTGGGACTGCTGTATATATCACATAGGAGACGCTGAGACAGCTGTACATGCATCACATAGGAGACGATGGGACTGCTGTATATACGTCACATAGGAGACGCTGGGACTGCTGTACATACATAACATTGAGACTGCTGCATCACAGGAACCTCTGGGGTCATATAAATTACAGGAGGGACTGGGGGCATAGATGTCACAGGAGAGGCTGGGACATATTCATCACTGGGGAGGCTGGGAGGAATAGACATCACTGAGGGGCTATATACATCACTAGGAAGCATCGTCAGCCCTGGGGGTATATATGTCCCTTGGGAGAATATACATCACTGGTGGGGGCTACATACATCACAGATGGGGGATATACAGCACTGGGGGGATATACAGCACTTCTGGGGTAAATGCAGCACTGGTGAATATACATATCAGTTAGGGGCACATACAGCCCTGGGGAGGATTTACAGCACTGGGGGAGGGGGGATATACAGCACTGGGGGGTACAGGTATTGCCAGGCAGGCACATAAATTACCGGGTAGGGCTCATAGATCACCGGGGGGACAGAGATCACCTGGGGGGCACGAAGATCACAGGGGGCACAGAAATCACAGGGGGATACAAAGATCACAGGAGGGCACATAGCTGGGGGGCACATAGCTGGGGGGGACAAAGATCACAGGGGGCACAGAGATCACATGGTAGCACAAATATCACAGGGGGTACATAGCAGGGGGGCACAGCGATCACAGGGGTCACAAAGCTGGGAGCCACTAAGATCACAGGGGTGTACATAGCTGGGGGGCACAGATCACAGGGGGCATAAAGCTGGGGGAGCAGAGAGATCACATGGGGAACAGATCAGAAGGGGGCACATAGCTGGGGGCACAGGGATCACAGGAGGACATTTAGCTATGGGACACAGAAATCACAGGGGGCACATAGCTGGGGCAACAGAGATCACAGGGGGCACATAGCTAGGGCCACAGACATCAGAGTGGGGCACATAGCTGGGAGCACAGAGATCACAGGTGCACATAGCTGGGAGGCACAGAGATCACAGGAGGACATATAGCTATGGGGGACAGAAATCACAGGGGGGCACATAGCTGGTGCCACAGAGATCAAGGGGGCACATAGCTGGGGCAACAGAGATTACAGGGTGGCATATAGCTAGGGCCACAGAGATCACAGGGGCTCATAGCTGGGAGCACAGAGATCACGGGGGGCATATAGTTGGGGGACAGAGATCACATGGGTGCACAGAGATCATATTGGGGAACATAGCTGGGGGGCACATAGCTGGGGCCAGAGATCACAGAGGGGTGCATAGCTGGTGCCACAGAGATCACAGCGGGCATATAGCTGGGGGAGCAGAGAGATCACATGGGGAACAGATCACAGGGGGCACATAGCCGAGAGCACAGAGATCACAGGGGTACATAGCTGGGAGGCACAGAGATCACAGGGGGCATATAGTTGGGGGGACAGAGATCACATGGGTGCACAGAGATCATATTGGGGCACATAGCTGGGGGGCACATAGCTGGGGCAAGAGATCACAGGGGGCATATAGATGGAGGGCACACAAATCACAGGGGGTACAGAGATCACAGGGGGCACTTAGCTAGAGCCACAGAGATCACAGAGAAGCCACATAGCTGGGGCCACAGAGATCACAGGGAGGCACATAGCTGGGGCCACAGAGATCACGGGAGGGCACATAGCTGAAGGGCACAGATATCAGTGGGGGAACAGAGATCACGAGGAACACATAGCTGGGGCCACAGAGATTACCGGGGGGCATATAGATGGAGGGCACACAAATCACAGGGGGTACAGAGATCACAGGGGGGCACATAGCTAGAGCCACAGAGATCATAGAGAAGGCACATAGCTGGGGTCACAGAGATCACAGGGAGGCACATAGCTGGGGCCACAGAGATCATGGGGGCACATGGCTAGGGCCACAATGATCACAAAGGGGCATATAACTGGGGCCACAGAGATCACAGGAGGGCACATAACTGAAGGGCACAGAAATCACAGGGGGAGCAGAGATCACAGGGGACACATAGCTGGGGGGCACAGGGATCACAGGGGTCCATATAGCTATGTGCACAGATCACAGGGGGGCACATAGCTGGGACCACAGAGATCATGGGGGGCACATTGCTGGGAGGCACAGATCACATGGGGGCATATAGTTGGAAGGGAACACAGATATCACATGGGGCACAAATCTGGGGGGCACATAGCTGGGGCTACAGAAATCGCAGGGTGGGCACATAGCTGGAGCCACAGAGATCACAGGGGGGACACATAGATCACTGGGCGGCACATAGCTGAGGGGCACAGATCACCAGCAGACAGGCACAAAGCTGCAAGCACAGATATCTCTCTGGCAGCAGCAGCTCCTCTTCCGGCACAGTAGCGACTAGAACGATTTTTTGAGGTAATGATGTCACCAGAAGGGGCGGGGACTAGAGCCATATTGATTAGAGTGGCTAAAATGAGGATCACAAAAATCAACTCTGGTCTAAACAGCTCTAGGCCCGCCCCTTCCGGTGGCATAATTACCTCAAAAAATCAACTCCATTCTTGTTGCAACCCTTCTAGAACCACCGTGCCAGCAGATTTAAAGGGCCAGTGGCCGGAAAAACGGGTCGGTGGCCAGATTAGCGGCCAGTCGGTCGGCAAGATCAGTGGGCATTACCGGCCCGCACCCACTATGAATGGAAACATCGTGGCCCAGAGGGAAAATGCCCAGTTGGGCAGATTATCAATCCTGGCCTGCGATTGATCTATTCACTATAATGAGGCAGCAGAGTTACTCTGGACTCCGTCTGGCCTCTGTTCAGTGGTATTCTTTTCAGAAGTGCACAAAACTGTGGCTGAGAGCACGTTTATGCAATCCTAAAAAGATGGACACCACTGGATCACAGGTCCTTCTATAGCACCCACAGTGCCTCCATCTGCCTCATTATAGGGAATCTTCCACCTGGGGTTCAATCCAGGGGCGGACACTGACAGCTTGGAGCCCCTGTGCAAGAAATGTGTCTGGGCCCTCTTCCTTTTATGGCGACAAAGCTATATATATATATATATATATATATATATATACTGTATATATATATATATTGCGCCACACACATACATATATATATTACATAGTCTCCTTTATTATGTATATTGCTGTCCCTTATTATGCAGTGCCCTCTCTTGTTATGTACAGCACCGTTCCCTGCATATTGTATTATATAGATCCCTGTTTTTTATTACATACCGTCTTGTTAGCTGTATAATGCAATGATGGCTAGGAAAGCTTCCTTTCTAATGGAGGAGATGGTGGACTAGTCGTCTGGTCACCGGCTCCTCCATCAACAGTCACTTTATATCTAAATGAGTGGGGACTATGTAATAAAAGAGGGCAATGTTAATTACAAAATTAACAAGAATACACTATGTAAGAGACAGCACTGTACATAACAGCAGAGGAAGCTATATAATAAGGGACGGCACCATATATAACTAGATAGGATGGTACGTAATAAGGGATGGTGTTATACATAATAAAAGAGGAAACTATGTAACTAAGGATGGTGTTATACAGAATTAGTGAGTGCACTATATGCTAAGGGTCTGTGTTATACATAATAAGTACATTTACTATATGCTAAGGGACTGTGTTAGACATAATAAGTGAGTACACTATATACTAAGGGACTGTGTTAGACATAATAAGCGATAATAATGTCGTACTCCACCTCCCCCTGTTCCTAAGGCCATTATAGGTCCCCCTTCCTCCCATCCCAATCCCCTACACCCCTCATTGTCCTCCTCTCCCCACATCCCATTATTGTCCTCTCCCCCACCCCATCATTGCCCTCTTTCCCACCTCCATCATTGCCTTCTCCCCCACCACTATCATTGCTTTCTCCCCTGCCACCCCATCATTTCCTTTTTCCACCACCTCCATCATTGCCTTCTCCTCCACCACCCCCATCATTGCCTCCTTCCTCATCACTCCCATCATTGTCTTTTCCACTACCACCATCATTGCCTTCTCCCCCACCCCATCATTGCCCTTTCCACCACTTCCATCATTTTCTCTTTCCCCACCATCCCCATCATTGCCCTCTCCATCACCCCCATCATGGCCTTATCACCATCACCTCCATCATGGCCTTTTTCCCATCACCTCCATCATGGCCTTCTCCCCATCACCTCCATCATGGCCTTTTCCCCATCACCTCCATCATGGTCTCCTCCCACCCTCACCTCCATCATGGCCTTCTCCCCATCACCTCCATCATGGCCTTCTCCCCATCATCTCCATTATGGCCTTATCCTCATCACCTCCATCATGGCCTTCTCCCCATCACCTCCATCATGGCCTTCTTCCCATCACCTCCATTATGGCCTTTTCCCCATCACCTCCATCAAGGCCTTCTCCCCATCATGGCCTTCTCCCCATCACGGCCTTCTCTCCATCACCTCCATCATGGCCTTTTCCCCATCACCTCCATCATGGCCTTTTCCTCATCACCTCCATCATGGCCTTTTCCCCATCACCTCCATCATGACCTTTTCCCCATCACCTCCATCATGGCCTTTTCCCCATCACCTCCATCATGGCCTTTTCCCCATCACCTCCATCATTGCCTTCTCCCCCTCTCCTCCATCATGACCTTCTCCCCATCAGCTCCATCATGGCCTTCTCCCCATCACCTCCATCATGGCCTTCTCCCCATCACCCCATCATGGCCTTCTCCCCATTACCCCATCATGGCCTTCTCCGCCTACACATACACATCGATCCACACACACACATACACACGACACATACATACATACACACACACATCCACTTCACACACATACTACATATTACATCATTGCCTTCTCCATCACTCCCCATCACTCCCATCATCACACTACATACATACACACACATACACAGTCACTCGCACACACACACAGCAGCAGTGACAGGCAGCACAGTACCTCACATGTCCGGTCTGCAGCATCACCGTCTTCTCCCTCCGGCTGCTTCCTGTGTCTCTAGCACAGCAGCCGCGCCGCACAATGATGACGTCATTCAGCCGTGCTGCTATCTGTGTCAGAGAGACACAGGAAGCTCTAGCGCCGGGCAGGAAGGATCTTTGCAGCTCCGCTCCTGATGTTTTCTCAGGGGAATAAAACAGCAGGAAGCTTACACCGAGTCACAGCAGAGGAAGGATAACTCACATTCTCCAGAGCAGACTGTAACCTGGTGAGAGTTGTGATATCTCCTCTGAACTGCACCTGAACTTCAGTAAATGATAGACTTTTCTTGTATCCTGCCTTATTACTCTGTGCCCTTTACTTCCATCACAATCTCTGGGGGTCTGCCCTGGTTGGAGAGGGTTAAATATCTGCACTGCCATCACCGTCTACTCCCCCAGTAGTATACTATAGTCGAACACTCCAACTGTTGTAACAAATCACTACATAAATTTTATTCCCATTCAATTCTACCTCTTTTACATGACCACCTGGGGCCACAGACCGGGTCACTGCCACTGTGACATATCCCTTTAAGATGACCGACCCGGCACCGAGCATCCCACGGCTCCTGGGGCACGTCATTTTGGTGTCACGAACAGGATTCGAACAGGATACCGTGCATGCCTAAAGTACTACAGGAGCAACGACCTGCATCAACCGAAGCGGTGAGTCGCACCCCTGCAAGGGTTAACTAGGGGGGAAGATGTCTAATCCCAGTGACACCCAGGGTGCAGCAGCTGCAGCTCCCATATTGCCTCTCACCATGCCTTTTTTATTGGGTGCGACATGGCTGCCACAGTACAATGGAGAATTGCACACCTTAAGTGACTTCAAGGGGAAGCTGCGCAGCATGTGTGAAATTTATCCTATGTCAGAGGAGCAGAAAGTCAGTATACTTACAAGTCAGCTCAGTGGCGTTGCTCAGAGAGAAGTTAAATCTTGGCCAGCTACTGATAAAAAGACTGTAAAAGACATTTTTGCTAAATTAAAGGATACTTTTGACACCCGTACTGCTTCAGAAATAAAGATGCGATTTTTCAGCTGCAGACAGAAACCACAGGACACTGTTGGAGACTATGCCTTAAACCTGCAGGAGTCGCTGCAGGCCATTAAACAAAGTGATCCAGACAGTGTAAGAGATGAGAACAAAATGCTGAAAGAACAGTTCATTGAAGGTCTTTTGTCTGATTCCAGTAAGGCACAACTGCGCTTGATGTCATTACAGAACCCTTTGTTCAGTTTAAAGACAGATCCATACATATCTTAAGACTTTCTACTTATGTCTGCACTGAGCCAGTTAAAGATCCAGCAGTTACGTACCTCCAGGGGGCAGTATCCTCACCCAAGGTGCCTGCAGTTCGGCATGTGCAGACTCCAGCTGAAGATTCTATTGTAGATTTACGACTGCAAGTACAGGAACTGACTAAAAATATGTCTGTTCTATGTAAAACTGTTCAGACTCTGCAAACTTGTCCCCCCACAGAGAGGATCCAGCTAGCATCAAGCCCGGTTGATCTCCCATGGCGATTGCCGAAGAGGATGCCGCAACATCAGTGGCAACTGAATTGCACCGGCAGGAGAACAGACCGATTTGACTCTTCTGGGAGCGTGGTAGTGGATGGTATCCCCTTCACCACCCTCGTGGACACTGGATCACAGGTTGATAGGGAGAGAGTTAAATTAACCCTTCATAGTTGAGCCAGTGATGTCCAAATTATTCCACAGAGTGTTGCTAGCAACTCAATTGACCAAACGGAGACGTGTCTCTGTGTGGGACGATCCAAAGAGATCGGTAACCCGTTTATTGTAGTCACTTCTTTTATAATATTTTGCTTAATTATGCAAAGTTCTCAAATACCAATAACATCATTTCACTTTATAAGCCAATAATATTGCAAGAAAACCGGAAACTACATATATGTCCATCATTGAAAGTAGTATAGTGGCATATTCTTCAGAGTAGTACACCCCCGGTTCCCTTATCTTGCACCTGATAGGAACAGTCAGGTTTCATGACAGCCCATGCCAATTACAAAAAATTATCTTACAGCAAAAAAAATGGAGAAATAAAACCTTCAGAGAATGGATAAAACGAAACTTCAGCTTTGACTTTTGTTTTAACCCTTCACAATCCCCCTAGATACATTTTTTTTAACACATATGCAGCATCAGAGGTGCTATCCCAAGCTAACAGCTTGAGGGGTACTGGTCTTCACATGACTGATGCCGTGTTACCAGTCATGGCTGTCGCGGCGCACCCATGCCCCTGTATGCTGCAATTCACGAATAACAATTTTTGATGACGGTGGTGGAGATCTTTTGTAGGTAGCCATGTGCTTGGCTTCAACATCTTCATCAAGTAGCCTTTTGTGATCGGTGCAGAGAAGAGCAGGGACAACGACACCTTTGGTATCGTCATTAGCTGTCTTGGTGCAGAATTTCCTAATACATACAGAAGTACACCAAAAAACAAGTTTTAGTATCACATATACAAAAAGGATACAGGCAGCAATGTGTAACAAGCTTTGTAAGATCCCAGCTATCCAGCCCCCAATTCCCTTAAACCAATTGGCTGGATTGAGAAAGGAGAAGGTGTCTGACCACCAACTGTCCTTAGTACGATCATTGTCTTTATTGTAATGATCTCTGCGTCTTCGAATGTCTTCTAACTTTAACTTTAACTTCATAGTACTGTTAGGATCTATATAATGACAGCAAGCGGGTCCAATGACCTGACACATACCACCTTGTGCTGCTGTTAAGTAGTCCAGCACTATAGTAAGTTGATTAGTGACTATAATAATTTGATTTTGGACAGCAACAGTAGTATTAAGTATGTCCAGTATATTCCAAATTTGATCATCTAGATAGTCTGTGGCCCTAACCAATTTATCTCGCATTTGTGTAATCATAGGGTAAATGAAAATGGAACTGACAATTTTATTGGCCACACTCATCTGCACTATATGTGGTCTCCCTGAAGGGCAGAGTGAATTGTCTGCAGCTCTTTTGTATAATGTATGTTTGGGTATAGCCTGTGTATCCAACTGTTTGTTTGGAATAACAAAGGTGGCCAGGGTCAAGCGACCCAGAGAACAAGTTCCTCATACCCCTACTGGCAACCATTAATAAGCATTGTCTCCACATACCTAGAACATATCATCAGGTAAATCCCATAGGGCTTAATGTTGCAGCACCAATCTATGAACTAAGTCTATGAATGCAGATACATTCTGAAGCATACACCAAGCTGGAGATTGTCCTAAAGGACTACAATAGCCTACATCGGGATTTCCACAAGTGGAGGTTCCTAGTATATATTCAGAGGACTCATTACAAGATATATTGCCAGGAATACTGGCACAGGTTTCGTTAGAACCCTGGGGAAACAAATTAGAAAATTTCCATGACGTATTATGCAACCTTCTTTCTAGCAACATTGGTTTGAAGGCATCAGTAGAGTGTGAAGTTACATTGAAGCTGACTTGTAAACCATATGTTGGAATTTGCCCTAGATTTGTTAGACTAGTCTTATTCTTAGGGACCCAAGCCCCTCCTTTGTAGGCCAAATATTGAAGTTGGGTATTGCTTCCTGAAAGGTTACCTTGTCACCAGGGGTATCCTACCCATCCCACAATAGGTATACCAACAGTTAAATTCCATAATTTAGCATTATCTGTGGCATTATTAGCGAGTGTGTCACAACAGTTAGTCCAAGCAAATAACTCCTCAGGTGGAACAGGGATAGCCAAAAAGGGGATGCTCGTGGCTGACATTGGTGAATACATGCAGATCCAACAGTCTGCCAGAGACTGGGAATTGCCCAACAAATCTCTCAGTAATTTTTCATGATGTTGTATAAACTTATTCAAGGACATTGGGGAATTTAGGCTGTCCCATGCGGTTACCAATAATAATATCGAAAATGCGAAAGACCAGAACATTATGCCCCCTTATTTGCTATTGGCTTGTTTAACCAGCTTGCAGTGCGATGCGTGAATCCAAGTCAGTCTTCCTTCTAGTTTCACTGATGTAGGGGTGATGAGGAGGACTTGATATGGACCGTCATACAAGGGTTCTAGTCCATGCTTCCTGACATGTCTTTTCACGACTAACAAATCACCAGGCTGCAGGTTATGACAGGTGTCGGTTTCTGCTGAATCTGGAAGAGAAGAAGAAACTAGAGCATGGGTGTTAGCAAGATTTTTACTAAGCTGAATAACATATTGAACAGCACGGTCAGTCTCTTCTGATAACTGCTGAGGTTGGAAATTTGCAACTGGGGGCCTAGTACCAAACAATATCTCATATGGGGACAGGCCATGTTTTGCAATAGGGGTAGTACGAATATGGTATAGTACAATGGGTAGGAGCTCTGGCCATGGAGCCGTAGTCTCCTGTATCATTTTGGTCAATTGTCCCTTCAGTGTGCCATTCAACCTCTCAACTTTCCCACTGGATTGTGGGTGGTACGGAGTATGGAGGGCTACAGTGGATCCAAGCATTGTCAGAACTTCTTGGTACACATGAGAAGAAAAGGCTGGGCCTTGGTCACTTTCAACAACTTCTGGAACCCCATATCTGCATATGACTTCCATCACCGGTTTCTTTGCTGTGGTTTTTGCAGTCATGTTGGTAACAGGGAATGCTTACGGCCAACTGGAGAACATGTCAACAACAACCAAACAGTATTCATACCTTCCAGACTTAGGTAACGTGATATGGTCCACCTGGAGCCTTTGGAAAGGATAGTCGGGCTTAGCAAGATGCTTCGGGGGTACACGTTGAAGTTGACCGGGATTACAAGTTTGACAGATATTACAGGCACGGTTGAGCGCTGTCAAAACTGTGGAAATTCCCAGGGCCCAGTAGAATTTTCGCACCAGTGTGAGGGCCTGATTCTTTCCTCGATGTGTAGGTCCATGTGCCCATGTGGCAATAGCAGGGTACATCCGCTTAGGGAGACACACAAGTTGGTCCTTTTTCCAGAGACCATTATCTATTCGTGCCCCATCAGCCTTCCATTGCTTCACCTCTTCCTTTGGAGACATTCTCTGCATCGTCATTAAGCGGTCTCGCAGGGTCCACCAGAAAACTTCAGTCTGTTGTAGATCATCAGGTTCTCGTAGGGTCAATGCTTCTTGTAACTGTTTACGCTGAGAGCGTGTGGTCACCATAGTTGGTATTGTTGGTTCAACGGGTAAAAGAGCGTCGGCTTTTGCTTGCATATCTGCAAATGCGTTGCCAACAGTCTGTGGACTGTTCCTAGGACCGTGCGCCTTAACTTTGATAATAGCCACCTGAGTAGGTAATTTAATCGAGTCCATGAGGTTTTTAACAGCTTCAGCAGCATTTTTAACTGGGGTTCCGGCAGTAGTAATAAACCCTCGATTGGCCTATAAAGCCCCAAAATCGCGAGCAATACCAAATGCATACTGTGAGTCCGTATATATATTAGCCCGTCTGTTCTTGGCCAAAGTACATGCAGTAGACAGAGCCTGGAGGTCTGCTTCTTGTGCTGACTGTGAAGGCGGGAGTGCAGCTGCGTGCACTACAGTGTCCTCTGTGGTAACAGCGTATCCCGTGTGGAATCGATCAAACTCGTCAGCATATCTTGGTGATGCTCTGGCCACTGGGTCGAGGCGGGCCGAATAATAGCCCACTGGTCGTTGCCTGCTGCCATGTGATTGTGTAAGTACCCCTGCTGCGTGTCCTTCATTCTCAGACACATACAAATGGAACGGTCGAGTATAGTCCGGGATACCCAAGGCAGGGGCGGAAGCAATAAGCCGCTTCAACTCAGAGAAGGCATGATGAAGGCTTTCCATGCAAACCGGTGATCTTTCCTTGTAGTTCATTATGCCGTCTTTCAAGGCATTGTAAAGGGGGTGCATTATGTGGGATGCATCCGGTATCCACTGACGACAATAAGTGCACAGTCCAAGAAAGCGTTGGAGTTCAATTTCATCTTTTGGGAAAGGAAGGAAGCTGACAGCTATTTTTCTTTCTTCTGTGCGGTGTCTGACACCCTGAAGGAGACAGTGACCCAAGAATATCACTTGACCAAGGCAGAACTGAAGTTTCGAGGCTGAAACCCGACAGTTCAGTGCTGCCAGATGCTTGAGGAGGCTAACAGTGGCAGCAATGGCTTCCTGCTCCGTCCGTGCACACAACAAAAGATCATCCACATACTGAAGCAGCGTAACTTGAGGGTGACCTAACTGCCAGGGCAAGAGACACTCGCTCATGTTTTTTGCAAACTGGTTGGGACTGTTTTGGGCCCATTGTGGCATAACTGTCCATGTTAACTGTCGTCCCTGAAAACTGAATGCAAACAGAAACTAGCAATCTGGGTTTAACGGAATGCTAAAGAAGGCATTGGCAAGGTCAATGACTGTAAACCAAGCAGCATCCTGCTAGAGTATGTGGATTAGGCACCACTGGAGTTTCCAGAATAGTAGCTGCATTAACTGCCCGCAGATCTTGCACCAGCCGGTACACAGGGGGCTGGCCAGGTGGGGTCTTTTTCTTAACGGGAAACAAGGGCGTATTACATGGAGAAAAACAGGGTACCAGAGCACCGTTATCAAGTAATGTTTGTATTTGCTCCTGAAGGCCCCGCTCCTGATCATGTTTCAAAGGACATTGATGGACTTTGGGAAAAGGGGCACCAGGTTTGAGAAATACTTTTACTGGTTCTACGGGCATTTTCCCTATATCATTTGGACCTTTTGACCAAAGTTTAGATGGTACCTCTGAGAGGTATGGGGTGAGTCGTTGATCCTCAGGCAATATTGGGGGTGGATCTGGGCCTATCAGGGCCATCGTAACTGTGGGAAGGGCATGCAAAATACAGATTTCCTCACTGTCTTCATCTGCATAGGGGTTATGTAACCTAAGAACCATCTGACCATCATCTTGGAATTGTATTCTGGAGCGGAACTGTGATAATAAATCTACCCCCAGTAAATTTACTGGACATGTGAGAGAGATCACGAACTGAGCAGTAACCTTGGGTCCCACAGGGATGGATTTTGTAAGAGTATGTTTATTGGGTCTGCCATCTACTCCAATTAAAACAAGCTCTTGATCTGAGAATTGAATAGGGATATCCGTAGGTACATCTGATGATTTGATTATAGAATTGACTGCCCTAGTGTCTACCATGAACTTAACAAGGGTGTCCCCTACAGGGAGCGTGACGGATGAGCATGCCCCAGGTTTGGTGGAGGACATTGTGATGGAAGACCCTGGTTGGCCAACCCTTCAGTATGGACAATTATCAGGATTTTGGGGCTGTCCGTAACCGGGGTATCCTCTAGGGTTCCCAGTATTTAGATTACGATTGGAAGAGAGAACTTGAGGGTAGCATCTATCAGCGGGAGTGTGACAGTCCCTCTGAAAGTGACCGAGTCGGCTGCAGCGCCAGCATTGTAGACGAGAATTGGCACAGCGGATCTGGGGAGGAAGGTTCCTATTCATAGGATTAGCAGAGATATTGGAGTAGGGAGCTGAAGTCTGAGGGGGGGCCAGAGTTTGCTGTGTGCTCCAGTGATAAGGAACCAGCTGTGTACTCGCAGCCGCGCTGGGCGCAATGGTGGGGGCTGCTGTTATTGGAGGAACTGGAGCTGCTGCAGCTGCAGCTGCAGGCTTATTTTTGTTTCCCTGCCGCTGCAGAATGGGTTAAATTCTTCTGAAAACTTTTTACTACTTTCAAAGCATCATCCGGAGTGGAATTCTCAACATCAGGTCTAACTGACATTATCGCCTCTTGCAATTCGGGTTTAAGGCCGGACATCAAAGCTGCCACAAAAAGATGTGTATGGGCTTTATTATACAGTGAGAATCCCAGATCTCTAAATACTACCATAAGACGCCCATAGAACTTCTCGGCAGTCTCCCCCTTGTCCTGTGTGACATCTGTGAGAGAGGTAGCTTGGTCCGCCAATCTATCTTGTGCCCAGACCTTTAAAGCATTGCAGAAATCAACACCATTCTCATAGGTTCCCCCATCCAGATCCACATTATACATTATGCCACCCTCAATAATTGGAAAATACCCCTCCCCAGCTTTTACTCGAAGTATGTGCAATAGATCTCTTCGGGGAGTAGAATAAATCTCTCGATTTGATGCCATTTGCCTGTAGAAAGCCATGGGGGAAGTCTCTGGAACGGGTAATTGATTGCAAAGAGTGTCTATTTGTGATGGGGTGAAGGGAGTATACTTTGACCTGTCAGGAGTCGTTTCCACATTTTCTTCTTTAAATTCATATATTACTGACAACTCGGAGGGAGGAGGTAGCGGCAGTACGGGCACAAGAGGCATCTGCTGTGGGAGCGGGGCAGGAGGCTCTGTTACAGTTAGAGATTGTATTGCCTGATGGGCCGTTAGGCGGCTGCAGAGGACAAATCGGACCTCCTCCAATTTTATGGGGTTTCCCTGTATGCACCGTTCTATTGCTGATACTATGACCGCATCCTTCCTGGGACAGCATCCTTCCTGGGATATTGAAAAATACCGGCAGAGATTAATGGTATAGCCACTGTACGTTGAGGCATCGTATCGGGGGGAGAGAGGAGGCATACAGGATTGCGTTCTGGACAGCCTCAGTAAGCAATTGTTGGGACCTAGGAATATTGATAGGGTCATATCAATGTCCCACTGCATTTATTACAAATTGACACGGCAGCTGTCCTGCTCTGGTTGCTGTGCCCTGTCCTGTTTCTACCTGGCCATACACTTGTATATACGAATCAGATTCTTCCTGTATCATGGGTCCGCCTTTCTGTGAATTTTTTGCGGCCAGTCCTCCAGCATGGCGGAGTTGATTGAGGAATGGAGTCTGACCAGTGGAATCAGCCACTGCATTATTCAGGGCAAATTCTGCCCACCGTAGTAAGGATGCCCAGTCATCCTGCCTGGCCGAGACAAAATGTCGCAGGTATGTGACCAGAGTTTGGTTAGCTTTCTCAACCAACCCGTTCATCTTGGGATGATAAGCGGAGGACAAATTTAGCTCAATACTGAGTAGACTGCAGAGCTCCCTCCGAAACTGAGACGCAAATTGGGGACCTCGGTCACTAACTATCTTGTCCGGCATACCGTGCAAACGAAATACGTGCTTTATGAACAGCGCAGTGAGACCACGGGCAGAAGGCAGCCGCACGAGTGGCACCAGATGCACCATTTTAGAAAAATGATCGGTGACCACCCAGATGACCGTGCTGCCACTGGATTTGGGGAGGCCGACCACAAAATCCATGCCAACCATCTCCCAGGGTCTGTCTGCCACCGGCAAAGGGTAACAATAACCCAGCCAGCCTCTGCCTAGAGGACCTGTTCCGAGCACAAAAGACTCATGCCTGAATGTATTCGCTCATGTCCCGAGCCATATGCGGCCACCAATAAGTCCTTGCCAGAAGTTCCGTGGTCCGCTTATCACCAAAGTGACCACCCACCCTGGACGTGTTTGCCCACGCGAGAATCTCTGGCTGCAGGCGGGGAGGAACAAAGGTCTTGCCCGGTGGCACTGACTCGAGGGCAACCCGAGCCACGGTCCTCAGACTCTCAGAGGGGACGATTAGCCGAAGCTCAGCCTCCTCCACTGACACTACCGAGCGAGAGAGAGAGCATCAGCCAGGACGTTCTTCTCACCGGACAGATAGTGCAAGGTAAAATGGAAGCGGGAGAAGAAGAGCGACCACCTAGCTTGTCGAGAGTTCAAGCGCTGGGCTGTTTGTAAATAGACCAGGAGATGTCTCCACTCGGAAAAGGCCAACTTCATTGCCAGCAGCTCCCTGTCCCCAATGGAGTAGTTTCTCTCCGCCGGTGAGAAGGTCTTTGAGAAGAAGCAGAGATGCTTCCGACCTTGAAAAAGACTGCTCCTGCACCGACAGACGAGGCATCCACCTCTAGGATAAAGGGTTTATCCACATCGGGACGGTGGAGGATAGGAGCGCCAGCAAAATGGGTCTTAAAAGACGAGAAGCCCGCGGAGACCTGTTCTGACCAAACCTTGGGATTGGCTCCCTTTTTGGTGAGGGTGACCAAAGGAGCTACCAGTGTGGAGAAGTGGGGAATGAACTGACGGTAGTAATTAACGAACCTCAAAAAGCGCTGCACCGCTTTAAGGGAATGGGGTTCCTGCCATTACATTACCACCTGCAATTTGGCAGGATCCATAGCCAACCCCTGGGCCGAGATGATATAGCCCAGGAAAGGTAAAGACTCCTGCTCAAACTGACACTTCTCCAACTTGGCGAAGAGAGAATTCGCCCGCAAGCGGTCGAAGACCTTTCAGACGTCTCTCCGGTGAGAAGCCAAATCTGGAGAGAAGATGAGGATGTCATCCAGATAGAGCACCACCGAGGTGGAGAGCATATCGCAAAAGACATCATTTACGAAGTCCTGGAAGACAGCTGGGGCGTTACAGAGGCTGAAGGGCATGACCAGATACTCATAATGGCCATCCCTGGTATTAAAGGCTGTCTTCTGCTCGTCCCCTTCGCGTATGCGGATCAGGTTGTAAGCCCCTCGTAGGTCTAGCTTAGTGAAGACCCGGGCCCCACGCAACCTGTCGAACAACTCAGAGATCAGGGGAAGAGGATATTTGTTTTTGACGGTTATGGCATTGAGACCTCTGTAATCAACGCACGGGCGCAGATCTCCACTCTTCTGTACGAAGAAGAATCCCACCCCCGCTGGTGACACCGACTTCCTAATAAACCCCCTTGCCAGGTTCTCACTGATGTACTGGGACATGGCCTCCATCTCCAGAAGGGACAGAGGATATACGCGACCTCGAGGGGTTCTGCGCCTGGCAAGAGGTCTATAGGACAGTCGTAGGGGCGATGGGGCGGAAGAGTCTCAGCGGACTTTTTCAAGAACATGTCCGCGCATTGCTGGTAGTGACTTGGGAGTGCGGAGAGATCCATGAGGACATCGGTGGAGGCTATCTGAACGCGGTCCTTCACACACCTATCCTCACAGGACTTGCTCCAACCCAGTATTCTCCCCAAGGACCACTCTATATGGGGAGAGTGGCAGCGCAACCAGGGAACTTCTAGGAGGACCTGGTTAATGCCCTCGGCGATAATAAGGAGCGACACTGTCTCGTGACAGGACAGAGGCAGTGAGAGTTTTAATGGAGTAATTGATGGGTAATTTGCGAGGGTAATGTCGAAACGTTCACCACCCTGATGGTGACCAGCTGAGGTAGCATAACCAATGGGACTGCGTGCTCCAGAATCTACGCAAACCTCCACCGCCAGAGGAGAGGAGCCGAACTCCAACACCCCCTTAAAGGTTAGCTTGGAGGAAAACAGTGTGGTGTCTCGTAACCCTCTTGCTGTTGCCACTAGACGCGGACATCTCTGAACGCTGTGGGCACCTATTGGCAAGGTGACCAGACTGTCGGCAGTGAGCGTGGGCTATGGAGGTTCGATCTGGGCAGAACTTAGAGCCCGTGTGAGGCACCTCCCTAACTGCCGACAACTCGAACGCTCGATCGGGAGACTCCAGAGGTTTGGAGAAAGTTGGAGCCAACCTAAACCTCTGTCTGGACTGGGAGCGCTCCAACCCTCGCTCGAAGAAGCGGAGATTAATATGGTTGGAGCTGGTAATGAGCTCCTGCAGAGTGCCGGGAACCTCCCGAGTGGCCACAGCATCCTTAACGTGGTCAGCCAAACCCCTCCAAAAAATTGGGGTATTGTCTGACCATTCCAGCTCGGAAGCCAGTGTCCGAAACCAAATGGCATACTTATTGACCAGGAATGAACCCTGTGTCAAGGCCAACAGTTGGAGCGCGGTATCGCATGTGTTAGGAGTCGGATTTCTGTGTTTACTCAGCAGAGATCCAAATCCTCACATTCTGCACTCTCCTGTTTTTCCACTGCAGAAGAGATTGCAGAGGAGATTGCCTTGCAGCAAATCTCTCCTGAGGCTGTCCTTCTGTCCTCTTACTGGGCATGCTCATGGGATGATCTCCTATTGGAGAGCGGGAGTCATGTGCTCAGGTCCCGCTCCAGTTCTCATTGGTCCATCTCAGAGATCTGGAAGCGTGCAGAAGGTCCCGCTTGCTATAAAAGGCGCGCATGTGTGGCGCCCCCAGGAGTATGGTCGCCACAGTGGCATTACCTTCCTCCTAGGGATCTCTCTTGCAGTTAATCACAACACACAACACAGTTCTCATTCCAGGCCAGCAGAGGGAGCTCTGAACCCAAAACTGGGGGAAGAGCTGCTCTCTGAGGGCCAGGAAGGGGAAATTAGGAGTTCGTGTGAGGAGAGCAACGTGTGTGGACGTGAGGAGAAGAGCTGGGGGATTGAGCAGAGAGTTCAGGCTCATTCCCAGCTGTAGTGCATGATTTGGAGCCCGGTATCCAAGGCTGTACGGACACTGGTGGTCCTGCAACAGAAATCGGAGGAATAGGAAGCTGTAAATGCTCCATTCGCACATAAGACTCAGAGGCACAACAGCGATGTGTGAGCCAGAAGAGAAAGGCTACAGCTGTCTGCCATACGAGGGAGTTCTAAAGAGAAATAAGCAAGTGGAACTTCAGTGTAACACAGTACTGCAAGTACCTTAAAACTAAGCGCTAGGAAGGAGACTACACAACCCATCTGCCTAGAGAGATTCCTAAGTTGCTTCCAGGCTAGCCAGCTCCTGTGCCATCTGTAATCTGGACTCTGGACTGCATTTGCCAAGCAAAGTAAAGGTAAAGAAACTGCACCCTGTTGTGTCCTTGATTTCTTCCTTCAAACTCTCCAGCACTGCTACATCTCTGTACCAAACACTACACCCTCTTCCTCAACATCTACCCTCTTCATCTACTCTGCCCTGGGACTACAGCACTGCCTGTGAAGGGCCACCCCATCATTGCTGCACCCCACCATCTGTCCCAAAGGATCTGTCTGCAGCGTCGGCTTAACACCTTCATTGCCGAACACCACAGGTGGCGTCACAAATCATTCACTCATAAACTTTATTCCATCACTTCATCCCTTTTACATGGGTGCCCAGGGCCTTGGACCAGGTCACCGCTGCTGTGACATTCCCCTCTGAGAGACCGGCCCGGTACCGAGTACCCCACAGCCCTGGGAGGGCGACCCATTTTGGCATCATGAACAGGATTTATGGAGCCCGGTGTCCCCGGGTCCTGTGTGCCAGAGACTGTGTTTTGTGCCATAGACTATTTGTGCAATTGCCGCCATTACCCCGCTGCTTGGCGTGCACAGGAAGCAAAAGGGGCGGGCCATCGTGGGCGGAGCCAGCAGAAAAGCGCAAAACAGTGAAGTGCGGCGCGGGAAGAGGCCAGCGCGCGAGAAGTGAGAAGCCGAGGCCTGCAGTCCCGGCGTCCCCTGATCCTCCAGCCTGCAGAATGGCAGCCAGTAAGCCAGCGAAACTCAGGGCTTGGCAAACATTAACTAGGGGGGAAGAGAATGTCTGAAGCGAGAGCAGACGCAGCGGCGGACGCCACTGCAAACCCCACAGTGCCACAAGCTGCAGGGCCCAGCGCAGCTGCGACTCCCATAGCGCCGCTGCATCCAGCAGCCAGCGCTGCCTCCACAGCGCCACAAGAATCAGCGCCCACTGCAGAGGTCCCCATAATGCCGCTGTCCATGCCGTATATACCGGGAGCAGCCTGGCTACCGCAGTACTCAGGGGAGTCACATACCCTGATTGAATTTAAAGAGAGCCTGTGCAGTTTGTATGAAAGCCAGAAATTGAACATCCTTATTGGGCAGCTGACTGGTGCAGCGCAAAGGGAAGTAAAAGCCTGGCAGGACACTGATAAAGAGACTGTTAAAAAGATCCTTGCTAAGCTAAGAAGCACCTTTGACACCCGCCCTGCAGCTGAAATAAAGATGAGATTCTTTGGGTGTAAGCAGAGAGCGCAGGACAGTATACGGGACTATGCCCTTAACCTGCAGGAGGCACTGCGAGCCATCAAGCAGATTGATCCAGACAGTGTGAAAGATGGAGACAGACTGCTAAAGGAGCAATTTATTGAGGGCCTCCTATCCAGTACCCACAGAGCACAGCTGCGCATTATAGCCCTACAAAACCCTGACCTAGACTTTGCAGACTTCAAGGAAAAGGCTATCCGGGTGCTGCATGAACCAATTGTCAGCCGTCCAGTGCCCCCTAGGTGCCCAGCGATCACATACCACCAAGAAGCTGCATCTTTACCTCCCAGCCCTGTGGAGGCTGATGCACAGACTGTGGACAAAGACCCATCTGCCGAACTGCGTCTTCAGGTCCAGGAGCTGACCAAAAGTATGGCTGCATTTGTCAAAACTGTGCAGTCCCTGCAGGCGTCATCCAAGGAGAAGATCCAGCTGGCCTCCAGTCCAGAGGATGTCCCGTGGCTACGGAAGAAGAGGATCCCACCACGCCGAGGGAGAGACAATGATCGCTATGACCTGGACGGATATCCCAACTGTCGTCGCTGCTACAAGGCAGACCACATCGCAAGATTCTGCTACCCTGGGGCAGAGGGCCAACCCCCAGGAGTCGGACCACAAGGCCCAAAGAACTGGCGAGCCAAGTATGTCGGAGGGCGACAGGTCCTCCCAGTGGTGATTGACGGCATCCCCATGAAGGATTTGCTGGACACTGGCTCTCAGGTGACAACTATGCCATATATCCTTTACAAGCGATATTGGGCTGACTCTGAACTTACTCGCGACCCAAGTGATGAACTGACAGTAGTTGCCAGCAATGGTAATAATAAATAATAATCTTTATTTTTATATAGCGCTAACATATTCCGCAGCGCTTTACAGTTTGCACACATTTTCATCACTGTCCCCGATGGGGGCTCACAATCTAAATTCCCTATCAGTATGTCTTTGGAAGTGTGGGAGGAAACCGGAGTACCCGGAGGAAACCCACACAAACACGGGGAGAACATACAAACTCGTTGCAGATGTTGTCCTTGGTGGGATTCGAACCCAGGACCCCAGCACTGCAAGGCTGCAGCGCTAACCACTGAGCCACCATGCTGCCCGGTAAGTCTTTGCCGCAAGTAGGATGTAAAGAGATTACCATTAAAGTGGGGTGAGTAGAGTTAAAATCTCAAGGTCTGATAGTTGTAGACATTGATCGACGAGAATGTAACCTAATGAGGACCTTAGGTACTAATGTGATTGAAAATTGTCTTGCCGAGGTTATTGTTTTGTTGCAACAGGTGGCTGAGACTGCTGGTTCCAGTGAACAACGAGTCCTGCAGAAGGAGATCAAGGCCCTGATGCAAAGACAGCAGGTAGAACTCTCTGGCAGAGAAATTGGCAGCGTCAGAGTGAGTGATTCTTTCGCCATTGCGATACCCCCCAGATGTGAAATGTTAATTTGGTGTCGGGCAGCCATAGGCCTCAGAGGAAAAGATTACCAAGCATTGGTAGAGCCAGTGTACTTTGATAGCCGGCCCACTGTCCTGACAGGCAGAGGTGTAGTTGATGTCCGCAAAGGGAGAGTACCTGTACGCCTCTTGAATTGTGGGGAGGAGGAGGCCACAATACCTCGGTATGCCAGTTGCTAAGCTGCTTACTGTCTGTAACAATGCAATACAGGCAGCAGAGCCCTTGGTCTCATCCGACCAGCCCTTGGTCTCATCCGACCAGGTGGAGGACAATGGCTCTGTAAAGCAGCTAGAGGAGTGGTGTCAGCAGCTGCATGTGGGAACTGACTCCATCCCTTCATACCAAAAGTGTGGGGTTTACCGAGTGACTCAGGAGTATGAGCGGGTATTCAGTAAACACCCACTAGATTTTAGGCAGGCAAAACGGGTTCAACATCATATCCCCACTGGAGATCATCCACCCATTAAAGAAAGGTACCGGCCTATACCCCTAACACAATATCAATGTGCCAAAAGTATGTTGCGGGAAACGAAGGAGGCTGGGGTGCTCAGAGACAGTTGTAGCCCCTGGGCAGCCCCAATAGTCTTTGTGAAAAAGAAAGATGGTACCATGAGAATGTGTGTTGATTACTGAAAAATTAACAGCATTACACATAAGGATGCCTACCCATTACCCAGAATTGAGGAGTCATTAGCTGCACTTAAAACTGCTAACTATTTTTCCACCATAGATCTCACTAGTGGGTATTGGCAGGTTCCCGTGGCAGAGGCAGACAAGGAGAAAACAGCGTTTACTACACCAATGGGTCTCTGCGAGTTCAACTACATGCCGTTCGGGCTCTGCACTGCCCCAGGGACATTTCAACGGCTAATGGAATGCTGTCTTGGACACAAAAACTTCGAGACAGTTCTGTTATACCTTGATGATGTCATTGTTTTCTCCAAGACTTATGAAGACCATCTGAAGCACCTGGCTGAGGTGTTTGAAGCCTTGTCCAACTTTGGTCTGAAAGTGAAGCCTTCCAAATACCACCTCCTGAAGCCCAAGGTACAGTACCTCGGTCATGTAGTGAGTGCAGAAGGTGTGGCACCAGATCCTGACAAAGTCACAGTCATCCGGTACTGGCAGAAGCCCAGCAACCTCCATGAAGTACGTCAATTCCTCGGGTTGGTAGGCTACTACCGAAGGTTCATCAAAGGCTTCACTGAAATAGCCACGCCTATGCAAAATCTTCTGGTGGGCCAGCCCAAGAAGGCCAGGAAGAAGAGTCCTACATTTGAATGGAATGAGGAACTGGAGAGGTCTTTCACTCGACTGAAGATGGCTCTCACAGGAGATGAAGTTCTGGCCTACCCAGATTATGACCAACCATTTGTTCTGTATACTGATGCCAGCAACGTGGGACTGGGAGCAGTACTGTCACAAGTACAGAATGGCAAAGAAAGATTGATCTCCTACGCCAGCAGGAAGCTTTGTCCCTCTGAAAGGAACCCTGACAACTACAGTTCCTTCAAACTGGAGTTCCTCGCCATAGTCTGGGTTGTGACTGAACGATTCAAGCATTACCTAGCTTCAGCCAAGTTTACCATCTTCACGGACAACAACCCATTGACTCACTTGGAAACTGCCAAGCTAGATGCACTGGAGCAGCGATGGATGGCCCGGCTGTCTAACTATGAATTTACCATCAAGTACCAAGCGGGGCACAAGAATGCCAATGCTGATGCGCTGTCCAGAATGCCCAATCTGCCAGATGCAGGAGAAGACCCTGAGGCACTCGAAGAAATAGAGTTACCTGCCTTCCACCTGCCAATTGAGGCCCAATGTGCCCAAGGATTGAGAAACAGAGGGTCTATCATGAAAGAGGCCACCCTAAATCCATTGCCTCATCTGGACTGTGCAGAGAAGCAGGATAGCGACCCCGCAGTCCACCTTGTAAAGGAGCTACTGTCACAAGCTGACTCACGCCCAGGTCCAGATGCTCCTGAAGAAACGCAGCAGTTGTGGAAGGAAAGAGGCAGGCTGTTCATCTATGAAGGGAAGCTGTACTGGAGGAGTATCAACGCCCGCACTCATGAGTTGGTCTGGCAAGTGGTAGTCCCAAAGAGGGAGGCATCAATAGTCTTGGAAGCATACCACAATGGAGCTGGACACTTCGGATGGAAGAAGTTTAAGGCCTTGCTCCGGGAGAGATTCTACTGGGCTGGTATGAGGAAAGCCATTGAAAATTGGTGCCGGGAGTGTGGACAATGCAACCTGCGCAGGAAGGACCGTAACAGCCAGCGAGCTCCTTTGCAGCCAATAATAACTAAACAGCCACTCGAGTTGGTCGCCCTGGACCATGTGAAGCTGGTTCCAAGCCGTTCAGGCTACATTTATGCTCTTACCATCGTTGACCACTACTCGAGATTCCTGGTAGTCGTACCTGTCAAGGATCAAACAGCCAGGACAGCAGCCAGAGCATTCCAACAGCACTTTTGTCGACCACACTGATATCCCGAGGGAGTGCTTACAGATCAAGGTCCAGCCTTTGAGGCAGAAGTGTTCCAGGAATTCTGTAATTTGTACAGTTGCAAGAAGATCAGGACAACACTATACCATCCACAGACCAATGGCATGTGTGAAAAGATGAATCAGGTGGTGATCGATCTACTGAAGACCTTGCCTTTGGAGGAGAGGAATCTGTGGCCAGAGAAGTTGCCAGATCTGGTCGACCTCTACAATCACATTTCTGTGAATTCCACCAACTGCACTCCAGCCTACCTAATGAGAGCGAGGCCTGGCAAGCTGCCTATTGATTTGGATATGGGAGTCCTGATACCTGAGGTAACATCACCAGATGCTGACTGGGATACGGAGCGGCAGAACAGTACCGTAGAGTACAAGAGTGTGTAGAAAAGAGTAGCTCAGGCGAGACAAAAACAGAAAAGAACTACAATCAACATGCACCTGCAGTTCCCTTGTCACCAGGAGAACAAGTCTTAAAGAGGGAAAGAAGGATGCATAAATTGGATGACCAATGGGAAGCTGAACCCTACACCGTCTTACCATCAAACTTCGACAACACTAAAGTGTGCCTTATCAGTAAGGATGGAGGAGAAACCTCATCAGCAGTATCGAGGGATCATCTGAAACTGTGCCCTGACCAACTAAAGGACAGAATGGAAGAACAAAACAACCTTCAGCCCATAGAGGAAGAAAAAAAGGTCAGCACTGTACTTGGAGAATTCCCTGCAAATTGGACTAGAGCAAATAATGCCATACTGGTGCCAGTTTTGACCTTTCCCCAACTGGTAGTGCAAGAAGTTACTCATGACCACCCTGAAAACCAGCATGTACAAGCAGTGGATGCTACACCAGCAGTGGAACAAGAGAATTCTCACCCTGCCAGTGGTGAATTTGTCATGCCCACAGTGTGTAGAAGTGGTCCTAGGAAATCTAGTATTCCTGTGCTACGCAGAAGCACCAGTATTGTAGCCAGTACAGCACACACTACACCAGTAGTTAACACAAGGCATCCAGTAAGTTCCCCAACAACACCAGTGCTATGTAGGTCTGTCCGTAGTACCCAAGGTATTCCACCCTTAAGGTTCCGCAAATAGATAAGTTTTGTAATTGTTAAAATGTAAATATGCAACTGTTGAAGTTTATGTGCCTACAGAGACTCTGCAAGAAACTTTTTGAAGATCTTATTTTGTTTTGATGGACGATTGGACCACAGGACTATGTGTGGTCAGAACTCTACTTGTAAATAGTTCACCATCTTGCTCAGGAATTGCACCATGGACATTGACGCATGGACTAATCATCATTAGGACTATTTTTCAGCTTTGGTTTTTGTAATTTTTCATTTTTTTAAAAATCTTGTTATATCTATAATTGTTTATATGTTTACATGTTTTCCCTTCAGTCCAGGAGTACTGACTTGCACTAGGGGGGAATGTGGCATCCCCAGGAGTATGGTCGCCACAGTGGCATTACCTTCCTCCTAGGGAGTGTGATGTCGTGCTTGGAAGCAATAAAGGATCACTCTGACAGTTAATCACAACACACAACACAGTTCTCATTCCAGCCCAGCAGAGGGAGCTCTGAACCCAAAACTGGGGGAAGAGCTGCTCTCTGAGGTCCAGGAAGGGGAAATTAGGAGTTTGTATGAGGAGGGCAATGTGTGTGGACATGAGGAGAAGAGCTGGGGGATTAAGCAGAGAGTTCAGGCTCATTCCCAGTTATAGCGCATTATATGGAGTCCGGTATCCAAGGCTGTATGGACACTGATGGTCCTGCAACAGAAACCGGAGGAATAGGAAGCTGTAAATGCTCTATTCCACATAAGACTCGGAGGCACAACAGCGACGTGTGAGGCAGAAGAGAAAGGCTACAGCTGTCTGTCATACGAGGGAGTTCTAAAGAGAATAAGCAAGTGGAACTTCAGTGTAACACAGTACTGCAAGTACCTAAAACTAAGCGCTAGGAAGGAGACTACACAACCCATCTGCCTAGAGAGATTCCTAAGTTGCTTCCAGGCTAGCCAGCTCCTGTGCCATCTGTAATCTGGACCCTGGACTGCATTTGCCAAGCAAAGTAAAGGTAAAGAAACTGCACCCTGTTGTGTCCTTGCCTTCTTCCTGCAAACTCTCCAGCACTGCTACATCTCTGTGCCAAACACTACACCCTCTTCCTCAACACCTACCCTCTTCATCTGCTCTGGCATGGCACTACAGCCCTGACTGTAGAGGGCCACCCCATCTTTGCTGCACCCCACCATCTGTCCCAAAGGATCTGTCTGCAGCGTCGGCTTAACACCTTCATTGCCAAACACCACAAGTGGCGTCACAAATCATTCACTCATAAACTTTATTCCATCACTTCATCCCTTTTACATGGGTGACCAGGGCCACGAACCGGTTCACCGCTGCTGTGACATTCCCCTCTGAGAGACCAGCCTGGTACCGAGTACCCAACAGCCCTGGGAGGGCGACCCACATGGCTGTTCTGCCATGCGCTAGTATAGGCTATACTTGCTATGTGTGAATGGTGATGGATGTATGATTCTGGTGACTGACTCATTTGAAACTCCTTCCCTCTGATATTACGCATGGTGATATGGTATTAGTTTAGCAGTCAGCGCCAATCAGAGGCAAGCCTTAAGCCACTGTGCACACCGCACCGCTATGCTAGCGTCCGATATCGTGCTTGCTATCTGGCTTTGTCGTCGAGCAGCAGTGTCCTACGTCGCGCTGCAGTTGCAGCCCTTCTTCGCGTTCGCAGCAGCGATGCCACAAACACGGTAGGTCTAGAGGGACGCAGCTTCTCTGTCTTGGGTCCTGCTCCTGTGACCAGATACCGAGTGTGCATTTACCTGAAGCCTGTGTCACTAACAGGTTCAGCATTTTGTATGCTATCTGAAGCCTGTGTCAATAACAGGTTCAGTGTTTTGTATGTTTTTGTTGCGGCACCTCTGTGTGTGAACAGAGCCTGCTCTGCGCACTTCGGGTGACGTTGAACCCATGTGTATCATACCGCCATATTGCTCCTCTGTCATCACTCAGGTTGTTACACCTACTGCGCGGTGGACCCTGAGCAGCGAACGCACTTTATTATTTATTTTTATTTAGTGTGTTCCACCGTTCCTAACATTATACTAGCGCCAGGGTCTGGCTAGTGATGGCAGAACAGCAGCAACTCTTACAGTGTATTCGGCAGCTTGAGGGCCGGCTGGCCACTCTTGAGGGGGCTCTCTCAGCTGCACAATCCACCGAAGCTGCTGTAAAGGCAATCACAGACGCAGTTTCCCGTATGTCCACGTCCTCCCCCGCGCTGACAGTTACCCGCCTCCCGTTGCCTGATAAATTTTATGGCGATGGCGCCTCCTGTAGGGGTTTCATCAGCCAGTGCTCCATTCAGCTGGAATTACTGGCTGCGCGATTCCCTACGCAACGGGCCAAGGTGTGGTTTATTGTTTCCCTGCTGTCGGGCAAAGCGTTGGTGTGGGCTACGCCACTATGGAAGCGTGGTGACCCAGAAGTCCGGACCGCTGCTCACTTTCTAACAGCTATTAAGCAGGTCTTCCTCGGTCCACAGGTCACGCACGATACCTCTCTTCAGCTTCTTGCTTTGACTCAGGGTGCTCTCTCGGTTAGTCAGTATGCCGTCCGTTTTCGGACACTTGCTTCCGAGTTGGAGTGGTCCGATAAAGCCCTCATCTCTGTGTTTTGGAGAGGTTTGGTGGAGCACATTAAAGATGCTCTTTCCACTAGAGACGTTCCTGCCAGTTTGGAAGAACTGATTGCCATTTCCACCCGCATTGACCTCTGTTTTTTGGAGCGCGGTATGGAGCGTGCTCAATCCAAACGGAAGGTTACTCCGGCTCCCAATTTTTTTGAGCCTCTGGAACTACCCGAGCCAGAGGTTCCACCCCCAGAGCCCATGGAGGTGTCTCGCACCGTTCTCCAGGCGTGTCTGGCACAAGACTCCAGTCGTGGTCTTATTTGTCAACACGCGGTGTCTCAAAACAACAGTGCCCCGCAAAGGCCAAATTCTGTACCGCCGGGTAAGGCCCTTGTTCCTCCCCACCTTCGGCCAAAGGTTCTTGCCTGGGCACACTCATCCTGGAGAGGTGGTCACTGTGGCTATATGCAGACCACAAAACTCCTGGCAGGGTCTTACTGGTGGCCGCACAGGGCTCAGGATGTTAAAAAATATATTCGGGCCTGCGCCTTTTGTGCTCGGAATAGCTTCCTTAAGCGAAGATCGGAGACGCCTGCCACACGGTGGCGTTCCACTGCGTTCCACTGTAACTTCCGCTCCCGCTGTCTCCCACGGGCCCCTTTTCAGACCTGGCGATCTTGCCACCCCTGAGGCCTTCCACATGTCCCGGGCCTCTCTGTCATCTACCGGGACATCAGACTTGCCTGCGGACGAGTCTGAGGCCTTATACCTCTTACGGGCACAAGTAGGTGGATCGTAAGGCTCAGGGAGGGGGTGCCCTAGGAGGGGGGTAATGTTAGGAGTCGGATTTCTGCGTTTACTCAGCAGGGATACAGATCCTCACATTCTGCACTCTCCTCCTATATTTCCACTGCAGAGGAGATTGCCTTGCAGCAAATCTCTCCTGAGGCTAAGTCCTTCTGTCCTCTTACTGGGCATGCTCATGGAACACATGGCTGTTCCGCCATGCGCTAGTATAGGCTATACTTGCTATGTGTGAATGGTGATGGATGTATGATTCTGGTGACTGACTCATTTGAAACCCCTTCCCTCTGATATTACGCATGGTGATAGGGTATTAGTTTAGCAGTCTGCGCCAGTCAGTGGCAAGCCTTAAGCTACTGTGCACACCGCACCGCTATGCTAGCTTCTGACATTGCGCTTGCTATCTGGCTTTGTCGTCGAGCGGCAGTGTCCTACGCTGTGCTGCAGTTGCAGCCCTTCTTGGCGTTCGCAGCAGCGACGCCGCACACATGGTAGGTCTAGAGGGACGCAGCTTCTCTGTCTTGGGTCCTGCTCCTGTGACCAGATACCGTGTGTGACCAGATACCTGATGGCATTGGCATGTCGAGAACCGGGTAACGACCGTGGCAAATGGCCGTCGCTTACCGGGCCCTCGACGTGCCAATTGGCATGGAAGGGGAGATTTTTCGGAGGGTGAGGGCACGGGCGCACCCCCCCCCCCCACACACACACACAAACACATTTCAGGGCCCCCTCTTCTCGCTGGCACTTTGTTAGTGGAGAATATCATTCATTTTGCCTAAAACAAAAGAAAAACGCCACATTACATCGAAAACCACTAACGCAACGTGGAAAAAAAACACGCCATTGTTTTCTGGGTGAAATTCTAGAAGCCGATCAGGGGACCCCGAAAGCGCAAAAAGAACCAGCCCTCCTAAAGTATGATCTGCCTGGATCAGCCTTCTGGGGCCTCAGACCCCACAACTCCCGAGGGGAAGGTGCCAGCAACCCCAAATTTTGCACACACGTTCTTCAGACTGCTACCTAAAATTGGGTACCTCAATGGGGCCCCTGAACACAGACAAATTGGCAATCAGGGGGTCATAGCGTGCTCCCCCCGGCTAAAATCATCATCTGTCTACATGCTATAAAGGGTAAAAAAATTCCAGGGGAGTACTTCACGGCCCCAGGACCTGTTATCAAGCCCAGAGCAGGTCCTAAGCTTTCCAACGCCACCTCGTGCGCCCCGCTAGCATGCCCAGAAGCCGATCAGGGGACCCCGAAAGCGCAAAAAGAACCAGCCCTCATAAAGAATGATCTGCCTGGATCAGCTTTCTGGGGCCTCAGACCCCACAACTCCCGAGGGGATGGTGCCAGCAACCCCAAATTTTGCACACACGTTCTTCAGACTGCTACCTAAAATGGGGTACCTCAATGGGGCCCCTGAACACAGATAAATTGGCAATCAGGGGGTCATAGCGTGCTCCCCCCGGCTAAAATCATCATCTGTCTACATGCTATAAAGGGTAAAAATATTCCAGGGGAGTACTTCACGGCCCCAGGACCTGTTATCAAGCCCAGAGTAGGTCCTAAGCTTTCCAACGCCACCTCGTGCGCCCCGCTAGCATGCCCAGAAGCCGATCAGGGGACCCCGAAAGCTCAAAAAGAACCAGCCCTCCTAAAGAATGATCTGCCTGGATCAGCTTTCTGGGGCCTCAGACCCCACAACTCCCGAGGGGAAGGTGCCAGCAACCCCAAATTTTGCACACACGTTCTTCAGACTGCTACCTAAAAGGGGGCACCTCAATGTGGCCCCTGAACACAGAGGAATTGGCAATCAGGGGGTCATAGCGTGCTCCCACCGGCTAAAATCATCATCTGTCTACATGCTATAAAGGGTAAAAAAATTCCAGGGGAGTACTTCACGGCCCCAGGACCTGTTATCAAGCCCAGAGCAGGTCCTAAGCTTTCCAACGCCACCTCGTGCGCCCCGCTAGCATGCCCAGAAGCCGATCAGGGGACCCCGAAAGCGCAAAAAGAACCAGCCCTCCTAAAGTATGATCTGCCTGGATCAGCTTTCTGGGGCCTCAGACCCCACAACTCCCGAGGGGAAGGTGCCAGCAACCCCAAATTTTTCACACACGTTCTTCAGATTGCTACCTAAAAGGGGCTACCTCAATGGGGCCCCTGAACACAGAGAAATTGGCAATCAGGGGGTCATAGCGTGCTCCCCCCGGCTAAAATCATCATCTGTCTACGTGCTATAAAGGGTAAAAAAATTCCAGGGGAGTACTTCACGGCCCCAGGACCTGTTATCAAGCCCAGAGCAGGTCCTAAGCTTTCCAACGTCACCTCGTGCGCCCCGCTTGCATGCGCAGAAGCCGATGAGGGGACCCCGAAAGCGCAAAAAGAACCAGCCCTCCTAAAGTATGATCTGCCTGGATCAGCTTTCTGGGGCCTCAGACCCCACAACTCCCGAGGGGAAGGTGCCAGCAACCCCAAATTTTGCACACACGTTCTTCAGACTGCTACCTAAAAGGGGCTACCTCAATGGGGCCCCTGAACACAGAGAAATTGGCAATCAGGGGGTCATAGCGTGCTCCCCCCGGCTAAAATCATCATCTGTCTACATGCTATAAAGGGTAAAAAAATTCCAGGGGAGTACTTCACGGCCCCAGGACCTGTTATCAAGCCCAGAGCAGGTCCTAAGCTTTCCAACGCCACCTCGTGCGCCCCGCTAGCATGCCCAGAAGCCGATCAGGGGACCCCGAAAGCTCAAAAAGAACCAGCCCTCCTAAAGAATGATCTGTCTGGATCAGCTTTCTGGGGCCTCAGACCCCACAACTCCAGAGGGGAAGGTGCCAGCAACCCCAAATTTTGCACACACGTTCTTCAGACTGCTACCTAAAAGGGGCTACCTCAATGGGGCCCCTGAACACAGAGGAATTGGCAATCAGGGGGTCATAGCGTGCTCCCCCCCGGCTAAAATCATCATCTGTCTACATGCTATAAAGGGTAAAAAAATTCCAGGGGAGTACTTCACGGCCCCAGGACCTGTTATCAAGCCCAGAGCAGGTCCTAAGCTTTCCAACGCCACCTCGTGCGCCCCGCTAGCATGCCCAGAAGCCGATCAGGGGACCCCGAAAGCTCAAAAAGAACCAGCCCTCCTAAAGAATGATCTGCCTGGATCAGCTTTCTGGGGCCTCAGACCCCACAACTCCCGAGGGGAAGGTGCCAGCAACCCCAAATTTTGCACACACGTTCTTCAGACTGCTACCTAAAAGGGGCTACCTCAATGGGGCCCCTGAACACAGAGGAATTGGCAATCAGGGGGTCATAGCGTGCTCCCCCCGGCTAAAATCATCATCTGTCTACATGCGCCAGACATTACTCGCTCCCAGGGTGGACTGCTGAGAGTCTCCTCTGCGAAAAAGACACCAAAACTGGGTTGCTGTGACTTGTGGTTCAAGAGAAACAGACCCAGAACCGCAAGCTCCCCCCCACGTTCCATCCAAAGGATAGTATCGAGATCCCGGTAACACACGTGGTATAGCCACGTTTCCTACCCAGACCTCGACTTGCCTGATGGCATTAGCATGTAGAGAACCGGGTAACGACCGAGGCAAATGGCCGTCGCTTACTGGGCCCTCGACGTGCCAATTGGCATGGAAGGGGAGATTTTTCGGAGGGTGAGGGCACGGGCGCACCCCCCCCCACACACACACATTTCAGGGCCCCCTCTTCTCGCTGGCACTTTGTTAGTGGAGAATATCATTCATTTTGCCTAAAACAAAAGTAAAACGCCACATTAAATCGAAAACCACTAACGCAACGTGGAAAAAAAACACGCCATTGTTTTCTGGGTGAAATTCTCTATTCGATTGACATATCGCACGCCAGGGGGAAAATGTTTCGCACCCCCCGCTCCCTGTCAAAATGGCCAACGTTTTCATCTTTTTGCTGGGTAGCTCCGTAGCCTAAGCGCACAGTGACGAGCCACTTTGGGGGATGAAAACCGAGGGAATTCCCCAGATTTCAAGACCCGTTTCGCCCGGCTGCGACTTGCGGTTCCGGAGAACCTAGGCCCTGGCTCTGAGGACCACCACTCCCGTGCCGTAAGCGCCAGACATTAGTCGCTCCCAGGGTGGACAGCCGAGAGTCTCCTCTACAAAAAACGTAACCAATGATATGAACCATTTTCACAGGAAGTAAGATTATTAAAAGTCATACAACTTAGTCTCTACATGTAGTGTATATATATATATATATATATATATATAAAATTTTTTTTTTTTTTTTAGGTTTCATCTCCCCATAGTCACCAGCCAGATGGTTAGAAAAGTGCTTGAATCCTGGACTCTCTCAAGATGTACTGACGTGCAACAACGTCTGGTCGCCAGGTATTTGGCACATTCAAATCTTACAGCGGACAGGAACTACCGGGAAAAGAACATGGATGACATTTGCCATGGACAAAGCCTACTGATGGAAGCACGGAAGTCAGCGAGTCAAGAAGCCACAGCCAGCACTTCAAGGTATTTTATTGTGAAATGAAAATAATACATGCTTTGAAATAAACTTGACAAAGACTTCTTTTTTTCTTCTTTTTGATTCCCCTAAAGGGTTGCAGAAGAGAACACCAGGGGAAGAAGAGACCAGACAGCTGCAGTCCACAGTTCCCAGATACCAGAACTGATTCCCGAAGAACTGGAGAGTGAGCATGAAGAGACTTCGAGTGCAAGGTGAAAATACCTTTACTCCAATACCATGGTGCCAAGCTAATGGATGCACTCATTACCAGCTTTTAATACTAATGTATTCATTTCAGGGCACATGTACCTTCCCCGTCCTTTCTCATGCAGACACGTTCCATGAGGCAGAACCAGAAAAGGAGCTCTTCAAGGTAATTATTGAACACTTCTATTTATATTAAATTCTTACTGTACTTGTCAGGGACTAGCCACACCAGCCACTGAGTTTGAAACTGTAGATAATTCTATTGTATGGAACTTTAAAAACTATTCTATGGATAGGGGATAACATTGGAAGAAAAAAAAAATCCTGCCACCGGCGCTCACCCTTTAATGTGATAGCCAGGACTCATGGAAAAACCTTAAAGCATAGTAACACATTGCAGCATTTCTGTGAAGCATTACTGTACTTTGGCTGAGTGCCAGTATTCTAGAAGTGTGGATTTTTTTATGCATATCTTTCAGTTGTAACATCATTCCTTTTTCCTTCTAAGCACTAAAGAAACAAGTACATCGCAGATGAGGAGATGGAATATGAACCCTGTGGTCATGCTGAAGAGACTCCGAAGTTAAAGTTCATTTTTGTTTGCGTTTTAGGTGGGTACTCTAGCAACAGAAAAACAGCTTCCAGAAATATGTGATATTGAGGCTCAGCTCTATTGAGTTCAATGGAGCTGAGCATCATGACTTCACTTAACGCCAGTTTGGAAGTGGCAGTTTTTTGCAAGGAGGCAGCTGTTCTTCTAATACTATAGTTCACCTTTAATTGAGTCTATTCTAACTTTTTTTTTTCTCTTTTGCAGGTGAAATTTAGTCTTTTAAAGAATGTGCATGTTGCTGCTCTGCAATGTTTTTGTTTATTAAACTAATGGTTTTTATTCTAGTGTATTGTTAAAGCGTAACTAAACTTTTTATATATATATATATTCAGGGGGGGGTCTTCAAACTTGTGGCCCATCCACACATGCATATTGTTATCAAGTGTTTTGTGTGATTTCTGCAAATGTGGAATGCACACAAAATCCGTGTGTATCCTGCAATAAGTGTGCAGAAGGAGGTAAGTAATTAACCCTTGATGCCCCATCCACCTGTAACATCTGTGCTGGTATATCAGATAAGATGTTACAGGGTTAAAACACAGAAGTGACAGATCTGTCACTTCTCTGTGTGCAAAATTCACAGTAAATATGCAGGTGACTACATTGCATATTTACTGCAACGTGTACCAGTTTTATGTGCAAGAACCATCCATACGCATGTGTGGATCAGCCCTTGGAATCCCCTGTTTCTTTCCAATGTGTGTGTGTAATATAAATATATATATATATATATATATATATATATATATATATATATAGAGAAACAGGGGATTCCAAGGGCTGATCCACACATGCGTATGGATGGTTCTTGCACGTAAAACTGGTACACGTTGCAGTAAATATGCAATGTAGTCACCTGCATATTTACTGTGAATTTCGCACACAGAGAAGTGACAGATCTGTCACAGTATATATATATATATATAAAAATTTGTACGCTTTTAAGGCCTAGGGCTATCAGCAATGATGAAAAAAACCTGTCAATTGCTCTGGCATCATGGCCAAAGTGAGGACTATGCACAGGGATCTGAGCTGATAAATTTAAGGCCCATCCCTTGACAATGTCACTGGATTAATTGCCTGAGTAAATGCACTCTTATTTGAATTATATTTTTAACAGTTTGAGCTTTCGTTTTAATTCAATAAAATATTATTTAAGCTGGCTATGTTGTAGTTGTGTGTGGGCTATAGAAGACTTGTTTAATGGTATTAGGGTTTGTAAAGCCATCTTTGTACTCATGGCCTTCAGGTACTCTGTACTTTTATAGCACCTCTCACTCCCTACTAGTCATTAAGTACTTTAGCTTGCTTGTAGCTGTATTCACATAGCTGTGAGTTAGTTGCCTGAAAGACAAGGCATGAGCCCTAGTGCATGCACTGTCTGATTATCCAGGACCATTCTACTTTCATCTCCTTTTTCTGGCCTGTGACAGAAAAACACATATGAGAATAACCTCATCAGATACAATGGGTACAATTGCATTCTGTAACCTCTGGTCACACGGACACCTCATCATTATTCATTGTGCAAGTGTCAAGCTCCTAAAATTCACAGTAGAAAAAGTCCACAGGGTATGCTGACATGTACATATCATATTCATATCACCACTATACTATAGAAAAGGGAACAAAACCAAAGCAAACGTCATGTTATTTAGAGAAACAAACATAAAACTATATTTGGTCTTATTCCTGTGCTTTACAGCAATGGCATAGCTTCCTTTCTCCATCTTCATTATTGCCAATTTGTGAAACCGTATCCAAACTGGGGAGAGAAAAAAATTTGATCAATATTGCACAGTGCAACATTATACATAGTGACAGTCTGGTATGGCACCTCGGCAACATTGTCACCCACAAAATATTATACATTATATACTGTAATCAAAGATGCTTTTAGGCCATGTGCACACGATGCATTTTTCCCGCAGAACCGCACAGTGATTTACAGTAGCATGTAAATCTATGGAAAAAAAAAAATCTGTGCAGACGCTGCAGAAAGTGGGTGTGCGGTTTTCAAACAACTGCATGTGACTTCTTTTGTGCGGTTTTCTATCTCCCCATTCTCAAAAACCGCAGGGGGAAAACCGCACTGAAAAACCGCATCAAAACTGCACTAAAAAAGGAAGAAATCCGCAGGAAAAATGCAGCTCATTTGACCTGCGGATTTCGTGAATTCTGCGCAGAAAAATCCGCAGGAGGATTTTCCCCGTGTGCACATAGCCTTAGGCTGCGAGTCAGGTCACAATAGTAGCAGATAGGAAAGGAGATAACAAGTTAAGGGCTGTAGAAAACTTTGCTATGTGGAGTTTGCTCATTTTATTTTATAAAAATGTAATGTCTACCCCTCCGCATAGCAATGTTTTCTACACACCAACTCTTATCTCCTTTGTTATATGGGAGGTTCTGAGATGTCTGTGCCTGCAATCAGAAGGGTTGAATGTAGACAACCTGGCTGTGGAGATGTGCAAGTTTTTTTTCCAACTGATTTTATTTTATTTTTTCTTCACTACCTCCCCTACCACCTCCCACCCCAGTCAGTGAACAACTTTAATGGATCCTGTACTGATAGGCTGTGTACCTTCAGAGCAAAATACTTGTTTTCTGCCCAAGATTGCTGATCTAGAAGTTGCTCAGTGTTCATTGTCACTTTTTTTTTTTTTTTTAAATCAAAGGGCTGGCTTTACACACCTGAATGACACCGCTGCTCAATGAGGCTTCTTGCAGGACCTTCAATGATGTTGGAGATCAAATGATCTCTGATGCTGTTGAAGGTCCTGAAGTACTGCAGGATGCCTCGGTCAGCATTCGGGTGAGCGTTTAACCCTTTTATCATATACCGGAGTGCTATTTGGTGAAGTGTCATGCATCGTGGTGTAGTACAAACCTCTTCACAGTGCTAATGCAGTGCAGACAAAAGACTGGAACTGTTCCCCAGCCAGTGTGCTAATGAAATACTGGCGATAGCATGTACTCAGCCAAACAAAACAACACTGCATGATCTGAGTGACTGAGGGAATATCATTTAGTGTCCGGTGTGTGGTCGTGCACAATTGGAACGATAGTCGCTCATCACCGACTACTGAGCGACAGTTGCTTAATAGTTGTGTGTAAAGTCACATTGACAATCGAGGTGCTAGATGGGCGTAATAGCCTGATAAATCATCCCGCGTAAAAGTAATTTAACAGGACTCCGTACCTTGGGTTTCAACTGGTATGCTTCATCCTGATGTTCCAGGGCATCGTTTATCAGTTTTAACATTCTGTACCGACGCCAACCTCTGACCTACAGAGAGAGTAATGTGGTTAAGAGGATGGAGAACAAATGGGAACGTGGATGAATATGTGAGCAGAACATTACCTGTATGGTAAACACCTCCACCTCCCTGGAACGCTTCACTTTTTCACCATTACATCAGAAATAGCTGAAACCGAATATGAAATGCTATTAAATATTGCATGTGACACCACAGCCTCATGTTCTTTTATGATTCAACCCACCTCTTTTTTGGGAAACATGGACCAATGATTCTTCATAATTGTAGTGTGCAAAATCCTACAAAAAATAAAGACATCTTAGGCTGTGTGCACACGCTGCGGATTTTGCTGCGGTTCCGCAGCGGTTTTGGCCGCTGCGGACCCGCAGCAGTTTTTGCTGCGGTGTACAGTACCATGATTCCCTATGGGAATCAAAAACCGCAGTGCAGACGGTGCGGAATTTTCCTCGCGGATTATCTGCGGTTTTCAATCCGCAGAAAGAATTGACATGTCAATTCTTTCTGCGGATTCTCCTGCGGTTTGCCATCTCCTCCATTGAGGAGATGAAAAACCGCAGGGCAAAACCGCAGAGCAATCCGCAGGTCTTTTGACCTGCGGTTTCACCTGCGGATTTTACAAAATCCGCGCGGATGAATCCGCACATAATCCGCAGCATGTGCACATAGTTAAGGACAAGGAATCTGGGTCAATTCGAATTGTACTTCAGAGCATGTGCCATTTTGAAGCCTCTCTGTAAAAAATGCTATAAATTATAGGAAGCATGCTCATCAACACATGTACTATTTGCCAGTGCGCTTTTCCTACTATGCCATTCATTTAGGACTTCTGGTAATTTGTAGGTGAAAAAATTGTCAAAGTCCTAAATTAATGGGATTCATCATAGGGAGCTAAGCGATTATATCTCCGTGGCTGATGCACACAGAATCTAGATCTTTAACAGGGTGAGTACAGAGTCTCCCACAAATTTTAAGACCCTCACTGCCCTGCAGTGACTTGAATTCCAGAGAAATTTGCCCAAAACGGACCACCCTTATCCAGTTTCCAATGCATATCTATGAGAAAAAAAATGCCCAAAATCTGGGGTCACTGCTCTGCCTTCATAAGCCCTGGACACTAGCGCTTTTAGGGGAAGAAAGCCCAGGCACTGCACTTCAAATAGACACCAAAACCGGGTTGCTGATTTATGTACTTACAGTTTGTCTCTCAGCCATCTTTCCTCGTAGGCAGTTTGAAAGCAAGTAAAGACATGCCCCATATTCAAATCCTCACCTCAACTTCCTCCTCATCATGATTGGCTGTGCTGTCACTACTCAAGTTTAAGAACACACCCCTTAAAGAAATAGAAAAATAAATATTGAGTTAAACAATAAAAGGATTCGAACCCTAGTCACTGCAAGAAAAAGGCAGCTCCACGTCTTCTTGTGCCACCTAGGTACAAGAGGAAGTGTAACCACCTAATCAAAGTGGTATCTCCGTTCCATTTAAATTACTATATCGAGATCCGGGTAACAGCCGCATACACGCCCCGTTCGTTAACCAGGCCTTGACCATCCAATTTGCATTGAACCTTGGGTGCCGGAGGTCTTGGTCTCATTTCTCTGGAACCACAATTTGCAGCCACATGCTTTTGGTGTCTATTTGAAGGGCACACCTTGGGATTTCTTCCCGTAAAAGGGCTAGCATCAGACCATTGAACCCTCGAAGTTTTGGCATGTTTTTCTTGTAGACATGCATTGGAAATCGATCATATCTCCGTGGCGGTGGCAGTCGGCCACTAGATCTTTCGGAGGGTGAGGGCACGGTGCCCCCCCACACATTTCAGGGCCCCCTCTTCTCGCTGGCACTTTTGGAGAATATCATTCATTTTGCCTAAAACAAAAGTAAAACGCCACATTAAATCGAAAACCACTAACGCAACGTGGAAAAAAAGCACGCCATTGTTTTCTGGGTGAAATTCTCTATTCGATTGACATATCACATGCCAGGGGGAAAATGTTTCGCACCCCCCGCTCCCTGTCAAAATGGCCGACGTTTTCATCTTTTTGCTGGGTAGCTCCACAGCCTAAGCGCACAGTGACGAGCCACTTTGGGGGATGAAAACCGAGGGAATTCCCCAGATTTTAAGACCCGTTTCGCCCGGCTGCGACTTGCGGTTCCGGAGAACCTAGGCCCTGGCTCTGAGGACCACCACTCCCGTGCCGTAAGCGCCAGACATTAGTCGCTCCCAGGGTGGACTGCTGAGAGTCTCCGCTACGAAAAAGACACCAAAACTGGGTTGCTGTGTCTTGTGGTTCAAGAGAAACAGACCCAGAACCGCGAGCTCCCCCCACGTTCCATCCAAAGGATAGTATCGAGAGCCCGGTAACACACGTAGTATATTCACGTTTCATATTGGAATATTGTCCAGGATGCCTCCTACAAACAGAGACATCACTTGTCCCCCTGCTGCCCAGGGAATTTGATTTCTGGGGTCAGTGCATGGCTGTCCATTGATAAAAAAGGATCCTGGTGGTGCAGGCTTGAGGGGGAACAAATGCCCAACAGAGCAGCACACAGCCCCAATAAATGTTCCCTCACATCAGTCTGGTAATTAGCTTTCAAATGACACCCAAGTGGCCCCTCTGGCTTTACCAGAAGTCGCACCAGGGGCCCAATATCTGATTTGGACAGCAGATTTGAAAAGACATTTTGAGGCCTTGGGTCGGTTTTGAGCTTCTGAAACCTCACAATTACCCAGCAGAAGGTACCAGGCCAACCAAACTTGGCAGGAATATTGTCCAGGATGCCTCCTTCAAACAGAGACATCACTTGTCCCCCTGCTGCCCAGGGAATTTGAATTCAGGGGTCAGAGGATGGCTGTCCACTGATGAAAAGGATTCAGGTGGTGAAGGCCTGAGGGGGAACAAATGCCCAACAGAGCAGCACACAGCCCCAATAAATGTTCCCTCACATCAGTCTGGTAGTTAGCTTTCAAATGACACCCCAGTGGTCCCTCTGGCTTTAACAGAGGTCGCACCAGGTGCCCAATATCTGATTTGGACAGCAGATTTGAAAAGACATTTTGAGGTCTTGGGTCGGTTTTGAGGTTCTGAAACCCCACAACTACCCAGCAGAAGGTACCAGGCCAACCAAACTTGGCAGGAAAATTGTCCAGGATGCCTCCTACAAACAGAGACATCACTTGTCCCCCTGCTGCCCAGGGAATTTGAATTCTGGGGTCAGAGCATGGCTGTCCATTGATGAAAAGGATCCTGGTGGTGCAGGCTTGAGGGGGCACAAATGCCTAACAGAGCAGCACACAGCCCCAATAAATGTTCCCTCACATCAGTCTGGTAATTAGCTTTAAAATGACACCCCAGTGGCCCCTCTGGCTTTACCAGAAGTCGCACCAGGGGCCCAATATCTGATTTGGACAGCAGATTTGAAAAGACATTTTGAGGCCTTGGGTCGGTTTTGAGGTTCTGAAACCCCACAACTACCCAGCAGAAGGTACCAGGCCAACCAAACTTGGTAGGAAATCAAATTCGATGGGGAGCAGGGGGAAAAGTGATGTCTCTGTGAGGCATCCTGTCAAAATCAGATATTGGGCCCCTGGTGCGACTTCTGGTAAAGCCAGAGGGGCCACTGGGGTGTTAATTGAAAGCAAATTACCACACAAATGTGAGGGAACATTTATTGGGGCTGTGTGCTGCTCTGTTGGGCATTTGTGCCCCCTCAAGCCTGCACCACCAGGACCATTTTTATCCATGGACAGCCATGCTCTGACCCCCTGAAATCAAATTCCATGGGGAGCAGGGGGACAAGTCATGTCTCTGTATGTAGGTGGCATCCTGGAGAATATTCCTACCAAGTTTGGTTGGCCTGGTACCTTCTGCTGGGTAGTTGTGGGGTTTCAGAACCTCAAAACCGACCCAAGGCCTCAAAATGTCTTTTCAAATCTGCTGTCCAAATCAGATATTGGGCCCCTGGTGCGACATCTGGTAAAGCCAGAGGGGCCATTGGGGTGTGGTTTGAAAGCTAATTACCAGACTGATGTGAGGGAACATTTATTGGGGCTGTGTGCTGCTCTGTTGGGCATTTGTTCCCCCTCAAGCTTGCACCACCAGGATCCTTTTCATCAATGGACAGCCATGCACTGACCCCTGAATTCAAATTCCCTGGGCAGCAGGGGGACAAGTTATGACTCTGTTTGAAGGAGGCATCCTGGAGAATATTCCTGCCAAGTTTGGTTGGCCTGGTACCTTCTGCTTGGTAGTTGTGGGGTTTCAGAACCTCAAAACCGACCCAAGGCCTCAAAATGTCTTTTCAAATCTGCTGTCCAAATCAGATATTGGGCCCCTGGTGCGACTTCTGTAAAATCCAGAGGGGCCACTGGGGTGTCATTTGAAAGCTAATTACCATACTGATGTGAGGGAACATTTATTGCGGCTGTGTGCTGCTCTGTTGGGCATTTGTTCCCCCTCAAGCCTGCACCACCAGGATCCTTTTCATCAATGGACAGCCATGCTCTGACCCCAGAATTCAAATTCCCTGGGCAGCAGGGGGACAAGTGATGTCTCTGTTTGTAGGAGGCATCCTGGACAATTTTCCTGCCAAGTTTGGTTGGCCTGGTACCTTCTGCTGGGTAGTTGTGGGGTTTCAGAACCTCAAAACCGACCCAAGGCCTCAAAATGTCTTTTCAAATCTGCTGTCCAAATCAGATATTGGGCCCCTGGTGCGACTTCTGGTAAAGCCAGAGGGGCCACTGGGGTGTCATTTGAAATCTAATTACCAGACTGATGTGGGGAAATATTTATTGGGGCTGTGTGCTGCTCTGTTGGGCATTTGTTCCCCCTCAAGCCTGCACCATTAGCCGGCTCTCACTGTTGAATGTGACATACTGAGGATGAGAGCCGGCTAGCCTAAGCGCACAGTGACGAGCCACTTTGGGGGATGAAAACCGAGGGAATTCCCCAGATTTTAAGACCCGTTTCGCCCGGCTGCGACTTGCGGTTCCGGAGAACCTAGGCCCTGGCTCTGAGGACCACCACTCCCGTGCCGTAAGAGCCAGACATTAGTCGCTCCCAGGGTGGACAGCTGAGAGTCTCCACTACGAAAAAGACACCAAAACTGGGTTGCTGTGACTTGTGGTTCAAGAGAAACAGACCCAGAACCGCGAGCTCCCCCCCACGTTCCATCCACAGGATAGTATCTAGATCCCGGTAACATACGTGGTATAGCCACGTTTCTTACCCAGACCTCGACTTGCCTGATGGCATTGGCATGTCGAGAACCGGGTAACGACCGTGGCAAATGGCCGTCGCTTACCGGGCCCTCGACGTGCCAATTGGCATGGAAGGGGAGATTTTTCGGAGGGTGAGGGCACGGCGCCCCCCCACATTTTAGGGACCACTCTTATCACAGGCACTGAGTGAGACTGCCAGGGACTCTGCGGCACTGCCAGGGACTCTGCGGCACTGCCAGGGACTCTGCGGCACTGCCAGGGACTCTGCGGCACTGCCAGGGACTCTGCGGCACTGCCAGGGACTCTGCGGCACTGCCCGGGGGCAGGTTGTCAGGGGCTGCAGGAGCCCGGGGGCAGGTTGTCAGGGGCTGCAGGAGCCCGGGGGCAGGTTGTCAGGGGCTGCAGGAGCCCGGGGGCAGGTTGTCAGGGGCTGCAGGAGCCCGGGGGCAGGTTGTCAGGGGCTGCAGGAGCCCGGGGGCAGGTTGTCAGGGGCTGCAGGAGCCCGGGGGCAGGCCGCAATGCTGTGTAGGACGCTGTGTGGTGCTGGAGAGTGCTACAGAGCCACACAGCTCTCTGGTGTCATGACAGGTGACTGTATATACATGTATACACATACATGAATGTACGTGTCATGACAGCTACTTTGACGATACGTACATGGATTTTTACTTACCCAAACAAAGGATGAAGAGGCTAGCTGGTCCACATTATGATGGAGGCCGGAGAGCATCGTCCCTCCATCGTGATGTCGTCCAGCAGGGAAATTTGTTGTCCTTGCCACATGGAGCCAGTTCAGTCTCTGAGATGCCTTGTTAACTAGTTGAAAAAAAAAAAGGAAATTATTGAATTTTAAAATTATTTTTATTCTAAATCCTATTAATTCTATTAATACATTAAATATGAATCTTCATCCATGAGTGTATGGTTCCAGCAGACACAGCGCGCGGTGGCGGCTTCCTCAAGTGTTACCTGTGGGTTATGCTCTGTTAGCTAATGACAAACAGGGAAAGAAAAAAAAATGAATTATCGAATTATTGTATTTTACTATTATTTCTATTCTAAGCCCTGCTAGTGTTCACAGCAGTGATAACACAGCCCCCTGCATGTCAGCTCACCCTCCCACCCACTGGGACAGCCTGTATCCCCGCCGTGCCCCCCACAGCTGACCCCATATACTGTGCTGAGCATCCCCTCCCTCCACCCCAACTGGACAGCCTGTATCCCTGCCGTGCCCCCCACAGCTGACCCCATACTCTGTGCTGAGCTACCCCTCCCTCCAACCCACCGGGACAGCCTGTATCCCTGCCATGCCCCACACAGCTGACCCCATACACTGTGCTGAGCTTCCCCTCCCCCCACCCCACCGGGACAGCCTGTATCCCTGCCATGCCCCACACAGCTGACCCCATACACTGTGCTGAGCTTCCCCTCCCCCCACCCCACCGGGACAGCCTGTATCCCTGCCATGCCCCACACAGCTGACCCCATACACTGTGCTGAGCTTCCCCTTCCTCCACCCCACCGGGACAGCCTGTATCCCTGCCATGCCCCACACAGCTGACCCCATACACTGTGCTGAGCTTCCCCTCACCCCACCGGGACAGCCTGTATCCCCGCCATGCCCCACACAGCTGACCCCATACACTGTGCTGAGCTTCCCCTCCCTCCACCCCACCGGGACAGCCTGTATCCCTGCCATGCCCCACACAGCTGACCCCATACACTGTGCTGAGCTTCCCCTCCCTCCACCCCACCGGGACAGCCTGTATCCCTGCCATGCCCCACACAGCTGACCCCATACACTGTGCTGAGCTTCCCCTCCCCCCACCCCACCGGGACAGCCTGTATCCCTGCCATGCCCCACACAGCTGACCCCATACACTGTGCTGAGCTTCCCCTCACCCCACCGGGACAGCCTGTATCCCTGCCATGCCCCACACAGCTGACCCCATACACTGTGCTGAGCTTCCCCTCCCTCCACCCCACCGGGACAGCCTGTATCCCTGCCATGCCCCACACCGCTGACCCCATACACTGTGCTGAGCTTCCCCTCACCCCACCGGGACAGCCTGTATCCCTGCCATGCCCCACACAGCTGACCCCATACACTGTGCTGAGCTTCCCCTCCCTCCACCCCACCGGGACAGCCTGTATCCCTGCCATGCCCCACACAGCTGACCCCATACACTGTGCTGAGCTTCCCCTCCCTCCACCCCACCGGGACAGCCTGTATCCCTGCCATGCCCCACACAGCTGACCCCATACACTGTGCTGAGCTTCCCCTCCCCCCACCCCACCGGGACAGCCTGTATCCCTGCCATGCCCCACACAGCTGACCCCATACACTGTGCTGAGCTTCCCCTCCCCCCACCCCACCGGGACAGCCTGTATCCCTGCCATGCCCCACACAGCTGACCCCATACACTGTGCTGAGCTTCCCCTCCCTCCACCCCACCGGGACAGCCTGTATCCCTGCCATGCCCCACACAGCTGACCCCATACACTGTGCTGAGCTTCCCCTCCCCCCACCCCACCGGGACAGCCTGTATCCCTGCCATGCCCCACACAGCTGACCCCATACACTGTGCTGAGCTTCCCCTCCCTCCACCCCACCGGGACAGCCTGTATCCCTGCCATGCCCCACACAGCTGACCCCATACAGTAGCTATGTATTGGTGGTGCCCATAGGGGTGTACATACTTACCAGCAGGCGGCTTCCAAGCTTTAAATTTCCCACAGCACACAGAGCCCGGCGAGATGGACAGTGACCCGGCCTCACAGGACGCTGGCCCCGCCCCCGTGCCCGCCCAGCGGCCACACTGTGCAGAGAACAGGGAATTGAGTGACAAGCTGCCCGGCCGCGTCACACATCTCCCCGCCCCTCCCACTCCATTGCCCTGTGTCACACACAGGCTCACAGAGCGCTGACACCCGACCTTCCTCCTCCGGACGCACACCACTGACTCCCACCCCGGCCAGACAGCATGGCACAAGGGGGATGAATGGGATGAATGTCTGGCGACAAAAGGAAATAGCCCCGCCCCCATACCCGCCCACCGGCCACACAGTGCAGAGAACAGGGGATTGAGTGACAAGCTGCCCGGCCGCGTCACACATCTCCCTACCCCTACCACTCCACTGCCCTATGTTACACTCAGTCTGGCAGACCTGCCCCCGGTCTCCTGCAGCCCCTGACAACCTGCCCCCGGTCTCCTGCAGCCCCTGACAACCTGCCCCCGGTGTCCTGCAGCCCCTGACAACCTGCCCCCGGTCTCCTGCAGCCCCTGACAACCTGCCCCCGGTGTCCTGCAGCCCCTGACAACCTGCCCCCGGTCTCCTGCAGCCCCTGACAACCTGCCCCCGGTGTCCTGCAGCCCCTGACAACCTGCCCCCGGTCTCCTGCAGCCCCTGACAACCTGCCCCCGGTGTCCTGCAGCCTCTGACAACCTGCCCCCGGTCTCCTGCAGCCCCTGACAACCTGCCCCCGGTCTCCTGCAGCCTCTGACAACCTGCCCCCGGTCTCCTGCAGCCCCTGACAACCTGCCCCCGGTCTCCTGCAGCCCCCTGACAACCTGCCCCCGGTCTCCTGCAGCCTCTGACAACCTGCCCCCGGTCTCCTGCAGCCCCTGACAACCTGCCCCCGGTCTCCTGCAGCCTCTGACAACCTGCCCCCGGTCTCCTGCAGCCCCCTGACAACCTGCCCCCGGTCTCCTGCAGCCCCTGACAACCTGCCCCCGGTCTCCTGCAGCCCCCTGACAACCTGCCCCCGGTCTCCTGCAGCCTCTGACAACCTGCCCCCGGTCTCCTGCAGCCCCTGACAACCTGCCCCCGGTCTCCTGCAGCCTCTGACAACCTGCCCCCGGTCTCCTGCAGCCCCCTGACAACCTGCCCCCGGTCTCCTGCAGCCTCTGACAACCTGCCCCCGGGTTCCTGCAGCCGGTTCCTTCAAAAAAGCTATTTAAAAATGTCATTTAAGGCAAAGCTTTACTGAAAGACATTAGCATTCTATTAAATAAGGCAATCCTGCCACCTTGTGGTCTCTGATTAAAAAAAAAATACAATGATGACACCTGGTGTTCATTGCGGTACTGCAGACCAATGTCAAAATTGAGCGCCCGGTAAACTGCGTGAAATGGGCGTGAAAAGGGGCCGGCGGTTGAGTGCCTGGTAAGGGACGGAAATTTTCGTGTTCTACGATTTGCGCCAAATTTGTACCGGCGGGCCGTCGGGCACTCGGGAACGCGTTGGCGGCACCAAAAGCTACCTCAAAGCTACGTAGCGGGCTAAACACGCACCTCAGCAAAAAAGATCCCACCAGAGTCAAGCTGTTGAGTATGGTGAAGCCTACAGAGAACCTGATGCTGAAGAGCTGGAGAGTGTGGAGTTCTCTTAAGTTCTAGAGAGTAGAAAGGTACCTAAGGGTGACCGGGCAGAGCCTCAAGAGAGGTTGAAGGTGTCGAGTATGAAAGCTGCCAACTCCACGCAGCTGGATCAGGTGCGTCACCTGGAGTCCGAGCTCTCGGTAGTCAAGGCTCAGCTCAGAGAGAAGGATGCGCAGGAGCAGAAGCTGCTCCATACCCTCCACTCCACCGAGGAGAAGCTGTGCTCTGCTTGGCAGGAGAATGCAGAAAACGTGTCTCAGCTGGAAATGACCTGCTGGAACAAAGTGCAGGAGTTCCAGGACCTCGCCAAAGAGTTGTCTCGGGAGTAGGAAAAAGTGACAGATTTACAAGCCGAAGTAAAGCATTTGAAGGAACAAAAATCTGACAAAAACTCAGTTTTTGAGTCTGGGAGCAAGAACAGTGATTCTTCAGAGAGCCCAGCAGAGACCCTAGAGGCAGTCGAAGGTAATGGATGGAAGACCCAAGAGAAAGCTAAACCTGGTGATGAAGGAACAGATAGAACTCTCAAGCAGCAGAGTTTGGGTGGGCAAGCTGGCCCATCTGAAAATATAATTAAAGAAGTTATGGTGCGACACATGCTGGCCAAAAGAGAACAGGATCATGAAATAAAGATGCTTAAAGAGACGGTAAAAGAGCATGTCGAACGAGAAAGGGTCCTGGGCACAGAGTGGATGAGCTGGAGAAGGAAGTCTCTGAGCTCAGAGGTCACCTGTCAAAGTGTCAAACCGTGAACAAGGCCACATTTGAAGATATGGTGGTGCTCAGAGAAGCATTAGGAGGACTTCTACAAGAGAAGGAGTTGGTGGTCGCAGACTTACAGCGGCAGTGCCAGAGTGGTAATGAGGCAAAGCTGTAAAGGCCCATCTTGGCAAAGGGTCTTGAAGAGGGTAAAGCTCAGGGAGAGTTTGCACTAAGAGCTGGACAAGACAATCAGCCAGTCATGGCAGATGTCTTGATGGAAATGTCCTAGGCAAAACAGGAGCCGTCCGTCCGTGAAGAGAATAGCACTTTGAAATTCAAGTGAGTTGTTGAGGTACCCGAGGACCTGAGAGAGGCATGTGCCAGGCAGTCTGTGCTTGAAGAATTCAAGAAGGCTGTGGGGGCGTGTAAGGTGTACTGGCCCCCAGAAGCTAAACAGTTACTGGTACTGTCCACAAATGATGTCACAGCGAGGAGAGTAGCTATCCTGAGTGGAGATGTGTGCGTGCAACGTGGATGTTTCGATTGAGGAATGAAGACGCTGCTAGGCAGCTGGAGCATATGAGGAAAGCTCAGAGTCTTCTGCCTATTCCTATGGTGGAAAAAGTCATTGGAAGAAATGGTTGAGCCATGCAAGAGATGGTGGATAAGTCTGGAGTGGTGAGATTAAGAATTCCAGGTGACCATGAAGACCAGAAACCCAGAGAAAAGGGTATGATTCGATTCTTCGTCTTGGGTACGATGGAGAGTCTCGGAGCTATACTCTGTTGGAGTATCGAATGGTTTTTTAGAATCATAGAATCATAGAATGGTAGAGTTGGAAGGGACCTCCTGGGCCATCTGGTCCAACCCCCTGCTCAAAGCAGGATTCGCTAAATCATCCCAGTTAGATGTCTGTCCAGCCTCTGTTTGAAGACTTCCATTGAAGGAGAACTTACCACTTCTCGTGGCAGCCTGTTCTACTCATTGATCACCCTTACTGTCAAAAAGTTTTTTCTAATATCTAATCTGTGTCTCCTCCCATTCAGCTTCATCCCATTGCTTCTAGTCTTTCCTTGTGCAAATGAGAATAAAGTTGATCCTTCTACAATGTGACAGCCCTTTAGATATTTGTAGACAGCTATTAAGTCTCCTCTCAGTCTTCTCTTTTGCAAACTAAACATTCCCAAATCCTGCAACCTTTCTTCATAAGACAGGATTTGCAGACCGGTCACCATTCTGGTCGCTCTTTTCTGAACTTGCTCCAGTTTGTTGATGTCTTTTTTAAAATGTGGTGCCCAAAATTGGACACAATATTCCAGATGAGGTCTGACCAAAGAGGAGTAGAGGGAAATAATTACTTCACGTGATCTAGACTGTATGCTTCTGTTAATACATCCTAGAATTGCATTTGCCTTTTTTGCTGCTGCATCACACTGTTGACTCATATTCAGTCTGTGATCTATTAGTATACCCAAGTCTTTTTCACATGTGCTGTCACTTAGCCCTATTCCTCCCATTCTATATATGCTTTTTTCATTTTTATTGCCCAGATGTAGTACTTTGCATTTCTCCCTGTTAAAAACCATTCTGTTAGTTGCTGCCCACTTCTCCAGTTTATTTAAATCTTTATGAATCCTCTCTCTCTCTTCTCTAGTATTAGCTATCCCTCCTAGCTTTGTGTCATCAGCAAATTTAATCAGTTTACCCTCAATTCCTTCATCTAAATCGTTGATAAAGATGTTGAACAATACAGGGCCCAGGACAGAGCCCTGTGGTACCCCACTTGAGACATTCTTCCAACTGGATGTGCAGCCATTTACGACCACTCTTTGGGTCCGATCACTAAGCCAGTTATGAATCCACCTAACAGTTGCCTTGTCCATTCCATACTTAGTCATTTTTTCAATAAGGATTGTATGAGAGACTTTGTCAAATGCTTTGCTGAAGTCAAGATATACTATATCTACAGCATTTCCTTGATCCACCCAATCAGTAATACCGTCATAGAAGGAAATTAAATTAGTCTGACATGACTTATTAGTTACAAACCCATGCTGACTCTGTTTAATCACTTCATTCTTATCTAGGTATTGACATACATGTTGTTTAATAATTTGTTCAAAGATCTTTCCTGGTATAGAAGTCAGACTCACCGGCCTAAAGTTGCCTGGGTCCACCTTCTTCCCCTTTTTGAAGATAGGAACAACATTTGCTCTTCTCCAGTCTTCTGGCACTTCTCCTGTTCTCCAAGAATTTTCAAAGATTATGGAGAGGGGTTCAAAAATTTCTTCTGCTATCTCCTTCAGTACTCTGGGGTGTAATTCATCTGGACCTGGAGACTTGAATTCATTTAGGTTAGCTAAGTGTTTCCTCACTATCTTTCTGTTTATAGATATCCTGGATTCTTCTATTCCCTTAATAGGACAGTGAATAACAGTTGATGTTACATTTCCTTTCTGAGAGAAAACAGATGCAAAATAGGAATTTAAAAGTTCAGCCTTCTCAACATCCTGTCTTACCATTTCATCATTTTCATCCTGTAAAAATCCTATAGCATCTTTGACTTTTCTTTTACTTTTGACATATCCCCAAAATCCTTTATTATTGCTTTTGACATCTCTTGCAAGCCTCAATTCATTTTCAGCTTTAGCTAATCTGATTTGTGCCCTGCAGGTTCTGCAGACAGCATTATATTCTTCTTTAGATATGCCTCCCTCTTTCCATTTTATAAACATTTTTTTCTTCCTTTTTAGCATGTGCTTAAGTTCTGTGTTCATCCATCCTGGTTTCCTTAAATGCTGAATGGTGTATCTAAAGGAGATAGAGCAGTTAAGGCTCGAAAGATTGCTTCTTACAGGACAGCTTTGCCACATTGGTGGATGATGGCTGCCGCCTTCAACCCAAGGTAATGGGAACTGAAGGGGCCCTCCAAATAATGGAATTGCTGACAGCCAAAGACATCTAGAAAGAAGAAACCTTGGAAGTTCAGGAAGGAAAACAAGGATGTCAAGAATCTGAAAATGGCAGATCTACTCTCAGGGCAAAGCTGAAGGACCTGGACAATAGCCCCTGTAACATACTAGATGTGTCAGACTCAGACAGTAGGTTCGACTGTAAGTGAGTCTCGTGACTGCACCAACCATTGGAAGCGGTCATGGAGAGAAAGGTCGGGTGAAGGTTATACTTGAGAAATGTGGTGACTAAAAAGGGTCTGGTGACACAGACAGACTGTGACTCAAGGGCTCAAGGGCTGAAGCTCAAAGCCTACATACGGACCTCTGGGGGCAGGGGAGGCCTAACAAATTGATGACTATGAAACGTAAGGCGACAAAGAATTTAGTGACTGATGGACTATGTTTTCGGGACTGAGAAGGCCCTCTCGACAGGTAGGGCATGGTGACATGCGTGACATGTCTCGAGGCCCCTGGTTTATGTCAAGTGTTCAACCCCACAAGTTTGAACAGAGGGGGGTATGTGAGACAGTGACTGGTGTTGTGGTGAATGGACGGTATGTGTTGCAGAGGAGAAGGTCCTCTGGGCTCTTAGCCTGTTGCTCTGGGACCTGTACTTCCATGAGACTTATTTAGCTTATAAGGCATTGTGCTTACAGGGTTAGCCAGAGAGCTGGGCGGATCTGGCTAGTCACAGACCTCCAATCAAGGGGTGGGTCTCATACGTTATAATGAGACTGTGGTTTAGTCACATGGTCTCTGTGTTGGAAGGTCCTGCAAGAGGACTGGATTCCTGAATAGCACATGGTGAGGCCATGTACCTGCAGTCTGTGATGGCTAACTGCATTGGGGAAGCTACCGACCTTCGCCCTTCTGAGGGTCTGGAACTGTCGGGTTTGACCTGCTGAGCCAGTCATTGCCCGGGACAGGGATTCCAGTTAGGCAGCTTCCCTGGAAGCCAGGACTGACAAAAAGACAGCATGTGGAGCTGAGCTCCTGGAAGCTAACCTCAGACAAGGGGGTTGTAAGAATGGCAGGGAGGTATATCTGCTACATGAGCAGACTGGTGTCTTGTTATGTTCATGAATGTAACTAAACGGTCTGTAGTCTATCCGGTTTATGCCGTGTCTAAATTAACCGGATGGTCTGTTTAAGTGAGAAACCGTTCCTGTGTGCCTTAATCCTGTTGCCAAGTGAGTGACCCCAAACCATACAGTGAGCATTATCTTATGCCTCCACACAAAATACCCCCCCACACATAGTAACACCCACCCACACTAAATACTCCCCACTCACACTGTAATACCACCCCCCCACACACAGTAAATACCACACACACACAAACACAGTAATCTCACCTACTCCTCCAATTATTATTTATTTATATAGCACCATTGATTCCATGGTGCTGTTCATGAGAAGGAGTTACGTCAAAACACAAATATCACTTAGGCTGGGTTCACACGTAGCGGAACTCTCGCGGAAATTACCGCGAGAATTCCGGAATTCCATTCCGCGGGAAAATCGCATTTTAAATTCCGGCGATTTTCCCACAGAAAAACTAGCATTTTGCAAGCGTATTTGGCTTGCAGAATTGCTAGCGTTTTCCAAGCGATCTGTAGCATCGCTTGGAGAACTGATTGACAGGTTGGCCACACTCGTCAAACATAGTGTTTGACGAGTGTGACCAACTTTTTACTATTGAGGCTGCCTATGCGGCATCAATAGTAAAAGAATGTAAAAAATAATAATAAAAAAAAAATATTGTTATTCTCACCTTCCGATGTCCCGCGCAGCCTTCCCGCCTCTCTCCACGCTCCTGGTCCCAGTAATCATTTGCGACAATTACCGCGATGACGTCCGTTCTCACGTGATCGTGACGTCTCGCGGTCATTCGCGATAACGTTGTGCGAATGACCGTGAGAACGGACGTCATCGCTCGCAAAGGCTTACTGGGACCGGGAGCGTGGAGAGAGGCGGGAAGCCTGCGCGGGATGTCGGAAGGTGAGAATAACAATATTTTTTATTTTAAATTCTATTTTTTACAGGGATATGGTACCCAAAGCCCGGAGGACAGTATCCTCTCCTCCGGACCGTGGGTGCCATCCGCAAATGTTCTGCTTACTTTTCGCATGGTGTGCACAGCCACATGCGGAAAGTAAGCAGAACAATGCATTCCTATGGGTGTGGGATCGCCGCGATTCCGCAAAATTAATGAGCATGCTGCGTTTTTTACCACGAAGCAATTTTGCAGCGGTAAAAACCGCAGCATTAGCACAGCATTGCGGAATCCCATAGGAATGCATGGGATGCTTATGTTTCACGTTTTCGCGGCAAAAACGCTCGGAAAATACCGCCGCGGAAACGCGAAAAAACGGTACTTGTGAACGAGGCCTCACAGAAGACAAAGAAACAATGACAGACTAGTACAGAGGGAAGAAGTCCCTGCCTCTTGCCTGATTACATTCTACAGGATTATGGGGAAGGAGACAGAAGGTTGGGGGTTGCAGTAGCTCCGATGGTGTTGATGTGGCAGCGTGGTCATTACAGGTTGTACGCTTTCTTGAAGAGATGGGTTTTCAAGTTCCACTTGAATGATCCAATTGTGGTGGCTAATCAGATGTGTTGGGGCACACAGTTCCAGAAGATGGGGGATATTCAGGAGAAGTCTTGGAAGCGATTGGGTGAGGAGTGAGTAAGCATGAAGGAGAGAAGGAGGTCTTGGGAGGACCAGAGATTACGTGAGGGAAGATATTGGGAGATTAGTTCGGAACAATACAGAGGAGAAAGGTTATGGATGGCTTTGTAGGTCAGTGTTAGTAGTTTGAACAGGATGTGCTCGGAAATTGGATGCCAGTGAAGGGATTTGCAAAGGGGGGAAGCAGGGAAGTAGAGAGGACAGAGATGAATTAGTCTGGCAGCACTTTTAAGGACAGAATGGAGAGGTGCAAGAGGGTTAGAATGTAGGCCACAGAGAAGAATGTTGCAGTAGTCAAGGTGGGAGATGATTAGGGCATGCACAAGCATTTTAGTAGATTGAGGGTTGAGGAAAGAATGTAGTCTGGAAATATTTTTTAGCTAGAGGTGACAGGAGGTGGCGAGAGCTTGGATGTGCAGTTTGAAGGACAGGGCGGAGTCAGGGGTTACTCCGAGGCAGCAGACTCCTGGTACAGGGGAAAGTGTGATGTCACTTATTGTGATAGATAGATCCAATCTTAGGTGTCTTCAGCTCCACTAGCATGAAGCACTTACCACCATTGTGCCTCAGGGAGTGACATCATCAGCGTGATCACATGACCTGATCACGCAGCTAGAGTCGCTCTGAAAGATGCGAGTGCAATTGAATACTGGGAGCCGGCAAGCTGCAGCCTCTCTGTGCCGTCTGTCAACTTGAGGTGCAGGGGCAGAGCTTCACGGAGGAAGCCAGCAGCCCTCCGCACATCAGCCATACACTAGTGTGAAACTAGCCTTAAACAAATACTTTTTTATGTACCCTTTGAATTTATGACAACATTAAGTGTTGTTGGGTAGGAGTATTTCAGCATGACAAACCTAGAAATTGCAATCTTTGTTCACTCTGCCTTGCATAGCGCTCCAAATTTGTCAGATTGCAAGGGAATCACTTGTGTAGAGCTCTCTTTAGGTCAACCCACAAATTTTCAATTCTATACAGTTCTGGGCTCTAACTGGGCTATTTTCAAAACTTTGGTCTTCTTAAGATCGCTGTTGTGCTACAAAGTGAAATTACTCTTCATTTTCAACTAACAGGTTTTGATGAAAAATTGACTGATATTTAGAGCTCTCCATAATTCTCCCCAACTCCAGCTGCAAGAAAATAGTCACAAATGCTGCCTCCACCATGCTTCAATGCTGCCTCCACCATGCTTCCCTGTGGGTATAGTGTTCTTTTGGTGATACACATTGTTAACGATATGGTTGGTGCAAAGTTACATCTTGGTCTCATCACACAACACATTTTCCCTCATGATTTTGGCAGACTTGATGTAGGTTTTGGCAATAGATTGCCACGTTTGTGTTTTTTCTTTGTAAGAAAAGGCTTGCGACTTGCCAACCTACCCCACAGGCCATACTTATGAAGAATACATGAGATTGTTGTCACTTGCAGTACCCAACCAGTACTTGCCAGAAATTTTTGTAGCTCCTTAAATGCTGCTGTAGACCTCTGGTAGTATAGCTCAAAAAACAAAATGCGCATAATATGGCATTACCCAGGCAATTAACATTGTAGATTGTATAGTATTGCTCACCTGGCTACAGGATTACCTGTGGGCACATGGTACAAATTTGTATAGTCTGCTGTTATATCTATATGTTTTGTATTATATCATATATCCATGGTATATATGATTATCATTTTTTCGTTAGTCTGATGGATTTTAATTATTTCCTAATAAAGGTTTATTTTGAAAGGGTTACAGTTTCTTGTAAGCTGCTAGTCTCTTCTCTTTGATACTATTGTGAGCACTCAGCTCACATACAGTTGAAACCAGAAGTTTACATACAGTTGTGCTCAAAAGTTTTTATATCCTGGCAGAATTTTTACTTTCTTGGCCTTTTTTCAGAGAATATGAATGATAACACCAAAACTTTTTCTTCACTCATGGTTAGTGGTTGTGTGAAGCCATTTATTGTCAAACCAATGTGTTTTCACGTTTTAAATCATAATGACAACCCAAAACATTCAAATGACCCTGATCAAAAGTTTACATACCCCATTTCTTAATACCGTATGATGAGGGAGCTATTGAGGGAGGGCTAAATTAACCCCTCACGGTTGACCAAGTGATTTCCAAATTAATCCACAGGGCGTTGCTAGCAACTGGGAATGACCAGACGGAGACGTATGCCTCTGTATGGGAGGATCAAGGCAGATCACTAACCCCATTTATTATGTCACCTTTTTATAGTATTTTGCTTAAATATGCAAAGTACTCAGCTACCAATAGCATCGTCGTGACACATTTACTTTATAAGCCAATAGTATTGCAAGAAAATCGGAATATGTCCCTAGCTACGTGACGCAGAGAATAGAACAATAGCACATTCATCAGGGTCTCATATATCATATCTTGTTCAGACTGGGACAGTCTGGTTTCTTAACAACCGCAAACTTTCACCTAACTACAAAATTTAACTCGTAAGCAACAAAATGGCGTCGCAAGCACTAAAATGGAGGTCTGGAGAACAAGATGTCCCGTACAACTGAATACTGTACTTCACAATCCCCCCTAGATAAATTTAGTTAACTAATGTGCAGCATCAGAGGTGCTATCCCAGGCCATAAGCTCAAGGGGTACTGGTCTTCACATGGCTGATGCCATGTTATCAGTCATGGCTGTTGCAGCGCACCCATCTCCCCGTATGCTACAATTTACAAATAACAATTTTTGATGATGGTGGTGGAGATCTTTTGAAGGTAGCCATGCGCTTGGCTTCAACATCTTCATCAAGTAGCCTTTTGAGATCGGTATAGAGAAGAGCAGGGGCAACGATGACTTTGGTATCATCGCTAGCTATCCTAGTGCAGAATTTCCTAATACATACAGAAATACACCAAAGAACAAGTTTTAGTATCACATATACAACAAGGATACAGGCAGCAATATACAGCAAGCTTTGTAAAATCCCAGTTATCCAGCCCCCAATTCCCTTAAATCAATTGGCTGGATTGAGAACCACCAACTGTCCTTATTATGATCATTGTCTTTATTATATTGATCTCTGAGCCTTTGAATATCTTCTAACTTTAACTTTAATTTCTACCAATAATAATACAGAAAATGTGGAAAACCAAAACATTTTGCCCCCTTTATTTGCTATTGGCTTGTTGGGTGATGAGGAGGACTTGATAGGGACCGTCATACAAGGGTTCTTGTCCATGCTTTCTGACATACCTTTTCACAACTACCAAATCACCAGGCTTAAGATTATGACAGGTGTCGGTTTCTGATGAATCTGGAAGAGAAAAAGAAACTAGAGCATGGGTGTTAGCAAGATTTTTACTAAGCTGAAAAACATACAGTTGTGGCCAAAAGTATTGACACCCCTGCAATTCTGTCAGATAATACTCAGTTTCTTCCTGAAAATGATTGCAAACACAAATTCTTTGGTATTATTATCTTCATTTAATTTGTCTTAAATGAAAAAACACATAAGAGAATGAAGCAAAAAGTAAAACATTGATCATTTCACACGAAACTCCAAAAATGGGCCAGATAAAAGTATTGGCACCCTCAGCCTAATACTTGGTTGCGCAACCTTTAGCCAAAATAACTGCGACCAACCGCTTCCGGTAACCATCAATGAGTTTCTTACAATGCTCTGCTGGAATTTTAGACCATTCTTCTTTGGCAAATTGCTCCAGGTCCCTGATATTTGAAGGGTGCCTTCTCCAAACTGCCATTTTTAGATCTCTCCACAGGTATTCTATGGGATTCAGGTCTGGGCTCATTGCTGGCCACCTTAGAAGTCTTTCTCTCAAACCATTTTCTAGTGCTTTTTGAAGTGTTTTGGGTCATTGTCCTGCTGGAAGACCCATGACCTCTGAGGGAGACCCAGCTTTCTCACACTGGGCCCTACATTATGCTGCAAAATTTGTTGGTAGTCTTCTGACTTCATAATGCTATGCACACGGTCAAGCAGTCCAGTGCCAGAGGCAGCAAAGCAACCCCAAAACATCAGGGAACCTCCGCCATGTGTGACTGTAGGGACCATGTTCTTTTCTTTGAATGCCTCTTTTTTTCTCCTGTAAACTCTATGTTGATGCCTTTGCCCAAAAAGCTCTACTTTTTTTCTCATCTGACCAGAGAACATTCTTCCAAAACGTTTTAAGCTTTTCAGGTAAGTTTTGGCAAACTCCAGCCTGGCTTTTTTTATGTCTCGGGGTAAGAAGTGGGATCTTCCTGGGTCTCCAACCATACAGTCCCTTTTCATTCAGACGCCGACGGATAGTACGGGTTGACACTGTTGTACCCTCGGACTGCAGGGCAGCTTGAACTTGTTTGGATGTTAGTCGAGGTTTTTTATCCAACATCCGCACAATCTTGCGTTGAAATCTCTTGTCAATTTTTCTTTTCCTTCCACATCTAGGGAGGTTAGCCACAGTGCCATGGGCTTTAAACTTCTTGATGACACTGCGCACGGTAGACACAGGAACATTCAGGTCTTTGGAGATGGACTTGTAGCCTTGAGATTGCTCATGCTTCCTCACAATTTGGTTTCTCAAGTCCTCAGACAGTTCTTTGGTCTTCTTTCTTTTCTCCATGCTCAATGTGGTACACACAAGGACACAGGACAGAGGTTGAGTCAACTTTAATCCATGTCAACTGGCTGCAAGTGTGATTTAGTTATTGCCAACACCTGTTAGGTGCCACAGGTAAGTTACAGGTGCTGTTAATTACACAAATTAGAGAAGCATCACATGATTTTTCAGACAGTGCCAATACTTTTGTCCACCCTCTTTTTTTATGTTTGGTGTGGAATTATATCCAATTTGGCTTTAGGACAATTCTTTTTGTGTTTTTTAATTTAAGACATTAGGCTGAGGGTGCTAATACTTTTGTCTGGCCCATTTTTGGAGTTTCGTGTGAAATGATCAATGTTTTACTTTTTGCTTCATTCTCTTATGTGTTTTTTCATTTAAGACAAATTAAATGAAGATAATAATACCAAAGAATTTGTGTCTGCAATCATTTTCAGGAAGAAACTGAGTATTATCTGACAAAATTGCAAGGGTGTCAATACTTTTGGCCACAACTGTATAATACTACTGCAAAAATAAGATTTTTCCGATTTAAAGTTACAGTGCAATGCGTGCTTCAATCTATTGTTGTCACTCTTGCACCGTCTATTTGCACATTTATGTCTATCTGTGTGTTCCTGGAACCTAGTATGATCTGAAGTCACCTTAAATCCCCTGTGCACAATGTACAGACATTAAATTTTCTTGTCTTTGAGACAAAGATTGTGCATGTAGGCAGGTTCACAATGCCACCCAAATGTTGTAAGTACTTTAAATTGGTAGAAGAACAAGATTCCGTTACATATTTGTATGCCAGCTTTTTATAAGTATTCTTCCATTCCTAAATAACGGCGCATTGAATTTAATATTACATGTATAGATATGACTGTTAATATCTTTTATAAAATATACATAAAATGGTCATACATTAGCAGTTTATAGCAGAAGATGTTGTGAATTCTCTTGATCGGAGTTCTGAGCCGAAACTCCCTCTGCTCCCTCTGGTGGTTACTGAGATTAGTGGAGCTGGCAAGGTGGACGGAAGATCCCCACCTGACGATGATAATTGGAAACCTGGGATTACTAGCTGGGTGCATATAATTGAGCTGGCTGCTCTTTGAGGTTGCTGGTGATTTCCTCCCTGTGCATTTGGAGTTCTTTTGTCCCCTGCCTGATCTGCATTGTTCAGCTAAGTGATTCTTTTGCTAATCCTTTGCATCTAATCTGGTTTTGCCTTTTTTTTGCTTTCTGCTTTGTTGCCAGGATTCAGCGTGCTCCCTGCTGAGGGCAGCGCTGGGCCCTGCTTCATATGTTGCAGCTTGTTCAGTCCCCTGTCATGTTAGTATCTTTTTGCTTTGCTTCCAGTTCATACCAGAGTGCTGATCTAGCGGGGGTGAGGTCATGTGACCTCAGGTTTTTTGTATATCAGAAGTGTTGGACTTTTTTAGGGTTTTGTGTGTGATTGCAGACAGTATCTTTTCTGTCCTGTCCTGTCTAGACAGCTTGCCCCCCCCCCCCGTTTGCTCAGTCTGTTCTCTGCCTGTGTTTGTGTCTCATCTTGTCTCACCGACAATATATGTTTGGGGGCTGTCTATTCCTTTGGGGATCTGCTCCAGGGCAGTTTAGATTTCACCTTTCTGTCTTTAGGCTTAGATAGTTCTCCGGCTGTGACGAAGTGTCTAGGGCATCGTAGGAACGCTCCATGGCTACTGCTAGTTATGTGGATAGGATCACGGGCCTGCAATCCCCTTAGTTACCAACCTCTCTGGTTCTCTGGTGGTTTAGCCTGTTCCTGCCATCCTCCTCAGTGACCCATTCATAACAGAATCACCAGCCTAACCGCAGACTCTAGGGTACTCAAAAGAAGTTAAGAATTGTAAAAAAAAATTTTAATATAGAGATGAGCGACTTTGCCTTTTTTAGGGTCAAGTCGGGTTTCATGAAACCTGACTTTCGCAAAAGTCGGGTTGAACGAAAACGGCCGACTATAGGGAAAAGTCGGAGGTCCAACTGAAACACGAAACTGTCATGATCTCAGTGCGGGTTTGACTCGCACACGTGGGGTTAATGTTTGGAACCAGTGCTGATGACTGGCATTTCTGGGGTTAAAGGTTGTGATCCCGATGCAGTCTTACCTGCACACCTGGGGCTATGATTGCGGCCTCTCCCTGGTTCTGGGGAGGCTTCTTATAGCCTCAGGACGCTCCCATCCCTGTCAGTTATACTCTTGCCCTTGGCATTGTGTGGTGACCCCTGAGTGTGTTAGTGCTGTGTTCTGGTTACTTGATTCTCTGTATATGACTCGGTCTGTTCCATGGATATCGCTTTGGATTCTGCCTGGTACCTCCTATGTCTGTTTGGTCTTGATCTCTGCTTGACCCTGATTATCCGCTCTGTCTCATCCCTGGTACTGTACTGTGATCCTTTGTATGACCTTTGGCTTTGTCTGACCTCCCGTCTGTTTGTCCCTCCTGTACTTCATTTGCCCATACTGTTGTGACCTCCATTTTGCCTGACTCTGAGTTGTTGTATGGTGTACTGTCATATCTGAAAGCAGGACGCTAAGCTACGCCCCCTTGCAGTCACATGACCATAGGTCCCGTTCAAGCTTGTTCATTTTCAGTGTCCGCAGGTCCCGTGCCTCTTTACTTTCCAGCGCTGACTGGACCCTGACACTAATAGTTGAAGCACGCCCGGTCACCTCTGCTGCCCTGCTCCCCAGGTAACTCTTAGCACTGCTTCTGTACTCAGGACACGCGCACTGGCTCTATGAGCAAGTGTAGTGCGGTGTCTCTGACAGAAACCCAATGCAAGTCAATGGGGAAGCAAAGTCGGCAGGGAGTGGGAGTGGCTTTAGGACAATTCTTTTTGTGTTTATTCATTTAAGACAAATTAAATGAAGATAATAATACCAAAGAATTTGTGTTTGCAATCATTTTCAGGAAGAAGCTGAGTATTATCTGACAGAATTGCAGGGGTGTCAATACTTTTGGCCACAACTGTGTATATATGGGGGAACTGGGTCAACCATACCATATATATCGGAGAACTGGGCCTATCATATTATATATATGGGGTATACTGGGGCCATCATACTATATGTATGGGGTGAACTGGGGCCATCATTCTATATGTGTGGGGGGAACTGGGGCCATCATACTATATATATGGGGAACTGGGGCCATCATACTTTATATATGGGGGAATTGGGGCCATCTTACTATATTTAGGGGAACTGGGGCATCATACTATATATGGGGGGAACTGGGGCCATCATACTATATATATGGGGGAATTGGGGCCATCTTACTATATATACGGTAACTGGGGCCATCCTACTATATATATGGGGGGGAACTGTGACCAACATACTAAGCAACAAAAGGTCATTGCTAAAGAAGGTGGCTTTTCACAGGGTGCTGTATCCAAGCATATTAATGGAAAGTTGAATGGAAGGAAAAAGTGTGGTAGAAAAAGGTGCACAAGCAACTGAGATAACCACAGCCTTGAAAGGATTGTTAAGAAAAGGCCATTTAAAAGTTTGGGGGGAGATTCACAAGGAGTGGACTGCTGTGGACACAGAGACGTATCCAGGATATGGGCTACAAGTGTCTCATTCCTTGTGTCAAGCCACTCATGAACAATAGACAAGACGAGAAGCGCCTTCCCTGGGCCAAGGAGAAAAAGAACTGGACTGTTGCTCAGTGGTCCAAGGTGTTGATTTCACATGAAAGTAAATTTTGCATTTCATTTGAAAATCAAGGTCCCAGAGTCTGGAGGAAGAGTGGAGAGGCACACAATCCAAACTGCTTGAGGTCCAGTGTGAAGTTTCCACAATCAGTGATGTTTTGGGGAGCCATGCCGCCAGCTGGTGTAGGTCCACTTCATGCATCCCTGTGCCGACAAGGTTTTGGAGATGGAAATTTCATTCTCCAGCATAACTTGGCACCTGTCTACACTGCCAAAAGTACCAATACCTGGTTTAAAAACAACAGTATCACTGTGCTTGAATGGCCAGCAAACTCGCCTGACCTTAAACCCATAGAGAATCTAAAGGGTATTGTCAAGTGAAAGATGAGAGACACCAGGCCCAACAATTCAGATGCAAAAGGAGCCCTGACCAAGTATTGAGTGCATTTAGTGAACATACATTTTAGTAGGCCAACATTTTGGATTTTAAGATAATTTTTCAAGCTGGTGTTATAAAGTGTTCTAATTTACTGAGATAATGACTTTTGGGTTTTAATTGGCTGTAAGCCATAATCATCAACATTAACAGAAACAAACACTTGACATAGATTACTCTGTTTGTAATGACTCTATATAATATGTGTTTCACTGAAATTAATTAACCTTTTGATGATATTCTAATTTTGTGAGAAGCAACTATATATAGGGGTGTCGCGACTAGCGACCGCGTTCGCGGCCGAGCCGGCACCTCCACGTCGACCGACCACGCCGACGTGGGGCGAGCATCCCAGGTGGGAACGGAATGTGGATCCACTGGACCACAGGGGGACCCTGGCATACCCAGACGAGGGAAGAGTAGAGACCGGGGTCTGTGGCAGCTGAGCATGTGGACGAGGAGGCAGAACGACACCGCACAACTTCAGGTATAGACAAAGTTTACTTGAGCAAGACATGGTACAGAAACAAAATAGTTATGCAAGGCTCTCGATTCTGCACATCAGGGAAGGGTACACGTCTCAGGATAACAGACGAAGGCAGGAGGACATCACGGGTTGATGCAGTCCAGGGTTGTCTGGCACGGGCATACTAGGGCGGCCTCTTCCTCAGGCCCCAGGCATAGCACAGGCTCAGCAGGAGAACATCAGACACCAACCTCAGACTGACTTCAGACAATGGCAGGGGTCATCATGGGTTGATGCAGTCCAGGGTCATCTGGCACGGGCATATCAGGACGGCCTCTTTCTCAGGCCTCAGGCATAGCACTGGCTCAGCAGGAGAACATCAGACACATACCCAGGACAGATGTCAGACGATGGCAGGAGTCATCATGGGTTGATGCAGTCCAGGATCCTCTGGCACGGGCATACTAGGATGGCCTCTCTCTCAGGCCTCAGGCATAGCACAGGCTCAGCAGGAGAACATCAAACACCGATCCGAGAAGGACGTCATCACTGGGTGGACCTCAGATAATTGGCGGAACATCGGGACACGGGCAGAACATCAGGAACACGGACTGGACATCAGGAACACGGACATCAGGCCACCAGGAACACGGACATCAGGCCACCAGGAACACGGACATCAGGCCACCAAGAACACGGACATCAGGCCACCAAGAACACGGACATCAGGCCACCAGGAACACGGACATCAGGCCACCAGGAACACGGACATCAGGCCACCAGGAACACGGACATCAGGACACGAGGAACACGGACATCAGGACACCAGGAACACGGACATCAGGACACCAGGAACACGGACATCAGGACACCAGGAACACGGACATCAGGACACCAGGAACACGGACATCAGGACACCAGGAACACGGACATCAGGACACCAGGAACATGGACTGGACATCAGGACACAGGCAGGGCATCAGGACTCGGATCTTAGATAGAGCATCAGCACACTGGCATCGGACTCCAGACATCTGGCAGCGACCGACAGGATCCGGACATCAGGCTGCGGGCATCAGCTACGGACATCAGGCCGCAGTCATCAGGCTCCGGACCACTGGCAGCGATCGGCAGGCTCCGGACATCGGGCAGAGAAGCATAGGATCCGGACATCTGGCAGAGGACATCAGGCACAGCACATCTGGAAGGGGTCGTCAGACACCGGACATCAGGCCGTGGTCATCAGGCTCCGGTCATCTGGCAGAGACCTAGAAAGGAACCCCAGCGGTCTGGTGCAATCCCTGCCGGGTTGGACTGGAACTGGCAGGGAATTGCACTGAATCCCCAGCTGAGCACAGAGTGGCAGAAACCCAGCGGACACACCGGACTCCTACTTCCTAGATGAACCCAGGTTAAATCACAGCAAGTCAGGTAGCATAGAGTCACAGTCACTGGGCACAGGGTTCAAGACATGAAGGGACCTCAGGAACATCCCACAGAGGACATAGTTCAGACAGGGTCAGGTAAAGGAGCTGGTCCAGAATTCAGGGAACAAGACACAACATAGACGGGCCTGGATATGCAGCCTCCAGGAAGGGCGATCTTGGTATTACTGCCCCCAGAGCAGGCAAAGAAACAAGACACAATTCAGACAGAGTCAGGTGCAGGAACAAATTCAGGATCCAGGATTCAGGGAACAAGACACAGGTGCAAGGCAAGACTCCACACAAACACAGGGACCAAGATATTCTGCCTTCTGGGAGGGCGGACAAGGGCCAGGATATTCTGCCTCCTGGGAAGGCGGACAGGGCCGAGGGCCAGGATATTCTGCCTCCTGGCAGGTGGCAAAACACAGTTCACATGGGGACAAAGAGCACCAGCTCCCCCAGAACTGATCACAATCAGAGCAGGAGCTGAACACACATACTCACATCGCTAGGTTCAGGAACTCAATGCGAAGCTCTGGCGATGCCCCAAAGGGGGAGGGAACTTTATATAGCAGCTGCCTCACAGTGATAGGCTGGAGCAGCAATTGTAGCACACACCCATTCCTCATAAAAGCAGGGGAGGTGTGGCCGCGCGCACCCTAAGCAAGGCCAAACAAATCAGCATTGCAGAGGACACCTGGCGAGAGCTGCAAGCCTGAACATACGTGGTAAGCCATACACAATGTAGAGGACCTATTAACCCACCGATAGCTTTCCACAGCAGCAGCCAGGGACCGCACCAGCGGGTGGTCTTGCAAAGCAGCTGAGCCACGCACGCATGTACGGCTACGCAGCGGGGCAGGGACCTGAGCAGCATCCATAACGGTAACAGGCAACAGTATCCCTGCTAGTTAGGAGGAGAGGAGCAAAGGGTTAATGCAGACATGCAGAGTAACGCCGGGGAAGCAAAGTACAAACACACCGGCGTTACAAGGAGGAACTGGGGCGATCATAATTTATATATGGGGAGAACTGGGGCTATGATACTATATATATGGGGAGAACTGGGGCCATCCTACTAGATATACGGAGGAACTAGGGCTATCCTACTATATATATGGGGAACTGGGGCCATCCTACTATATATATGGGGGAACTGGAGCCATCATACTATACATATGGTGGGAACAGGGACTCTATGAATGTAGTAATCTAGATTCTGAAACCATATCTATGCTGTAAACTTGGTTCTGTTCCCGTATCTATATACCAGACCTAGTTGGTTCTGGTCTGATATCTCTGTAGCAAGTGTGATAAAACACTCCGGGATCGGCTTTGCTGGGGTCAAAGGTCACGTGCGTTCAGCATGAAACTCAGGCGCAGAGTCGGGGTCCGGGTATAACTGACACTGGGTCAGGTTTATTAACGGTGAAAGCAATGCATAAAGAAAAAAAACATAAAACAAATCCTTGCCTGTCCGGCACTAACTAAACAATGGACAACCTAACTACCAACTGGCGGGCTTCTCCCGTCCAGCCAAACCACAGTTGCAGTGGGCACTGCTTTCACTCACGTGTGTCTCTCACACAGACAGGCTCTCTGTGTTCCCAGGCTGAGACACTCACACAACCACCTGGCATCCTTTTATATCCACCTCCCATTATTCATTAGCAAGCAGGTGCGATACTAACCAGACTAGGCCACATAGGAAAGGAATCTGGGCGAGATATACCTGCCCTCATCCACTATTCCCACATGATTATCACATAAGCTTGATTCTGCTCCCTTATCTCTGTAGTAAGCTCAGTTCTTCCACCATAGCTCTAGTAAGCTCAGTTCTGCTCCCATATCTCTCTAGTAAGCTTGGTTCTGCTCCCATTATCTCTCTAGTAAGCTTGGTTCTCGTACTCTATCGATGTAGTAATCTAGATTCAGGGACCATATATATGCTGTATGCTTGGTTCTGTTCCCGTATCTATGTAGTAGACCTAGTAAGCTCCGTTCTGCTCCCTTATCTCTGTAGTAAGCTTGGCTCTGCTCCCTTATCTCTGTTGTAAGTGTGGCACCACAGGAGTCCGGTAGCCACAAGGGCATTGCCTTCCTCACAGGGGATAATGTCAGGCCTGAAGCAAGGAGGGATCCCCTGGCCAGGTATACACAGCATGCAACACAGATCCTGCTCTAGGCCAGCAGGGGGAACTCTGAACCTGACTTGAGGGGAGCTGCTCTATCTGGTCAGGAGGAGGAAGTTAGTTAGAGTTTCAGTCAGTCAGTGCTGGGAACTGGACGAGTGAGAAGCTTGTCCCCAGACTAGAGTGCATTCTGAGTCAGAGAGGAAGATAAAAGTATAGGGAAGCTTGGGAAGAGGAGTTGTGACCACGCTCATCCCAGAGCTCAGTGCTAGAACTGGACAACAGAGTCTATAGCTGCAGAGCACTACAGTCTCATCAGCTAAATCCGGAGGACAGATTGCAGGTCTTCTGGCCCCTATCACACACCTGAAGGCACAGCAGCAGGATAGAGCCCGGAGATGCCACGAGGAGCGACTCCTGTGAAAAGCTCAAGCTGCCTGTCATGCGAGTAACGTTTTCTAAAAGACAGTGAGAGGAACAGAGGACTGAGCTGAGCTTTAGGCAGCAAGGACCTCAAATAGAGCAGCGCAGTAAGGAGGCCTCCAAGCCACCTGGCTGAGTGGATCCTAAGTTGCTTCGGGCTGCCTGGACCTTCATTGACACCTGTAACCAGTGCTCCCATCGGCACCTCTATAAATTCAGTAAAGGTAAAGGAAATACAACCCTGATGTGTCCTCAGATTTGTTTGCTATACCATCTGCCCTGCACTACAACCACCATCATCTCATCACTTACACATACAATTACCCTGGGGCCTAGCTCTACCTGTGGAGAGCTGTAACAACTCTACTGCATCACCATCAGCCCCATCGGACTCTGAAGCCGGGTCGGCTAACACCTTATTTGCCGAATACCACAGGTAGCATCATGAACTAATTTCCTTTTAAATCATCCACTATAAACTTTATTGAACATTTTCATTGGATGCCCAGGGCCACGGACCAGGTCACCGCTATCGTGACACTTCCCCTTTAAGAACTGCCTGGTACCGAGTTCCCCACGGCCCTGGTGGGCGCTCCATAAGCTCAGTTCTGGACTGATATCTCTGTAGTAAGCTGGGTTCTGGTCTGATATCACTGTAGCAAGCTCAGTTCTGCTCCCTTAACTCTGTAGTAAGCTCGGTTCCTCCCCCATATCTCTCTAGTAAGCTTGGTTCTGCTCCCATATCTCGGTAATAAGCTCGGGTCTGCTTCCATATGTCTGTAGTAAGCTCGGTTCTGCTCCCATATCTCTGTAGTAAGCTCGGCTCTGCTCCCATAGCTCTGTAGTAAGCTTGTTTCTGCTCCCACAGATCCTTAGTAAGGTTTGTTATGTTCCCATATCACTCTAGTAAGCTTGGTTCTGCTCCCATATCTCTCTAGTAAGCTCGGTTCTGCTTCCATATCTCTCTAGTAAGCTCAGTTCTGCTTCCATAGCTCTTTTGTAAACTTGGTTCTGTTCTCATAGCTCTGTAGTAATCTCGGTTCTGCTTCCATAGCTCTGTTGCAAGCTTGGTTCTGCTCCCTTATTTTTGTAGTAAGCTTGATTCTGCTCCCATAGAGCTGTAGTAAGCTTGGTGCTGTTCCCATATCACTCTAGTAAGCTCGGTTCTGCTCCCATATCTCTCTAGTAAGCTCTGTTCTGCGCCCATAGCTCTGTAGTAAGCTCAGTCCCACTCCTATATCTCTGTAGTAAGCTCGGTTCTGCTCCCATAGCTCTGTAGTATGTTCGGTACTGCTCCCATAGCTCTGTAGTAAGCTCGGTTCTGCTCCCATATCCCTCTATTAAGCTTGATCCTGCTCCCATAGCTCTGTAATAAGCTCAGTTCTGCTCCTGTGGCGCCCCTGAGGCTCAGTCGCCACAGAGGTACTGCACCTTCTCCTTAGGTGTGGTGCCCCACCATCCAGGTAAGTCGGAGGCTCTTGACCACGCTCCAACACTCGCACCCCACACAATAGAGTAGTTCACCACAACCACATTGCGGCTCTTTGCTTAGAGAGAGGCAGAGCACCTTTGGTGGTTCCCTGCTTGGAACACTAGACGTGCTGGGAGGTGGGTGGAGTTCAGAATATATATATGAGTGGGATGGTTTAGAATGACAAGTCAGTCTGACAGGAGGTCAGTGAGGAAGGAAGCCACTCGGGAGGAGTGGGGATCCCTGGAAGAAGGGATGGAAGAAGAAGTGCTGCAGCTGCCTCAGTGACCTGAGCCAGCTGGCACGGGAAAGGAAAGGAAAGGAAAGGAAAGAAGGAGAAGGACGTTGACCTGAAGCCTGAGCTTCCATAGAAGGGAAAGGACAAGCACGGAATGTAGGAGTAAAAGGGAACACAGAGGACATGGGTTAGAGGAAGAATCCTGCCTAGAAGTTCTAAGTGCAAGGCCGGGGCCCGGTCCCCGAGGTTGTACGAACGCTAATGGTTCTGCAGAAGACACTGGTGGAGTAGTGGGCTGTAAATGCACTACTCCCATCTACGACTTGAGGGCACAACAGCAATAAGGATAGAGAGCCGGGACTTAGGAGTAGAGAGTCCCCGAAGCAGGCTACAGCTGTGTGCCATGCAAGTAGAGTTCTTGGGAACATCTGTCAGGAGGAACTCCAGTGTAACACGGTAGTGGAGATCTTCACACTTAAAGGTGCTATAGAGGAGACGTTCAGGAAAGGCACATAAGTTGGCAGAGTGTGGAAGGGAGCTTTCCATCTTGCCTGGAGGTTGACTGAGTCCCTGACCCGGAGAACATGGCACAGAAGCGGGCACTACAGACTGTGAGTAAAGCTTTGGAACTACATGCCCTGGTGTCCTCTATTCCTTCCTGCGTCCGTCTGCCTGACACTGCTACATCCCCTGCGCCAGACACTACATCACCTAAGTGTCTCCACATCTATACTGCTCTGGGACAACAGCGCTGCCTGTGGAGGGCTATACCATCATTGCTGCACCACACCATCTGTCCTGGAGGATCTGCATGCAGCGTCGGCTTAACGCCTCCCTTGCCGACGCTGGCACGGGAAAGGAAAGAAAAGAAGTAGAAGGACGTTGACCTGAAGCCTGAGCTTCCATAGAAGGGAAAGGACAAGCACGGAACGTAGGAGTAAAAGGGAACACAGAGGACGTGGGTTAGAGGAAGAACCCTGCCTAGAAGTTCTAAGCGAAAGGCCGGCTCCCGGTCCCCGAGGTTGTACGAACGCTAATGGTTCTGCAGCAGACACCAGTGGAGTAGTGGGCTGTAAATGCACTACTCCCATCTAAGACTTGAGGGTGTGGCGCCCCTGAGGCTTCAGTCGCCATAGAGGTACTGCACCTTCTCCTAAGGTGTAGTGCCCCACCATCCAGGTAAGGTGGGAACACCTGACCACGCTCCACACCTGCATTCCACACACAGGATAGTTCAGTGGGGCCACCTAACAGCTTCAGGCTGGGGGTTAGCAGAGCACCCCTCGTGGAACCCTGCTTCGTAACACGAGATGTGCTGGGAGGCGGGTGGAGTGAGATGATATAAAAGAGTGGGAAGAGTGAGAGTTATGGAGGAGTTGGTTGGTTAGTTGGAGAGAGAAGAGAGAAGATGGGTGTCTGAAGGACGTGCTGCAGCAGGTCCCAGTGATCTGGGCTGCTGGCACGAGAAAGACAGAAAAAGAGATTGATAAGATTGATAACCTAACCTTCCATAAGAGAGATAGAACAGATCGGAATGAAGGAGAATAGAAGGACGGTGGGAAGCAGGTTGAAGAAAGATAGAGAACCCTTCCAGTCCAGAGAGCGCAAAGGCCGGGGCCGGTCCCCGAGGTTGATTGGATCTTTATGTCCGGCAACAGACACCGGAGGAGTAGTGATCCGCTAACTCCTTGCTCCCATCATAGACTTGGGACACAACAGCAACTGAATAGAGAGCCGGGACGCAGTGAGGAGTCCCCGAAGCAGGCTACAGCTGTCTGTCATACAAGTAAAGACTAGGAACACCTAGAGAGAGGCATTCCAGGGTAACCAAGTACTGGAGTGCTTCGCACCTAAAGGCGCATTGGACGAGTCGTTCAGTAAGGTACATGTTGGCGGAGTGTGGAAGGGAGAATCCTATCCTGCCTGGAGGTTGGCTGGAGCCCTGACCTGGAGAACACAGTACGGAGGCAGGCAGTGGAGTGAACTGCAAACAGTGAGTAAAGCTTTGGAACCGCATACTCGGGTGTCCTCCAATTATTCCCGCACCACTACACCTGGGTACCAGCCTCCATACCATTCTGCGCCTCTCCTCATCCATTGCACCTACACTGCCCTGGGACTACAGCTCCACCTGTGGGGAGCTACACCATCTTTGCTGCACCACACCATCAGTCCCGGCGGATCTGCATGCAGCGTTGGCTCAACATCTTACTTGCCAAACACCACGGGTGGTGTCACGAACTATTCTAATAAACTTTAACACCATTAACATCACCGCCATTGATATTGGGCGCCCAGGGCCACAGACCGGGTCACCGCTGCTGTGACACATTCCCACCTTGACACCGGCCCGGTACCGAGTACCCCGCTGCCCTGGGTGTGCGAGGGCGACCCAATTTTGGCGTCACGAACAGGATGACGAGACCCAATGCCATCGGGTTCTGTGTGCCTTGGATTTACAACTTTTGAAAATGTGCAGAAGACCAAATTAAATAGACTGTAAAATGGACATTAGAAATGGCCACTGGTGCGGAGAAGAAGGGCGTGAAGAGATGGGAGGTCCTAAGAAAAGACTGCGAAGAGTCTTGGGCCATCCCTGCCTGAATTACTATGTGACCGATGCATGGCCCACCCCCCCCGAGGGGTTCGTACACTGGCTTGGTATGGAGGCGCTGGAAGAAGACGCCGCCCCCAGAAGGAGGGGCAGATGAAGCCTCTGGTGAGCAGAAGGGCGGAGCGAGGAGAACGCCAGAATGCCATCATGAAAGCAGATGAGAAGACAGAAGAACAGGGAGGGGAGAAGTCACTCGCCCCTAGTCCGCCTACGCGGAGGTTGCGACCGCTGATTCATCCTCAGCTGCGTCTGCCACCGCCTCACAACAGATATTGTCATTGGGGGAGCCACGTCCGGAGGAGATACATGAAGGCTCTGGAACAGAATGGAGGACCGGGACCGTGTCTCTGCCTGGATCGGGCGCGGTGGCACCGGCCTCCACCATCAACCCCAGCTGAGACCGGCCTGGTCCCGGCACGGATCCAACTGCGGCCTACTCCACCAGTCACTCTGGGAGTTGCGGCTGCTGCCATCTACCACCAGGAAGCAGAGCCGGAACCGCGGCTGGAAACGCCAGGTATGATCGCTACCCCCGGTCTGACCCTGGTTTTGGGAGCGGAACCCACAGATAGGAACGGGCCCACTGACCTTCGCCGACGATCCCCGGCTGCAGTGCCTATAGGGGAGATGATCAAGTTGTTCCTGGCTGGCGGCCTCGGGCTGCGGCACCATCTCCTGAACTTCCTATGGAACTGGAGGGACCCATATCCCCACAGACAGTAGAAATATCCATGGCCCTTTCCCTGCGCCCCAACAGTCCCTATCCCTCTGTATGGGAGATTGAGTATATGCGGCTAGCAAGTAGCCAACGGGACGAAGATACCACCTCTGAGAACAGTTCCAGTTCAGCTACCAGAACCCCAGGAGGGGACCATAATTGAAATAATTTACTAAATCTTGTTACCCAGGAGGGTTTGTTGCACCAGTTGTGCCTTTGCCTTTTTGTTCATCATGTTGCCCAGTTTTGATTGGCAGCGTTGCTTTTGAAATGGAACTGTGGAGATCATAGACACTGATTAATCCAAAAAGTTTTATTGTAAATAGTTGCACCTCTTTAGGTGCCCTTTCTTGGTTTTACATATAAAGACACTTTGCGAAGATAATGTTTTTGCATGGACACTTTTCGAGGAATGATGTCTACCTCAAGGGACACAGCAAGAAAGCCTGGCTGGGAGCAATGTTCAGCACCTTTGTGTCACGCTGCTGCCGCCGCAGCCTCCTCCGATACCTTCTCTTCTGCCGCAGTCTGCCCACTCTCTGGCGGCCTCCACACCGCGGTCCCGGCTGCCTCGGCCTTCTCCGCGCTCCTCCTTTCCCCGTCTCTCGTTCCCGGCGCCCGCTCCGGCTCGGTCTCCTGTGTCCCGTCAGGCGCGCGCCCCGGTCCAGCTTCCTGTTCCTCGGCGGGCGCGCGCGCACACTGTGGTCTGCAGCACACACGCTCTCTACCCCTCCTGAGGCCACACGCTCTCCTCACCTTGCGCTGGGAGGGGTCATGACCCGGAAGTTCCTGCCACGACTCCCTATATCAGGCCGCCTCTTCCTGCTGGCGGTGCCTGATTATCACTTGTGCCCTGCTAAGTGATTCTGGCCCTTGTCTCTGTGTGCACCCCCGTTGCCTCCCTGCCTGTAGCTTACCTGTCTTCTCCACTGTCCTCTCTCCTAGGATCTGGAAGTCTGAGCTCATGCTCCGGTCTGTCCTGGTCCCCTGGCTGAGTTCTCCAGTTCGTGCCTGCTTCCCTCCGTCTCGCCTGTGTTCCTGACCTGTCCGCCATCTGTATTCCTGTTTCTGGGGAGGTCCACCGCCAGCACCTCTGGCCCCTTGCCAGCTCTCCTGTATTCTCTCTGGGTACCAGCTGCCGTGGTGATAGTTACCCGCGGGGCCTGCCCCAAACACTCCCTGTATAGGGGGTGGTCCACCTGGCCAGCTCGCCCGTGGGAGGTTCGTTGCCACGGTCCAGCGGGTCCACTCCAGGAGATCTACCTAAGTCTCAAATCACAGAATAATCAGGCCATGGATCCCGCTGGTACCCCGACCCAGAAGGAACTTTTGTTCCTCCGAGAAAATCAGGCGAGGATCATGTCATTCCTCAAATCTATGGAGTCCCGTCTTTCCTCTTTGCAAGCCTCCGATCCAGGGACTGCCTCTCAGATCTCCAGCCTCCAGCAGGAGCTTGCCCAGCAGCGCGACACCCAGGCCCACATTCTGAATTACATGGCCTCGGTGGATAAACTCCTACTAGCTCTCCAGACCGCTGCTGCTGCCCCTGTTCAGGCGGCAGTTCATTAGCCAATGCCAGCTGCATTTTGAGTTGACGCCCCTGCAGTATCCTACCGACCGGGCCAAGGTGCCCTTTGTGGTATCCCATTTGGAGGGTGAGACGCTGGCTTGGGTAAATCCCTTGTGGGAACGTGACGACCCGTTAGTCTCCCAGCTTGCGACCTTCTTAGAGACCTTTCGTAGAGTCTTCGATGAGCCCGGTCGCCTGGTCTCGGCCACCGAGTCCTTATTTAACCTCCGCCAGGGTGCTCTCTCTGTGGGGCAGTATGCCATCCAGTTCCGTACAGTGTCCTCCGAGCTTGGATGGAACAACGAGGCTCTAGTGGGGGCTTTTTGGCGCGGCTTGTCGGCTCGAATCAAAGACGAGTTGGCTGGGAGAGACACACCCACGTCTTTGGAGGACCTCATCTCTCTGGCAACGCGAATTGATCTGCGTTTCCAGGAGTGCTCCCGCGAAGCCGCCAGGGAGAGAAGGCCTTCTCGTTTTTCCCCTTCTCCACGCAGTCCTCCTCGCCCACGACCTACCACCGTGGCGTCAGCTTTGGAGCCCATGCAAGTGGACTGACTCAGACCAGCGGAGCTGCGTCGCCAGGAGAGACTTACACATGGTCTTTGTCTCTATTGTGGCAGCGCCTCCCATCTTCTGCGTTCCTGTCCAGTGAGGCTGGGAAACACCTCAGCCTAGGACAGGTAAGAGAGGCCTCCCTAGGTGTCTGTGATACCTCTCTACCCTTGACCCTCTCTGTTTTGTTTGTCCTGGGATCCAAACGTTTTTCTGAGGTGGCCTATATTGACTCAGGGGCTGCAGGGAACTTCATCCAACTCGAGGCGGTAAAAAGATTGCAGATACCTGTCAGGTCCTTGGAGGTTCCCCAGCAGTTAGCTTCAGTCGACCGTGTTCCCCTGCACGAGACCGTCACTTTGGTCACCGAAGAGGTGGAGTTACAGATCAGGGTCCTGCACCGTGAGAAGATAGCCTTCTTCGTGCTGCCGTCACTGTCCCACACCTTGCTTCTGGGTCTTCCATGGTTGAGGATACACACCCGTCTTGGATTGGCGCTCTGGAGACATTCTTCGTTGGAGTCGTTTCTGCCAGACTAAATGTCTTCTTCCGGTACAACCTCTCATGACTTTGCTACCTGCCTTGGGTCCAGCGGATCTGCCCCCGGCCTACTGGGCCTTTGCTGACGTCTTTGACAAAAAGGAGGCAGAGACTCTTCCACCGCACTGGCCATGTGATTGCCCGATCGAGTTTGTTCCAGGTTCAACTCCGCCCCAGGGGCGAATCTATCCTTTGAGTCCGCTCGAATTCCAAGCCATGACTGAGTACGTTCAGGAGAATTTGGCCAGGGGCTTTATCCGGAAGTCATCTTCACCCGCCGGAGCAGGTTTCTTTTTTGTCAAGAAGAAGGATGGGTCCCTTTGCCCGTGTATCGACTATCGGGGTCTTAATGAAATCACTATCAAGAACAAATACCCCCTACCTCTCATCCCCGAGTTATTCGACCGGCTGCGAGGGGTGCAAATCTTTACCAAACTGGATCTCCGTGGAGCCTACAATCTCATCCGTATTCGCTCCGGAGATGAATGGAATACCGCTTTTAACACCAGGGATGGGCACTACGAGTATCTCGTCATGCCATTCGGTTTGTGCAACGCCCCCGCAGTCTTTCAGGAATTTGTAAATGACATTTTCCGAGACCTTCTGTACTCCTGTGTGGTCGTATATCTGGACGATATCCTCGTCTTCTCTCCCGATCTGCCCGCCCACAGGAGAGATGTCCGTCGAGTACTGTTACGCCTAAGGGAGAATTGCCTATATGCTAAGCTGGAGAAATGCACCTTTGAACAGTCCACCCTTCCATTCCTAGGATACGTCATCTCTGACTCAGGCTTATGCATGGACCCGGAGAAAGTATCTGCCGTGCTTAACTGGCCGCGTCCCCATGGGGTAAAAGCCATTCAGCGATTTCTTGGCTTCGCAAATTACTACCGGCAGTTCATTCCTCATTTTTCCTCTTTGACTGGTCCTATCTCCTCTTTGATCCGTAAGGGAGCTAATCCGCACGCCTGGTCCCCTGAAGCCGAGAACGCCTTCTTGTCTCTGAAACACACATTCGCCATGGCACCCGTGCTCCATCGCCCAGAAGCCAATAAAGCTTTCATCCTCGAGGTGGATGCTTCCGCAACTGGGGCCGGAGCAGTTCTGTCTCAAAAATCTCCCTCTGGTAGACTTGTTACGTGCGGTTTCTTTTCCAAGTCCTTCTTCACTTCGGAGCGAAACTATTCCATCGGAGACCGGGAACTGCTTGCCATCAAATTAGCTCTGGAGGAATGGAGGTACTTATTAGAGGGAGCCCTACATCCGTTTACAATCTACACGGACCATAAAAATCTGACTTACCTTGAATCGGCACAGACTCAATCCTCGGCAGGCCAGGTGGTCTCTGTTCTTTGGCCGATTCGATTTTGATCTGCACTTTCGTCCCGGCAACAAGAACCTCAAGGCTGATGCTTTGTCCAGGTCCTTCCTTTCTGCAGATTTGGAGGAGGAACCCACACATATCTCGATCCCTCCAGGCTCATCACGGTGGCACCTCTCTCTCTCGTCTCGCCGCCACGTGGTAAGACTTTCGTGGCAGAGATGGACCGAAGACAGATCCTACACTGGGGGCATGCTTCCAAACTTGCTGGTCATGTCGGCCTTAAAAAAACACTTGTCCTTGTCTCCCGCTACTACTGGTGGCCGACTCTTCCCCTGGATGTCCGAGATTTTGTCGCTTCCTGTCCGTCCTGTGCTAAAACCATGGTGCCTAGGCATTTGCCTTCCGGTATTCTGCATCCGCTTCCAGTTCCATTGTCCCCTTGGCAACACATTGCCATGGATTTCATTACCGATCTACCCAGGTCTGCAGATTGTACCGTCGTCCTTGTGGTGGTAGACAGATTCTCTAAGATGGCACATTTCATCTCTCTCCCCGGGTTACCTTCAGCACGAGACTTGGCAAAAGTTTTCGTTCACCACATCTTCCGTCTCTATGGACTACCCCAACATATTGTTTTTGACAGAGGAGTCCAATTTACCTCTCGATTTTGGAGAGCCCTATGCAAGTCGATGGATGTCACACTTGACTTCTCCTCATCTTACCACCCACAGTCCAATGGTCAAGCGGAGCCGACTAACCAGAATTTGGTGAACTATCTCCGGCACTTTTCTAATGCCCACCAGGACGACTGGTCAGACTTACTCCCGTGGGCAGAGTTCGCCTATAATAACCACGTCAGCGAGTCTTCTGGCAAATCTCCTTTTTTTGTTGTCTACGGGCAGCATCCGGGTGTACCTCTACCGATTCCCTCTGCCTCGGGTGTACTGGCGGCTGATCTGTCCGGGGATTTCTCCAGGATCTGGCAGGAGACAAAGGCCGCTCTCGAGTTAGCACGCGACAAGGTAAAGAGACACGCAGACAAAAGGCGCCTGGATTCCCTGCCATATCACCCTGGTGCTAAAGTTTGGCTGTCCTCCAAGTTCATTCGTCTCAAGATCCCTTCACATAAACTGGGTCCCCGCTATATTGGACCCTTTGAGGTATTGGCTCGTATTAACGACGTCTCCTACAAACTGCGACTTCCCGCCTCACTTCGCATCCCCAGTGCTTTTCATGTCTCCCTTCTAAAACCGGTCATCCTCAAACCTCTGCCACTCAGTCGCCGCCGCCTGTCTCCGCTGACAATGAGTTTGAGGTTAAAGACATTTTGACCATGAAGAAGCGAAGGGGGAGGACCTTTTTTCTGGTCGATTGGAAGGGCTTTGGTCCTGAGGAGAGGTCCTGGGAGCCTCGGGAGAATATTCGGGCTCCTCGAATTTTGGCTAAGTTTTTTCCACTCTGCGGAGGGGGGCGCGTAGGGAGGGGGGTACTGTCACGCTGCTGCCGCCGCAGCCCCTACCAATACCTTCTCTTCTGCCGGCAGTCTGCCCACTCTCTGGCGGCCTCCACGCCGCGGTCCCAGCTGCCTCGGCCTTCTCCGCGCTCCTCCTTTCCCCGTCTCTTGTTCCCGGCACTCGCTCCTGCCTGGTCTCCTGTGTCCCGTCGGGCGCGCGCCCCGGTTCAGCTTCCTGTTCCTCGGCGGGCGTGCGTGCACACACTGTGGTCAGGAGCACGCGTGCTCTCTACCCCTCCTGAGGCCGCGCGCTCTCCTCACCTTGCGCTGGGAGGGGTCATGACCCGGAAGTCCCTGCCATGACTCTCTATATCAGGCGGCCTCTTCCTGCTGGCAGTGATTCTGGCCCTTGTCTCTGTGTGCACCCCCGTTGCCTCCCTGCCTGTAGCTTACCCGTCTTCTCCACTGTCCTCTCTCCTAGGATCTGGAAGTCTGAGCTCGTGCTCCGGTCTGTCCTGGTCCCCTGGCTGAGTTCTCCAGTTCGTGCCTGCTTCCCTCCGTATCGCCTGTGTTCCTGACCTGTCCGCCATCCGTATTCTTGTTTCTGGGGAGGTCCTCCGCCAGCATCTCTGGCCCCTTGCCAGCTCTCCTGTATTCTCTCTGGGTACCAGCTGCCGTGGTGATAGTTACCCGCGGGCCTGCCCCAAACACTCCCTGTATAGGGGTGGTCCACCTGGCCAGCTCGCCCGTGGGAGATTCGTTGCCATGGTCCAGCGGGTCCACTCCAGGAGATCTACCTAAGTCTCACATCACACTTTGCAAGAATCTTTGATTGTTTTATGATAACCTATTTGATAATGTTGTGTCTTGTGGAAAGTAAATGTCTTTTATAGAATATTTGATACAGGGAATTAGAAAAGTTTTGAGATAGAATGTGAGAATTGAATAAAGACTGAAGAATTGAAAGTGACAGGTGACAGGCCAAGTACAGATAGTCAGTGTCTTGCATCCAGTAGAAAGAGAGAGAAAGAATAATTGCACTTTGAACTATGAATTGCACTTAAGTAAATTTTTGATACTAAGATAGGAAGTTAAGCTGTTTGTAATGTTTAAGAAATGTAATTAGGAAGATTAGATAAGTATTGTTGAATAGCATTTAAAAATTTTTGTGTGTTCCTGTATTGTACCTTTTGTTGTCTTACAACCCGCGGACGTGCTGTGTTTAATGGGGGGTATGTGGCGCCCCTGAGGCTTCAGTCGCCACAGAGGTACTGCACCTTCTCCTAAGGTGTAGTGCCCCACCATCCAGGTAAGGTGGGAACTCCTGACCTCCACACCTGCATTCCACACACAGGATAGTTCAATGGGGCCACCTAACAGCTTCAGGCTGGGGGTTAGCAGAGCACCCCTCGTGGAACCCTGCTTCATAACACGAGATGTGTTGGGAGGCGGGTGGAGTGAGATGATATAAAAGAGTGGGAAGAGTGAGAGTTAGGGAGGAGTTGGTTGGTTAGTTGGAGAGAGAAGAGAGAAGATGGGTGTCTGAAGGATGTGCTGCAGCAGGTCCCAGTGATCTGGGCTGCTGGTACGAGAAAAACAGAGAAAGAGATTGATAAGATTGATAACCTAACCTTCCATAAGACAGATAGAACAGATCGGAACGAAGGAGAATAGAAGGACAGTGGGAAGCTGGTTGAAGAAAGATAGAGAACCCTTCCAATCCAGAGAGCGCAAAGGCCGGGGCCCGGTCCCCGAGGTTGATTGGATCTTTATGTCCGGCAACAGACACCGGAGGAGTAGTGATCCGCTAACACCTTGCTTCCATCATAGACTTGGGACACTGTTATGAATGAGTCACCGTAGGAGGCAAAAATAGAAATGCTAGCTAAGTCCAGAAAACCAGAGAAGTTGGCAGCTATCGGATTGCAGACCCCTGAACCTATCAACACAACTAGCAGTAGCCGTGGGGGGTTCCTACGATGCCCTAGACCCCACGATCACAGCCGGAGGACTATAAAGCCTAAAGACAGAAAGGGAAATCTAAACTGCCCCAGAGCAGACCCCAAAGCATAAAGCAGCCCCCAACATATAATGACGGTGAAGCAAGAAGAAAGAACACTAAGGCTGTGTGCACACAATGCGTTTTTTTTAAGCGTTTCTGCAGCGTTTGAGCCGGCTCAGACGCTGCAGAAATGCTTAAAAGATGCATCAAATTAATTAGCATGCGTTTTTGGCTTTTTGTGCCAATGCATGCGTTTTTAACCGCTCAGGAATCGCTTAGCGGCTAAAAACGCAGCATGCTCATTAATTTCCGCATTGCTGAGCATTTTTAGCCATCCCCAATGATCCCAGAAATTGCGTGTCAAAAAAACGCGTCAAAAACGCGTCAAAAATCGCGCAAAAAACGCGCGGAAAAAGACGCGCGATTTCTGGGAAGGGGATCCTTTTCCTGAGCGTTTAAAAATGCTAGCGTGGGCACATAGCCTAACACAGACAGAAAGATAGACTGAGCAAAGACGGGGCCCAAGCTAACTAGATAGGAAAGGACAGGAAGGCTGCTGTCTGCAATCCGTGAAAAACCCTATGAAAATAAGAGCCAACAAACTGACAGTGAAAAAGGCCCTGAAGACGCTAGGCTTCAAAAAGCTATGTCAGTACTCAGGAATATTCTGAAGACAGAGCAACCGGCAAAAGGAGATTCAGCTCACCCCAGCAGGGAATGGCAGAATCCAGAAAAGCAAGGCAAACAAAAACAAACACAAATGCTAACAGGCAAAGCAGAAAACTTAGCTTTAGAGGAGCAGGAATCAGACTGGTCTCCTAGAAGTCCACAGAGAAATCACCCGCAGGGCAGAAGGGCGTCGGCAGCCTTATATCCAGTCCTTGACTCCACTCAGCCAGTCATCATCATCAGGCTCAGGTGCCTGATAATCAGACTCATTACCTTCCTTTACCAGAATAGGGAGTTCACCAGACCTCAGTGACGAAGGGGAAAATGAACTCACAACAGGACACAACAGCAACTGAATAGAGAGCCAGGACGCAGTGAGGAGTCCCCGAAGCAGGCTACAGCTGTCTGTCATACAAGCAAAGACTAGGAACACCTAGAGAGAGGCATTCCAGGGTAACTAAGTACTGGAGTGCTTCGCACCTAAAGGCGCATTGGAGGAGTCATTCAGTAAGGTACGTGTTGGCGGAGTGTGGAAGGGAGAATCCTATCCTGCCTGGAGGTTGGCTGGAGCCCTGACCTGGAGAACACAGTACGGAGGCAGGCAGTGGAGTGAACTGCAAACAGTGAGTAAAGCTTTGGAACCACATACTCGGGTGTCCTCCAGTTATTCCCGCACCACTACACCTGGGTACCAGCCTCCATACCATTCTGCGCCTCTCCTCATCCATTGCACCTACACTGCCCTGGGACTACAGCTCCACCTGTGGGGAGCTACACCATCTTTGCTGCACCACACCATCAGTCCCAGCGGATCTGCATGCAGCGTTGGCTCAACATCTTACTTGCCAAACACCACGGGTGGCGTCACGAACTATTCTAATAAACTTTAACACCATTAACATCACCGCCATTGATATTGGGTGCCCAGGGCCACGGACCGGGTCACCGCTGATGTGACACATTCCCACCTTGACACCGGCCCGGTACCGAGTACCCCGCTGCCCTTGGTGTGCGAGGGCGACCAAAGGGCACAACAGCAATACAGATAGAGAGCCGGGACTTAGGAGTAGAGAGTCCACGAAGCAGGCTACAGCTGTCTGCCGTGGAAGTAGAGTTCTTGGGAACATCTGTCAGGAGGAACTCCAGTGTAACACGGTACTGGAGATCTTCACACTTAAAGGCGCTTTAGAGGAGACCTTCAGGAAAGGCACATAAGTTGGCGGAGTGTAGAAGGGAGCTTTCCATCTTGCCTGGAGGTTGACTGAGTCCCTGACCCGAAGGACACGGCACAGAAGCGGGCACTACAGACTGTGAGTAAAGCTTTGGAAGTACATGCCCTGGTGTCCTCCATTCCTTCCTGCGTCCGTCTGCCTGACACTGCTACATCCCCTGCGCCAGACAATACATCACCTAAGTGTCTCCACATCTACACCGCCCTGGGACAACAGCCCTGCCTGTGGAGGGCTATACCATCATTGCTGCACCACGCCATCTGTCCTGGAGGATCTGCATGCAGTGTCGGCTTAACACCTCCCTTGCCGAACACCACAGGTGGCGTCACGAACTATTCATCTAACTAAATTTCACTATTCACATCTTCCTATTACTTGGGCGACCAGGGCCACGGTCTGGGTCACCACTGCTGTGACACGTCCCACTGACACCGGCCCGGTACCGAGTACCCCACGGCCATGGGACGGCGACCCACTCCCATATCTCTCTAGTAAGCTTGATTCTGCTCCCATAGCTCTGTAGTAGTCTCGGTTCTGCTCCTATAGCTCTGTATTAAGCTTGGTTCTGCTCCCTTATCTTTGTAGTAAGATCGGTTTTGCTCCCATATCTCAGTTCCCTTATCTACGTAGTAATAACATAGTAACATAGTTTTGAAGGCTGAAGGAAGAACTTATGTCCATCTAGTTCAGCCTATTTTTAGTGCAGCTGTTCTGCATTGTTGATCCTGGGGAAGGCAAAAAACCCACAGAGTAGAAGCCAATTTTCTCCATAGGGAAAAAATTCCTTCCCCTAAGCTGGGTCAATCATCTACCTATAATATTATGTTATTCATAACCTTGTATACTGTTACTCACAAGAAAAGCATCCATTCCTTTCTTAAATTCATTCAATGAGTTGGCCATCACCACTTCCTCAGGAAGAGAATTCCAGAGCCTCACTGCTCTTACCGTGAAGAACCCTCTTCTATGCTGGTGCAGAAATTGTCTTTCCTCCAAACGAAGAGAATGCCCCCTTGTTCTTGTCACAGTCCTTAGTACAAACAGTTCATTGGAGAGATCTCTGTATTGCCCTCTGATATACTTGTACATATATATTAGGTCTTCCCTAAGTCTTCTCTTTTCTAGAGTAAATAGACCTAATTTTGATAACCTTTCTGGGTATTGTAGTGAACCAACTCCATTTATCATTTTAGTAGCCCGCCTTTGAACCCTTTCTAGTTCAGTAATGTCTTTCTTGAGCACCGACGTCCAAAATAGCACACAATACTCCAAGTGTGGTCTGACGAGTGATTTGTACAGAGGGAGAATTATGTTTTCATCTCGTGTCCCCAGACCTCTTCTAATGCATCCCATGACCCTATTTGCTTTGCTGGCAGCTGCCTGACACTGGGCACTCCAATTTAGCTTCTTATTGACTAAGATGCCTAAGTCTTTTTCCATGTCTGATTTCCCCAGCAGTTTTCCATTTAGTAAGTAATTATAGCATCTGTTTCTCCTTCCCATGTGCATAACCTTACACTTATCTGTGTTAAACCTCATTTGCCATTTTTCAGCTCAATTCTCCAATTTACTCAAATCTGTCTGTAGTTGCAAACTGTCCTCCTTTGTGTTAACTACCTTCCATAGTTTTGTATCATCTGCAAATACTGATATTTTACTGTGTAAGCCATCCACTAGATCATTAATAAATATATTAAATAGTAGGGGGCCCAATACAGAACCCTGTGGTACCCCACTAGTAACCCTGGCCCAATCTGAGTATGCCCCATTAATAACCACTCTTTGTTTTCTATCACTAAGCCAGCCAGCTTAATCTTGGTTCCATTTGTGTCTGTGTAGTCAGCTTTCTTATAATAATATTGCTTATTATAATATGTATTCGCTGTGTAGTGGTGATGGTAGTGGACATTGTGTAGCCATATTTTAAAGTAGCATATTGATAATATTGGTCTTTGCATTGTGTATTTTTGGTTAGCAACATTGGTATACTATAATTATGTATGTATAGATGATATTTTAAATGGCTTAGGGGAGTTATATGGGGAAATATGCACTTTGGGGCTTGGGCCCCTGATCTTATAGGACTCTAGCAATGCTCCTGGTTTATAGTATGAGGTGTGTATGTGGTGTGTATATAGTATGGTGTATGTGTGTATATAATATGCTATGCATTATTTTTCAACTGGCTAAAATGGTACCGAACCCCTTTTTTCTTTTATATAATACTAGCTGAAGAGCCCGGCGCTGCCCGGGCATAGTAACTAACTGTGGTTAGTTATAGCAAATTATAATTATCCTCCATCCAATAGTCCTGTGCCCATACACCCATCATACATATCCACGATCCCATAGGCCCGTGCCCATATACCCATCATACATATCCTCCATCCCATAGTCGAGTGCCCATATACCCATCACACATCCTCCATCCCATAGTCCCATGCCCATATACCCATCATACAACCTCCATCCCATAGTCCCATGCCCATATACCCATCATACATATTCACCATCCCATAGTCGAGTGCCCATATACCCATCACACATCCTTCATATCATAGTCCCATGCCCATATACCCATCATACATATCCTCCATCCCATAGTTCAGTGCCCATATACCCATCACACATCCTCCATCTCATACTCAACCATTATGACATCATAATGAGGGGCGGGGCTTAATACACACACACACACACTTTTTCCCCATTATGTAGATAGGGGCAAAATTGTTTGGTGAATTGGAACGCGTGGGGCTGAAATTTCACCTCACAACATAGCCTAGGACACTCTCGGGGTCCAGACGTGTGACTGTGCCAAATTTTGTGGCTGTAGCTGCGACGGTGCGGATGCCAATCCTGGACATACACACATGCATACATACATACATACAGTACATACACACACTTGAGCTTTATATATTAGATGTGGCTTGTGTATATATTGTATGTGGAGTATATATAGTATGTGGTGTGTATACATAGTATGTGGCTTGTGTATGTGTAGTATGAGGTGGGTATGTGGCATGTATATAGTATGTGGCTTGTGTGTATATACAGTAATATGTGGTGTGTATACAGTATGTGGTGTGTGTATATAAAATGTGGCTTGTGTATATTGTATGTGGTGTGTGTATGTTATATGTGACTTGTTTGTGTATATAGTATGTGGTGTGTGTATATAGTATGTGGTGTGTGTATATAGTATGGTATGAGTATATAATGTGTGGCTTGTGTGTGTATATATGGTATGTTGTGTGTATATAGTATGTTGTGTGTATATAGTATGTTGTGTGTATGTTATATGTGGCTTGTATGTGTGTATATAGTATGTGGTGTGTGTATAGTATGTGGCTTGTGTGTATATAGTATGTGGTGTGTGTATATAGTATGGTGAGAGTATATAATGTGTGGCTTGTGTGTGTATATATGGTATGTTGTGTGTATGTTATATGTGGCTTGTATGTGTGTATATAGTATGTGGTGTGTAGAATATGTGGTGTGTATATAGTATATGGTGTGTGTATAGTATGTGGCTTGTGTGTATATAGTATCGTGTGAATATATAATGTGTGGCTTGTGTGCGTATATATGGTATGTTGTGTGTATATAGTATGTTGTGTGTATGTTATATGTGGCTTGTATGTGTGTATATAGTATGTGGTGTGTGTATAATATGTGATGTGTATATAGTATGTGGTGTGTGTATATAGTATGGTGTGAGAATATAATGTGTGGCTTGTGTGTGTATATATGGTATGTTGTGTGTATATAGTACGTTGTGTGTATGTTATATGTGGCTTGTATGTGTGTATATAGTATGTGGTGTGTGTATCTAGTATATGGTGTGTGTATATAGTACGTTGTGTGTATGTTATATGTGGCTTGTATGTGTGTATATAGTATGTGGTGTGTGTATCTAGTATATGGTGTGTGTATATAGTATGTTGTGTGTATGTTATATGTGGCTTGTATGTGTGTATATAGTATGTGGTGTGTATATAGTATATGATGTGTGTATAGTATATGGTGTGTGTATAGTATGTGGCTTGTGTATATAGTATGGTGTGAGTATATAATGTGTGGCTTGTGTGTGTATATATGGTATGTTGTGTGTATATAGTACGTTATGTGTATGTTATATGTGGCTTGTATGTGTGTATATAGTATGTGGTGTGTGTATCTATTATATGGTGTGTGTATATAGTACGTTGTGTGTATGTTATATGTGGCTTGTATGTGTGTATATAGTATGTGGTGTGTGTATCTAGTATATGGTGTGTGTATATAGTATGTTGTATGTATGTTATATGTGGCTTGTATGTGTGTATATAGTATGTGGTGTGTATATAGTATATGATGTGTGTGTATAGTATATGGTGTGTGTATAGTATGTGGCTTGTGTGTATATAGTATGTGGTGTGTGTATATAGTATGGTGTGAGTATATAATGTGTGGCTTGTGTGTGTATATATGGTATGTTGTGTGTATATAGTACGTTGTGTGTATGTTATATGTGGCTTGTATGTGTGTATATAGTATGTGGTGTGTGTATATAGTATGTGGTGTGTATATAGTATATGATGTGTGTATAGTATATGGTGTGTGCATAGTATGTGGTGTGTGTATATAGTATGGTGTGAGTATATAATGTGTGGCTTGTGTGTGTATATATGGTATGTTGTGTGTATATAGTATGTTGTGTGTATGTAATATGTGGCTTGTATGTGTGTATATAGTATGTGGTGTGTATATAGTATATGATGTGTGTGTATAGTATATGGTGTGTGTATAGTATGTGGCTTGTGTGTATATAGTATGTGGTGTGTATATATAGTATGGTGTGAGTATATAATGTGTGGCTTGTGTGTGTATATATGGTATGTTGTGTGTATATAGTACGTTGTGCGTATGTTATATGTGGCTTGTATGTGTGTATATAGTATGTGGTGTGTGTATCTAGTATATGGTGAGTGTGTATAGTACGTTGTGTGTATGTTATATGTGGCTTGTATGTGTGTATATAGTATGTGGTGTGTGTATCTAGTATATGGTGTGTGTATATAGTATGTTGTGTGTATGTTATATGTGGCTTGTATGTGTGTATATAGTATGTGGTGTGTATATAGTATATGATGTGTGTGTATAGTATATGGTGTGTGTATAGTATGTGGCTTGTGTGTATATAGTATGTGGTGTGTGTATATAGTATGGTGTGAGTATATAATGTGTGGCTTGTGTGTGTATATATGGTATGTTGTGTGTATATAGTACGTTGTGTGTATGTTATATGTGGCTTGTATGTGTGTATATAGTATGTGGTGTGTGTATATAGTATGTGGTGTGTATATAGTATATGATGTGTGTAAAGTATATGGTGTGTGCATAGTATGTGGTGTGTGTATATAGTATGGTGTGAGTATGTTATATGTGGCTTGTATGTGTGTATATAGTATGTGGTGTGTATATAGTATATGATGTGTGTATAGTATATGGTATGTATATAGTATGTGGTGTGTGTATATAGTATGGTATGAGTATATAATGTGTGGCTTGTGTGTGTATATATGGTATGTTGTGTGTATATAGTACGTTGTGTGTATGTCATATGTGGCTTGTATGTGTGTATATAGTATGTGGTGTGTGTATCTAGTATATGGTGTGTGTATATAGTATGTGGCTTGTGTGTATATAGTATGTGGTGTGTGTATATAGTATGGTGTGAGTATGTTATATGTGGCTTGTATGTGTGTATATAGTATGTGGTGTGTATATAGTATATGATGTGTGTATAGTATATGGTATGTATATAGTATATGGTGTGTGTATATAGTATGTTGTGTGTATGTTATATGTGGCTTGTATGTGTGTATATAGTATGTGGTGTGTATATAGTATATGATGTGTGTATAGTATATGGTGTGTGTATAGTATGTGGTGTGTGTATATAGTATGGTGTGAGTATATAATGTGTGGCTTGTGTGTGTATATATGGTATGTTGTGTGTATATAGTATGTTGTGTGTATGTTATATGTGGCTTGTATGTGTGTATATAGTATGTGGTGTGTATATAGTATATGATGTGTGTATAGTATATGGTGTGTGTATAGTATGTGGCTTGTGTGTATATAGTATGTGGTGTGTATATATAGTATGGTGTGAGTATATAATGTGTGGCTTGTGTGTATATAGTATGTGGTGTGTGTATATAGTATGGTGTGAGTATGTTATATGTGGCTTGTATGTGTGTATATAGTATGTGGTGTGTATATAGTATATGATGTGTGTATAGTATATGGTATGTATATAGTATGTGGTGTGTGTATATAGTATGTGGTGTGTGTATATAGTATGGTATGAGTATATAATGTGTGGTTGTGTGTGTATATATGGTATGTTGTGTGTATATAGTACGTTGTGTGTATGTCGTATGTGGCTTGTATGTGTGTATATAGTATATGGTGTGTGTATCTAGTATATGGTGTGTGTATATAGTATGTTGTGTGTATGTTATATGTGGCTTGTATGTGTGTATATAGTATGTGTTGTGTATATAGTATATGATGTGTGTATAGTATATGGTGTGTGTATAGTATATGGTGTGTGTATAGTATGTGGTGTGTGTATATAGTATGGTGTGAGTATATAATGTGTGGCTTGTGTGTGTATATATGGTATGGTGTGTGTATATAGTATGTTGTGTGTATGTTATATGTGGCTTGTATGTGTGTATATAGTATGTGTTGTGTATATAGTATATGATGTGTGTATAGTATATGGTGTGTGTATAGTATGTGGTGTGTGTATATAGTATGGTGTGAGTATATAATGTGTGGCTTGTGTGTGTATATATGGTATGTTGTGTGTATATAGTATGTTGTGTGTATGTTATATGTGGCTTGTATGTGTGTATATAGTATGTGGTGTGTGTATAATATGTGGTGTGTGTATGTAGTATGTGGCTTGTGTGTATATAGTATGTGGTGTGTGTATATAGTATGGTGTGAGTATATAATGTGTGGCTTGTGTGTGTATATATGGTATGTTGTGTGTATATAGTACGTTGTGTGTATGTTATATGTGGCTTGTATGTGTGTATATAGTATGTGGTGTGTGTATATAGTATGTGGTGTGTATATAGTATATGATGTGTGTATAGTATATGGTGTGTGCATAGTATGTGGAGTGTGTATATAGTATGGTGTGAGTATATAATGTGTGGCTTGTGTGTGTATATATGGTATGTTGTGTGTATGTTATATGTGGCTTGTATGTGTGTATATAGTATGTGGTGTGTATATAGTATATGATGTGTGTGTATAGTATATGATGTGTGTATAGTATATGGTGTGTGTATAGTATGTGGTGTGTGTATATAGTATGGTGTGAGTATATAATGTGTGGCTTGTGTGTGTATATATGGTATGTTGTGTGTATATAGTACGTTCTGCGTATGTTATATGTGGCTTGTATGTGTGTATATAGTATGTGGTGTGTGTATCTAGTATATGGTGTGTGTATATAGTATGTGGCTTGTGTGTATATAGTATGTGGTGTGTGTATATAGTATGGTGTGAGTATGTTATATGTGGCTTGTATGTGTGTATATAGTATGTGGTGTGTATGTAGTATATGATGTGTGTATAGTATATGGTGTGTATATAGTATGTGGTGTGTGTATATAGTATGGTATGAGTATATAATGTGTGGCTTGTGTGTGTATATATGGTATGTTGTGTGTATATAGTACGTTGTGTGTATGTCATATGTGGCTTGTATGTGTGTATATAGTATGTGGTGTGTGTATCTAGTATATGGTGTGTGTATATAGTATGTTGTGTGTATGTTATATGTGGCTTGTATGTGTGTATATAGTATGTGGTGTGTATATAGTATATGATGTGTGTATAGTATATGGTGTGTGTATAGTATGTGGCTTGTGTGTATATAGTATGGTGTGAGGATATAATGTGTGGCTTGTGTGTGTATATATGGTATGTTGTGTGTATATAGTATGTTGTGTGTATGTTATATGTGGCTTGTATGTGTGTATATAGTATGTGGTGTGTATATAGTATATGATGTGTGTATAGTATATGGTGTGTGTATAGTATGTGGCTTGTGTGTATATAGTATGTGGTGTGTATATAGTATGGTGTGAGTATATAATGTGTGGCTTGTGTGTGTATATATGGTATGTTGTGTGTATATAGTATGTTGTGTGTATGTTATATGTGGCTTGTATGTGTGTATATAGTATGTGGTGTGTGTATAGTATATGATGTGTGTATAGTATATGGTGTGTATATAGTATGTGGTGTGTGTATATAGTATGTGGTGTGTGTATATAGTATGGTATGAGTATATAATGTGTGGCTTGTGTGTGTATATATGGTATGTTGTGTGTATATAGTACGTTGTGTGAATGTCATATGTGGCTTGTATGTGTGTATATAGTATGTGGTGTGTGTATCTATTATATGGTGTGTGTATATAGTATGTTGTGTGTATGTTATATGTGGCTTGTATGTGTGTATATAGTATGTGTTGTGTATATAGTATATGATGTGTGTATAGTATGTGGTGTGTGTATATAGTATGGTATGAGTATATAATGTGTGGCTTGTGTGTGTATATATGGTATGTTGTGTGTATATAGTATGTTGTGTGTATGTTATATGTGGCTTGTATGTGTGTATATAGTATGTGGTGTGTATATAGTATATGATGTGTGTGTATAGTATATGGTGTGTGTATAGTATGTGGCTTGTGTGTATATAGTATGTGGTGTGTGTATATAGTATGGTGTGAGTATATAATGTGTGGCTTGTGTGTGTATATATGGTATGTTGTGTGTATATAGTACGTTGTGTGTATGTTATATGTGGCTTGTATGTGTGTATATAGTATGTGGTGTGTGTATATAGTATGTGGTGTGTATATAGTATATGATGTGTGTGTATAGTATATGGTGTGTGTATAGTATGTGGCTTGTGTGTATATAGTATGTGGTGTGTGTATATAGTATGGTGTGAGTATATAATGTGTGGCTTGTGTGTGTATATATGGTATGTTGTGTGTATATACTATGTTGTGTGTATGTTATATGTGGCTTGTATGTGTGTATATAGTATGTGGTGTGTATATAGTATATGATGTGTGTATAGTATATGGTGTGTATATAGTATGTGGTGTGTGTATATAGTATGGTATGAGTATATAATGTGTGGCTTGTGTGTGTATATATGGTATGTTGTGTGTATATAGTACGTTGTGTGTATGTTATATGTGGCTTGTATGTGTGTATATAGTATGTGGTGTGTATATAGTATATGATGTGTGTATCTAGTATATGGTGTGTGTATAGTATGTGGCTTGTGTGTATATAGTATGTGGTGTGTGTATATAGTATGGTATGAGTATATAATGTGTGGCTTGTGTGTGTATATATGGTATGTTGTGTGTATATAGTATGTTGTGTGTATGTTATATGTGGCTTGTATGTGTGTATATAGTATGTGGTGTGTATATAGTATATGATGTGTGTGTATAGTATATGGTGTGTGTATAGTATGTGGCTTGTGTGTATATAGTATGTGGTGTGTGTATATAGTATGGTGTGAGTATATAATGTGTGGCTTGTGTGTGTATATATGGTATGTTGTGTGTATATAGTACGTTGTGTGTATGTTATATGTGGCTTGTATGTGTGTATATAGTATGTGGTGTTTGTATATAGTATGTGGTGTGTATATAGTATATGATGTGTGTGTATAGTATGTGGCTTGTGTGTATATAGTATGTGGTGTGTGTATATAGTATGGTGTGAGTATATAATGTGTGGCTTGTGTGTGTATATATGGTATGTTGTGTGTATATACTATGTTGTGTGTATGTTATATGTGGCTTGTACAGTGGGGCAAAAAAGTATTTAGTCAGTCAGCAATAGTGCAAGTTCCACCACTTAAAAAGACGAGAGGCGTCTGTAATTTACATCATAGGTAGACCTCAACTATGGGAGACAAACTGAGAAAAAAAAATCCAGAAAATCACAATGTCTGGGTTTTTTTTCATTTTATTTGCATATTATGGTGGAAAATAAGTATTTGGTCAGAAACAAGCAATCAAGATTTCTGGCTCTCACAGACCTGTAACTTCTTCTTTAAGAGTCTCCTCTTTCCTCCACTCATTACCTGTAGTAATGGCACCTGTTTAAACTTGTTATCAGTATAAAAAGACACCTGTGCACACCCTCAAACAGTCTGACTCCAAACTCCACTATGGTGAAGACCAAAGAGCTGTCAAAGGACACCAGAAACAAAACTGTAGCCCTGCACCAGGCTGGGAAGACTGAATCTGCAATAGCCAACCAGCTTGGAGTGAAGAAATCAACTGTGGGAGCAATAATTAGAAAATGGAAGACATACAAGACCACTGATAATCTCCCTCGATCTGGTGCTCCACGCAAAATCCCACCCCGTGGGGTCAGAATGATCACAAGAACGGTGAGCAAAAATCCCAGAACCACGCGGGGGGACCTAGTGAATGAACTGCAGAAAGCTGGGACCAATGTAACAAGGCCTACCATAAGTAACACACTACGCCACCATGGACTCAGATCCTGCAGTGCCAGACGTGTCCCACTGCTTAAGCCTGTACATGTCCGGGCCCGTCTGAAGTTTGCTAGAGAGCATTTGGATGATCCAGAGGAGTTTTAGGAGAATGTCCTATGGTCTGATGAAACCAAACTGGAACTGTTTGGTAGAAACACAACTTGTCGTGTTTGGGGGAAAAAGAATACTGAGTTGCATCCATCAAACACCATACCTACTGTAAAGCATGGTGGTGGAAACATCATGCTTTGGGGCTGTTTCTCTGCAAAGGGGCCAGGACGACTGATCCGGGTACTTGAAAGAATGAATGGGGCCATGTATCGTGAGATTTTGAGTGCAAACCTCCTTCCATCAGCAAGGGCATTGCAGATGAAACGTGGCTGGGTCTTTCAACATGACAATGATCCAAAGCACACCGCCAGGGCAATGAAGGAGTGGCTTCGTAAGAAGCATTTCAAGGTCCTGGAGTGGCCTAGCCAGTCTCCAGATCTCAACCCTATAGAAAACTTTTGGAGGGAGTTGAAAGTCCGTGTTGCCAAGCGAAAAGCCAAAAACATCACTGCTCTAGAGGAGATCTGCATGGAGGAATGGGCCAACATACCAACAACAGTGTGTGGCAACCTTGTGAAGACTTACAGAAAACGTTTGACCTCTGTCATTGCCAACAAAGGATATATCACAAAGTATTGAGATGAAATTTTGTTTCTGACCAAATACTTATTTTCCACCATAATATGCAAATAAAATAAAAAAAAAACAGACAATGTGATTTTCTGGATTTTTTTTTCTCAGTTTGTCTCCCATAGTTGAGGTCTACCTATGATGTAAATTACAGACGCCTCTCATCTTTTTAAGTGGTGGAACTTGCACTATTGCTGACTGACTAAATACTTTTTTGCCCCACTGTATGTGTGTATATAGTATGTGGTGTGTATATAGTATATGATGTGTGTATAGTATATGGTGTGTATATAGTATGTGGTGTGTGCATATAGTATGGTATGAGTATATAATGTGTGGCTTGTGTGTGTATATATGGTATGTTGTGTGTATATAGTACGTTGTGTGTATGTTATATGTGGCTTGTATGTGTGTATATAGTATGTGGTGTGTATATAGTATATGATGTGTGTATCTAGTATATGGTGTGTGTATAGTATGTGGCTTGTGTGTATATAGTATGTGGTGTGTGTATATAGTATGGTGTGAGTATATAATGTGTGGCTTGTGTGTGTATATATGGTATGTTGTGTGTATATAGTACGTTGTGTGTATGTTATATGTGGCTTGTATGTGTGTATATAGTATGTGGTGTGTATATAGTATATGATGTGTGTATCTAGTATATGGTGTGTGTATAGTATGTGGCTTGTGTGTATATAGTATGTGGTGTGTGTATATAGTATGGTGTGAGTATATAATGTGTGGCTTGTGTGTGTATATATGGTATGTTGTGTGTATATAGTACGTTGTGTGTATGTTATATGTGGCTTGTATGTGTGTATATAGTATGTGGTGTGTATATAGTATATGATGTGTGTATAGTATATGGTGTGTATAGTATGTGGTGTGTGTATATAGTATGGTATGAGTATATAATGTGTGGCTTGTGTGTGTATATATGGTATGTTGTGTGTATATAGTACGTTGTGTGTATGTTATATGTGGCTTGTATGTGTGTATATAGTATGTGGTGTGTATATAGTATATGATGTCTGTATCTAGTATATGGTGTGTGTATAGTATGTGGCTTGTGTGTATATAGTATGTGGTGTGTGTATATAGTATGGTGTGAGTATATAATGTGTGGCTTGTGTGTGTATATATGGTATGTTGTGTGTATATAGTACGTTGTGTGTATGTTATATGTGGCTTGTATGTGTGTATATAGTATGTGGTGTGTGTATCTAGTATATGGTGTGTGTATATAGTATGTGGCTTGTGTGTGCGCAAATAGTATGTGGTGTGCTATAACATATGACGCTGCACAGTGTCCTTACAGGACCACCTGTATAACCGTGGCTCTGGAATACCCTGTGACATATTTGAGAAAGATTCATTGAATCAATACATGAATACATGACTTATACCTATGGAAATAAATACAAATCATCCATTTTGCTTGAACTGAATTGAGTGTGCAGTGAACATTTCCAGGATAGAGGAGCAGCACCATGCAAAGGAGCAGTGAAGGACCTGCAGCCGCTAAGGCCGGACAGAGCCCTGACTTCAACCCCATCCAACACATTTGGGATGAACAAGAATGAAGATTGCTAGCCAGGACCACCCATCCAGCATCAATGTCTACTGTCACAAATGCAATCCTGATTGAAGGGGCAAAAATCCCCACAGACACCTCCAAAATCTTGGAGAAAAAGACAAACGCCACATTAATGCCTATGAATTTTGAGTAACATGTTATAAAATTCCGTATCCCTACACTTATGTGCATATGTATAATAACAATATAAGAAAAAAATTGGACTATACTCTTCTTTATACATGTGTTCATGTGTGTGTGGAGTGGGGGGGCGCAGGGGTGCTGTTTTCTATAATATGCTGTATCACATTATTTACATATATCTATAAATCCTCCAATACTTTATTATACAGGATTATACTGGATCTGATTGTCTCCTGCAGCCATTCTAGAATGTTGTGACATCACAGGATCGGCGCTATTGTCAGCCGCTCTACTGGAACTCCTTTGAGAGTTGCAGTTGTGGATGAGAGTGAGTATGCGCGTCTGATGCTCCTGTCCTCAGTATTCCCCATTTCCTAGCTATACAAATTTCTGATTTCTTGTGATAAGCTTCCCCTATTTCCCAATTCTCATGTCCCATACATTTTTAGAAAGAAAACCTTTTATTTGTTAATTAGTTACAGTAATATTTACTGTTGATAAAGTTGGCATTTGAGATTAGGCTATTTATATGGAAACTTCTCTATTTGTCCTATTCAGGATTGTGCGATTGAAGAAGAAGAAGAATGTGGAGCACAAACGAGAGACCGATCTATGTAAGTTCCAAATAAGAAAAGCCGTGGAATTCAGAATAGTGATAGTAATGCTGTCTCTATACGTGTATGTAATAATGAATTTCTGTTGTCTGATGTCCGTTCTTTATACACTTTCTTTTTTTGCATGGTATCCTGATGTATTAATAATATTTTGAGGTAGTTATGATTATGTGATTGCTGTTATGTATTTTTTTTGTGGAGTTGTAGCAACCAAAAACCTGCAACGTTGGCATTTTGATTCTTTTTTATGCTTTACAGTTTCTACAGATTAGGTCAGTTAATTTTATATTTTCATAGGTCAGACTTTTCTGAACAGATTGATACCAAATATGTGTTTTTCTTTTATTTTTCCCTTTCTTTAATATTAACTGGAGGAAAGGGGGTTGATTTGAATTTTTATCTTTTTACATTTTTAAAAACTTTTTTCTTTCATGGGTAGAGATGAGTGGACCCCTGGTTGTTTGGGTCCAGCGGGTTCGGCCGAACTGTTAAAAAACCCGGACCCCATTCACTTGAATGGGGAGCCCGAATATCCAGTGTCTGCCATGCACCACTACTACAAATGACAGCGTGAACCCACCGCTGAGATCGGCGGTACAAAGTTTACCTCCAGTCACTGGTGTCGGCTGATGAGACATCTGCTCCCATCAACCGACGCCAGCTGCTGCTAATAACATTGAGAGCAGGTGATGACTCATGCTCTCTAAATAAATAATTAAAAAAACAATGTGTGGGCTCCCCTGTATTTTTGATAACCTGCCAGGCAAAACTGACAGCTTGGGGCCCCAATGCTCAGCTGTCAGCTTCAGCAAGGCTGGGTATCAAGTATAGAGGGGTTCTCAGGGCTGGAAGGAAGACTGAGATCAGCTGCAGCCCGGACTTCCTCTTCATGTTCAATCTGTACGAAGGTGGGGACAATGATGCCAGCGCTGATTGGGCGCCGAGCACCACGTGTCACAACACGGCACCAGAGCTCTGGGGACCGCAAGTGCTGACACTGCTGGAACAGCACCAGCATGGGAGGGGAGTCTAAGCTTTATTATTTTATTGGGACCAAACATTTAGTTCAAGAAGGAATTGTCCAAGTAGTGGACAACTCTTTTAAAGAGTTAAATCTTTGTAGCATAATAACGTTTACTTATATATAGCGCTAGCATATTGTGCAGTGCTTTGCATACATTATCATCGCTGTCCCCAATGGAGCACACAATCTACTTTCCCTATCAGTATGGGGAGAACATACAAACTCCTTGCAGATGTTGTCCTTGGTGGGATTTGAACCCCAGCGCTGCAAGGCTGCAGTGCCATGAAACACACACAACTCTTTGTTACATTACGGCAGATGTAGTAACGCAGCGATGCCAGTTTACCCCCATTTTTAAACCCAATAAATATGTACAGAATGGACGCAGCTCCAGAGCTTCCTAATGCACAACTAATGTATAAATATATTCCACATATCTTATAGCTGTCAGCCGATGCCGGGTCACATAGCAGGCGTGCTGTTTATGGACTGTATGAATGCTGCATGGGGCACGGACTGGCGCTCTGCTCATAGATTTATTAATACTAGCGCAGTCTATCTTGTGTGATAATGTCACATTCATTGTCTAGTGTAATGGGTGTAATGGAAGCCTATGAGTATGTGATGTACAGGACAATGTAAGAAGATGAAAGATTTCATAGACTTTTTACACTTCTCTGTTTTACTTTTACAGCCTGCAGTGATTGACATCCCATGTAAGTATCACATTCTTCTCACATGCATTTATAGCATTTATGCCTGGCCGTGTCCCCCAGCGCCCTGCTCCGGTCTGTGCAGTGTGGGGCTGAGGTTTTCTACAGCAGGCGCGATCTATTGCTGCCTATCGCGCCTGCTGAGCCGAGTCTCAGGCTGAATGGTGGAACAAGAAGCTGATGGTAAAATTATGATGATGGGGAAACAAAGCCAACACTCCCCAGGACTCACGGGTCGTGTGGCCCCCCGCTATTGATGTGACGCCCCTGCAGTCCAGTAGGGACTGTATAGCCGAAAGCTGGATGCCAGATCAGATCCGATATTGTGTAAGGAAGTCTCTGTACAATCACGTTGTAAAGGAAGGGCTCAGTCACGTGTGTGTCTATGTACCAGGGGTGCTGCCAGTATTTTTCACTGGCCCTTCTGTTCTATGGAGCTGGTAACATGTCAGCTGTGGGGCGAATTGTGGATCACACTCACCCACTGACTGACTACTAGGAGAAACTTGGGAAACTTCCATCAGGTTTTGGTTTTCTTTTTGCATACAATAGAAAAGGATGAGATACTGATGGTAAAAAATGGACACATGGAGTAAAACTAGATGAAAATTGGAAGCAGCGCACTGATGAAAATTAGTTTGGGTTTGTGCAGATGAGAAAAACAAAGACGTGTGAATACGACCCAAAAATAAGTCGTCCGCTGCAACTGTTATTAAATACTTCAATAAATCCAATTGTAAACTGTTGTTTCTTTTTCAGCTGAAGGTGTAAATCGCAGGTAAGAGTCTTTCTCATCATTGTACAGTGTGTGGGGCGCATGCGCCACCTCGGCTCCATGCTACAGGGGCATCTCAGGGCTGGAGGGTCCGGGGAACGCAGCCCCAGCAAACAGCAGCTTATTCCCTATACTGTGGATTGGGGATAAATAAGTGGGAACATCTATTTTAACAGCTCCCATCAATTACTAGTGTTACCATACCTTCTAGTTAACCCTTACCTAATCTATGCATTGATGTATTTCCTTGTACTATAGGATGGACTTCACAGGGTTCCCTAAATTTACGACACTGATGATAAAATATATAGAAAGGATCACAATTTGGTAAGTGATAAAAATGTAACGCTCTAATATAAACCAACCTTCTGGATTCCATAATGATGGAGCTGTCTCCTTATCTCTGATGACTGAGTCATTATATTCTGGGAGGGATGTTCCCCTGTAGATCCTGTCTGCACACAATATCTGTCTACACAGAGAGCCGCCATGTTTTGGGCACCGCTCATGGATCGTATCTTACAGCACAAAGATGCCACAACACAGGGATTGTTACTTCACTTGTTCAATGGTAGGAGGAGAAAACACAGGAGCCATTATGGTAGTATGGCTTCTTAGAAAGGAAGGACATATACCTTCTCTAGGGATCTGTATTCAGAGCTCATCTGACAGTTTTCCCAATGAACAGTGTATAGTTAGAAAATCACCACTAAATTAAATTCATTATGTTTGGAATAATCATCTATTGTAAATTTAAAAAGGGAAATAATAAAGACAAGAAAGGCCATGGGATCTTTTTCTGCCAATAATCTTCTAGTTCTCTCGGTATCCCCGTACAGAAACATCCTCTATTGGCAGCTGCTGCCAGACAGAATTTGAGGATTTCAAGAGAATCTATCACCAGGTTTTTGCTGCCGCATCTAAAAGCAACAATTTCAGCAATGTTTCTCATTACTGGGCTGCTTACAATTTTGATAAAATTATTTTATCTGCTGCAGATCTAGCAGTGCTCTGAATGTTGAGCCCTGTATAACTCCGCCCACACCACTGATCGGCTGCTCAATGTACACTGTGCATAGGAAAAAGACTGCCAATCAGGGGTGGGTGCAGAGCTCATAAATAAGGAGGACTACATGGCAGCAGGTTTACTAGTCCTCTAGAGATAATCTTCTGCTGATAAAAGCGTGATTTTATCAAAGCTACAGCAAACAGCTCCATAATTATGGATGCGCATTCACCAGAGACGTGTCGATGTCACATATCATGTAACTTGCGTCGCTGATTCTATTTTATCCTCTATTGAGCACTTTTGGTGAATAAAGGAAGAAGGTTGTTCACAAGTTCATTGAGATGGATTTTCTCCTGTTTAGGTTGCAGCAAACAACCCAACAAGTGACACATCCCTGGAAGCAAGGTTTCCAGCTCTAAGTTATGCTACTCTCAGATTAGGAGGCAAAATCCTGGTGACAAATTCTCTTTAAAGGGAATCTGAAACCAAGTTTTTGCTACATAATCTGAAAATGGTATGATGTAGGGACAGAGAAAATGATTCCAGCAATGTGCCACTTACTAGGCTTCTTGGTGCAGTTTTATTAAAATCCCTGTTTTCTCTTGTACAGATCTATCAGTGCTCTGAATGTTGAGCCCTGTATAACCCCTCCCACACTACTGATTGACAGCTTTCTAGGTAAATTATACTTTGCCAGAAAGCTGCTAATCATCGGTGGGGACGGAGTTATACAGAGCAGGAGGACTACATGGCATGAGGCAACTAGTCCTCTAATGATAATATCCTGCTAATAAAACAATAATTTTATTGAAACTACAGCAAGCAGCCCAGTAAGTGACAACTTGCTGGAATCATGCTCTTTGCCCCTACACAATGCTGTTCTCAGATTAAACAGCAGAAACCTGCTGACAGATTTTTTTGTATCTCTGGAATGTAGTCAATGTAAAATGTTGGCAAAGAAAGTACCTAGAATGGAGGGAGGAGGGGAGGAATGAAGCCACATTTGTCATGATCACTAATGGTATTGAACATCCTAACAATTAATGGTATTTGTACCTTTCTATATGAGATATATATGTTCCATGTACCATAGGGAGCAGACCATACAGTGGCCGGAAGAAGAAGTTAGCACCGAGATCATGGAGATGGAGATTATACATCTGACTCTGTAAGTGCTGAGATTTATTGAGCTAATAACAGCAAACCTCACAGATTGCACAGTGATATATAGAATTACTGCCTCCCACTGTGGACTATGACTTAGTGGGGGTTTAGGTTACACTTTACACTAAGTTACAGGGAAACATCAGAACTTGACTGGGTAGAACAATAGTGACCAGCAAGATTCAATTAAAACCCCCTACTTTACAGGGGGCTAACCACCGCTCCATGTAGGTGACTGAGGCAGTGCTGCCCCCAATACAGACATGGCTGAGAGCACTGTGGTACCTGGAATAATAGAGAGGATGCGGCACTGACCAGCACTGTGGGCTCTCCACTCTCAGGATCTGTGGGAGGACGAATGGTAGTCGGACCCCCACCGGGTCAGAGAGTGGAGCTGCGCTTGCGCAGTATGTTTCTTACATGCGCTTGCACATTGTTCATCGGCAATCTACACATGCACCGTGACGATAGATGTATATACACACACATATATATAGATATACATAATATGAGTGTGTATATATATATATATATATATATACATATATATAGAGAGAGATAAATATATATATATACCTTATTATGTATGTATATATTGACAGCTCAATTATTACATATAAATAAATGAGTATACAGTTGAAACCAGAAGTTTACATACACTATATACAAAGGCACATATACATGTTTTTCTCAATATCTAACATGAAATCAGAATAGACTTTTCCTATTTTAGGTCAATTAGAATTACCATAATTATTAATATTTGCCAAATGTCAGAATAATGAGAGAGAGAGAGAATGCTTTAAAGGGAACCTGTCAGCAGAATTGTGCTGAGTAACCTACACACACTGTCAGGTTGGTGCTGTTAAACTTAATAAATTTATACCTTGGTTGATGAAATCCATCTTGTACTTTTTTAATCCTTATTTTTAGTTTTGTGTTTATGATATGCTTCTGCTCTAAGACGGGGTTGGTGTTTATGGTGCTCTGATAGCAGTCTGCATTATGAATACCTAACAGGTCACTGATCCCTCACTGACCTGCCCCCTAGTTTGCATAATGAATATACTAATGTGTGTATTTGAAAAAAAAATGTTACTTCATCAAAAAGGCGGTGCCTCCAGCATCTGCACATTATCACTTGTCAGTTAGTGCCTATTATATTGTGGTGTTGAAAAGAAAAAAAAACACCATCAAAATGGCACCGTCGGCTGCGCCTGTGCATTTGCACCTATCGTGTACCAATAGATACTACTGTAAAAGAGTCGCCTCCTGCGCCATTTTGTTGTAGTGTAAAATTTTTTGGCTGTAGCAACAAGGGGTGGGCGGAGGCGTTTGCACAGTACTATCTATTGGTATGCGATAGATGCCAATGTGCAGGCGCAGCCAGCGGCGCCATTTTGATGGTAAATTTTTTTTTTTCAACACAGCAAAATAATAGGCACTAACTGACAAGTGCACAGGCCCCGTAGACGCCACCATTTTGATGAAGTGACATGTCTTTTTAAATATACACATTAATATATTCACTAAGCAAACTAGACGGCAAAAAGAAGCACAAGACGGATTTCATCAACCAAGGCATCATTTTATTAAGTATAAGGCCGGGGTCACACTGGCGAGGAATACGGACGAGTGAGAGGCGTTAAAAGCACGCATTACACATGGACAAATTATTCTCTATGGGTTTGCTCCCAACAGCCGTATATTTCTTGGGCGTATTCTACTGTCCGTGCCAATAGCAGCATGCTGCGATTGTCAGCGTACTACGCCCGTAATACGCCAATGCAAGTCTATGAGTGCACAAAAAAAAGGATTACACATGGACCACACATGTGACTTGCGAGAAATACGCACCCGGTGTCTTTTATAAAAGCTGGCAATTCAGTGCGCTATACAGTAAACTCACACTGACAGGTTTAATAAAGAAATGAAAGAATAGATACAGTATATACACATAGAATACATATATATACATACAAACATACATGTCATTGTGACAAACATATATATATATATATATATATATATATATATATATATTATATTTCACAGAGTTCTTCATAGCAGAATAGCCGCTAATTAAATTGGCGGCTTCTATCAAATCATTCACCAACCCGACATGAAATTACACATGGTTTACATTCAGTAAAGCATTTCATTTCATGTATTTTTATATGTCCCTGACTAATAATTAGATGAGGGTTTGTGTGCAAAATTTGGGAGTTCTAGTTGTTATTTTAAGAAGTTAATTCGTTGTTAAAAAATGCGTGGGCTTCCCATTGCCCTATAGTGGTGGCGAGTGGTTTAATCTAACAAAGGGTTAATGTCACCATTCGATTGTAAGGTGACATTAACCCTTTGTTAGATTAACCCATTCGCCACCGCTACAGGGCAAAGGGAAGCCCACACATTTTTTAACAACGAATTAACCCCTTTAAATAACAACTACAACTCACAAATTTTGCACACAAACCCTCATCTAATTATTAGTCTGGGACATATTCAAAAACATGAAATGAAATACTTTACTGAATGTAAACCAGGTGTCATTTCATGTCGGGTTGGGGAATGATTTGAAAGAAGCCGGCAATTTAATTAGCGGCTATTCTGCTATGAAGAACTCTGTGAAATATAAATATATATATATATATATATATATATATATATATATATATGTTTGTCTCAATGACTTGTGTATATATATATATATATATATATATATATATATATATTCTATGTGTCTATATCTATTATTTTGTTTCTGTTAGAAACTCTGTCATAGGGCTCCATTATATGTCCATTTTGCAAGGCGGCGAGAAAATCTCGCCATACGGATTGCATACGGATGGCATACGGATTACATACGGATGCAGACATGCACAAAATATGCAACCACACCTTGCTTACAGATGACATACGGAGCACTATTTAGGGGTCATTCATCCGTATTACGCATGTAAACTACGGACCGTATTTTGCATCGGTTAGTGTGACCCCGGCCTAATGGTGCAGACTTGACACTGTCTGTAGGTTACTGAGCACAATCCTGCTGACAGGTTACCTTTAAGGCATTTTTATTGCTTACTGCAAAGTCAAAAGTTTATATACATTTAATTAGTATTTGGTACCATTGCCCTTAAACTAAATGACTTAGATCAAATATTTGGGATATCGTTCCACAAGCTTTTCCCAATAGTTGGTTGGAATTTGGGCCCATTCCTCCTGACAAAACTAGTTTAACTGATCCAGGTTTGTAAGTGGCCTTGCTCACACAGTGCTATGAATATGTGCACTAATCCCTGCATAATGTACAGTATATATGTTCCGTACTATTTCGTGCCTATTGCATACATTCTCTGTACTATTCCCTGCTTAGTGCATATATTCTCCACACTATTGTCTGCCTGTTGCATATATTCTCCACACTATTCCCTGCTTATTGAATATATTCTTTGCACTATTCCCTGCTTAGTGCATATATTCTCCTCACTATTCCCTGCCTAGAGCATATTTTATCTGCACTAATCCCTGCCTAGTGCATATATTCTCTGCACTATTCCCTGCCTAGTGCATATATTCTCTGCACTCTTTCCTGCCTAGTGCATATATTCTCCACACTATTACCTGCCAAGTGCATATATTCTCTGCACTAATCCCTGCCTAGAGCATATATTCTCAACACTCTTTGCTACCTAGTGCACATATTCTCCACACTATTCCCTGCCTAGAGCATATATTCTCTGCACTCTTTCCTGCCTAGTGCATATATTCTCCACACTATTACCTGCCTAGTGCATATATTCTCTGCACTATTCCCTGCTTAGTGTATATATTCTCCTCACTATTCCCTGCCTAGAGCATATATTCTCTGCACTAATCCCTGCCTAGTGCATATATTCTCTGCACTCTTTCCTGCCTAGTGCACATTTTCTCCACACTATTACCTGCCTAGTGCATATATTCTCTGCACTAATCCCTGCCTAGTGCATATATTCTCTGCACTCTTTCCTGCCTAGTGCATATATTCTCCACACTATTACCTGCCAAGTGCATATATTCTCTGCACTAATCCCTGCCTAGAGCATATATTGTCAACACTCTTTGCTACCTAGTGCACATATTCTCCACACTATTCCCTGCCTAGAGCATATATTCTCTGCACTCTTTCCTGCTTAGTGCATATATTCTCCACACTATTACCTGCCTAGTGCATATATTCTCTGCACTATTCCCTGCTTAGTGTATATATTCTCCTCACTATTCCCTGCCTAGAGCATATATTCTCTGCACTAATCCCTGCCTAGTGCATATATTCTCTGCACTCTTTCCTGCCTAGTGCACATTTTCTCCACACTATTACCTGCCTAGTGCATATATTCTCCACACTATTCCCTGCCTAGTGCATATATTCTCTGCACTCTTTCCTGCCTAGTGCATATATTCTCCACACTATTACCTGCCAAGTGCATATATTCTCTGCACTAATCCCTGCCTAGAGCATATATTGTTAACACTCTTTGCTACCTAGTGCACATATTCTCCACACTATTCCCTGCCTAGAGCATATATTCTCTGCACTCTTTCCTGCCTAGTGCATATATTCTCCACACTATTACCTGCCTAGTGCATATATTCTCTGCACTATTCCCTGCTTAGTGTATATATTCTCCTCACTATTCCCTGCCTAGAGCATATATTCTCTGCACTAATCTCTGCCTAGTGCATATATTCTCTGCACTCTTTCCTGCCTAGTGCACATTTTCTCCACACTATTACCTGCCTAGTGCATATATTCTCCACACTATTCCCTGCCTAGTGCATATATTCTCTGCACTCTTTCCTGCCTAGTGCATATATTCTCCACACTATTACCTGCCAAGTGCATATATTCTCTGCACTAATCCCTGCCTAGAGCATATATTGTCAACACTCTTTGCTACCTAGTGCACATATTCTCCACACTATTCCCTGCCTAGAGCATATATTCTCTGCACTCTTTCCTGCCTAGTGCATATATTCTCTGCACTAATCCCTGCCTGGTGCACATATTCTCCACACGATTTCATGCCTAGTGCATATATTCTCCACACTATTCCCTGCCTAGTGCATATATTCTCTGCACTAATCCCTGCCTAGTGCACATATTCTCCACACTATTCCCTGCCTAGTGCAGATATTCTCCACACTATTGTCTGCCTAGTGCATATATTCTCATCACTTTTCCCTGCCAAGTGCATATGTTATCTGCGCTCATCCCTGCCAGTCAGGGTACAGCTTGTATAAGAGTTTCAATTTGGTGTGGCCTGTAAATAACTCCACACACAGCCATTAATGTGTAAACCGCTGGTAACAATAGTGAGCACACCTCTAAGTGAAAATGGCCAAATTGTGCCCTAAGTGTCAATATTTTGTGTGGCCACCATTATTTTAAAGCATTGCCTTTACTCTCTTGGGCATGGAGTTCACTAGAACTTCACAGATTGTCACTGGAATCCTTTTCCACTCCTCCATGACAACATAACGGAGCTGGTGGATGTTGGAGACCTTGCACTCCTCCACCTTTGTTTGAAGATGCCATGCAGAAGTTCAGTAGGGTTTTGGTCTGGTGACATGCTTGGTCAGTCCAGCTCCTTTACCCTCAGTTTCTTTAGCAAGGCAGTGGTCATGTTAGAGGTGTGTTTGGGGTAATTATCATGTTGAAATACTGCCCTGCGACTCAGTTTCTGAAGAGAGGGGATCATGTACTGTGAAATACTGAAGCTGACCATGTTGGCATCCATGGTTCCCTCTGTGAACTATAGCTGCCCACAGATGGCAGCACTCATGCAGCCCCAAACCATGACACTCCCACCATCATGCTTGACTGTAGGTCTTTGTACTCCTCACCTGGTTGCTGCCACACACTTGACACCATCTGAACCAAATATGTTCATGTTGGTCTCAGCCCGCAGGACTTAATTCCAGTAATCCATCTCTTAGTCTGCTTGTCTTTAGCAGTGTTTGCAGGCTTTCTTGTGCATTATCTTTAGAAGAGGCTTCCTTATGGGATGACAGCCATGCAGACGAATTTGATGCAGTGTGCGTCATATGGTTTGAGCACTGACAGGCTGACCCACCACTCCTGTAACCTCTGCAGTAACGCTGGCAGCACTAATACGTCTATGTTGAAAGGACAGCTAATGGATATGATGGTGAGCACATGTACTCAACTCGTTTGTTCAACTATGGCGAGGACAGTTCTGAGTGGAACCTGTCTTGTTTAACTGCTGTATGGTTTTGCCCACGATGCTGCAGCTCAGTTTCAGGTTGTTGGCAATCTTCTTACAGCCTAGGCCATCTTTTAGTAGAGCAATAATTGATTTTTACAGATCCTCATAGAGTTTCATTGCCCTGAGGAGCCAGGTTGAACTTCCATTTACCAGTATGAGAATGTGTGAGAGCGATAACACCAAATCTAACCCACCTGTCACCCATTCACACCTGAGATCTTGTAACACTAATGAGTTACATGAAACTGGGGAGGGAAAATACTAAACTAGGAACAACTTAGCCATTTCACTTAGGGGCGTACTCAATTTTGTTGAAAGCGATTTAGATACTAATGGCTGCGTGTTGAGTTATGTAGAGGAAATGCCACATTTATACAAGCTGTACTACTTTATTTTGAAGATTTGACACCTTGATACATTGTTGTCCCATGAAAACAAAGTATTTACAAAAATGTAAGGAGTGCACTCACTTTTGTGATATACTGTAGGTCCTGAGGATAGCATATCAATATCTTGTAGCTTGAATGCGCTTTAAAATTGTTTGTTATATCCAAACTCTATAAAGGAAAACCGAGATATACTGCCAGCCGCAGCCCGAGATATACTGCCAGCCGCAGCCCGAGATATACTGCCAGCCGCAGCCCGAGATATACTGCCAGCCGCAGCCCGAGATATACTGCCAGCCGCAGCCCGAGATATACTGCCAGCCGCAGCCCGAGATATACTGCCAGCCGCAGCCCGAGATATACTGCCAGCCGCAGCCCGAGATATACTGCCAGCCGCAGCCCGAGATATACTGCCAGCCGCAGCCCGAGATATACTGCCAGCCGCAGCCCGAGATATACTGCCAGCCGCAGCCCGAGATATACTGCCAGCCGCAGCCCGAGATATACTGCCAGCCGCAGCCCGAGATATACTGCCAGCCGCAGCCCGAGATATACTGCCAGCCGCAGCCCGAGATATACTGCCAGCCGCAGCCCGAGATATACTGCCAGCCGCAGCCCGAGATATACTGCCAGCCGCAGCCCGAGATATACTGCCAGCCGCAGCCCGAGATATACTGCCAGCCGCAGCCCGAGATATACTGCCAGCCGCAGCCCGAGATATACTGCCAGCCGCAGCCCGAGATATACTGCCAGCCGCAGCCCGAGATATACTGCCAGCCGCAGCCCGAGATATACTGCCAGCCGCAGCCCGAGATATACTGCCAGCCGCAGCCCGAGATATACTGCCAGCCGCAGCCCGAGATATACTGCCAGCCGCAGCCCGAGATATACTGCCAGCCGCAGCCCGAGATATACTGCCAGCCGCAGCCCGAGATATACTGCCAGCCGCAGCCCGAGATATACTGCCAGCCGCAGCCCGAGATATACTGCCAGCCGCAGCCCGAGATATACTGCCAGCCGCAGCCCGAGATATACTGCCAGCCGCAGCCCGAGATATACTGCCAGCCGCAGCCCGAGATATACTGCCAGCCGCAGCCCGAGATATACTGCCAGCCGCAGCCCGAGATATACTGCCAGCCGCAGCCCGAGATATACTGCCAGCCGCAGCCCGAGATATACTGCCAGCCGCAGCCCGAGATATACTGCCAGCCGCAGCCCGAGATATACTGCCAGCCGCAGCCCGAGATATACTGCCAGCCGCAGCCCGAGATATACTGCCAGCCGCAGCCCGAGATATACTGCCAGCCGCAGCCCGAGATATACTGCCAGCCGCAGCCCGAGATATACTGCCAGCCGCAGCCCGAGATATACTGCCAGCCGCAGCCCGAGATATACTGCCAGCCGCAGCCCGAGATATACTGCCAGCCGCAGCCCGAGATATACTGCCAGCCGCAGCCCGAGATATACTGCCAGCCGCAGCCCGAGATATACTGCCAGCCGCAGCCCGAGATATACTGCCAGCCGCAGCCCGAGATATACTGCCAGCCGCAGCCCGAGATATACTGCCAGCCGCAGCCCGAGATATACTGCCAGCCGCAGCCCGAGATATACTGCCAGCCGCAGCCCGAGATATACTGCCAGCCGCAGCCCGAGATATACTGCCAGCCGCAGCCCGAGATATACTGCCAGCCGCAGCCCGAGATATACTGCCAGCCGCAGCCCGAGATATACTGCCAGCCGCAGCCCGAGATATACTGCCAGCCGCAGCCCGAGATATACTGCCAGCCGCAGCCCGAGATATACTGCCAGCCGCAGCCCGAGATATACTGCCAGCCGCAGCCCGAGATATACTGCCAGCCGCAGCCCGAGATATACTGCCAGCCGCAGCCCGAGATATACTGCCAGCCGCAGCCCGAGATATACTGCCAGCCGCAGCCCGAGATATACTGCCAGCCGCAGCCCGAGATATACTGCCAGCCGCAGCCCGAGATATACTGCCAGCCGCAGCCCGAGATATACTGCCAGCCGCAGCCCGAGATATACTGCCAGCCGCAGCCCGAGATATACTGCCAGCCGCAGCCCGAGATATACTGCCAGCCGCAGCCCGAGATATACTGCCAGCCGCAGCCCGAGATATACTGCCAGCCGCAGCCCGAGATATACTGCCAGCCGCAGCCCGAGATATACTGCCAGCCGCAGCCCGAGATATACTGCCAGCCGCAGCCCGAGATATACTGCCAGCCGCAGCCCGAGATATACTGCCAGCCGCAGCCCGAGATATACTGCCAGCCGCAGCCCGAGATATACTGCCAGCCGCAGCCCGAGATATACTGCCAGCCGCAGCCCGAGATATACTGCCAGCCGCAGCCCGAGATATGCTGCCAGCCGCAGCCCGAGATATGCTGCCAGCCGCAGCCCGAGATATGCTGCCAGCCGCAGCCCGAGATATGCTGCCAGCCGCAGCCCGAGATATGCTGCCAGCCGCAGCCCGAGATATGCTGCCAGCCGCAGCCCGAGATATGCTGCCAGCCGCAGCCCGAGATATGCTGCCAGCCGCAGCCCGAGATATGCTGCCAGCCGCAGCCCGAGATATGCTGCCAGCCGCAGCCCGAGATATGCTGCCAGCCGCAGCCCGAGATATGCTGCCAGCCGCAGCCCGAGATATGCTGCCAGCCGCAGCCCGAGATATGCTGCCAGCCGCAGCCCGAGATATGCTGCCAGCCGCAGCCCGAGATATGCTGCCAGCCGCAGCCCGAGATATGCTGCCAGCCGCAGCCCGAGATATGCTGCCAGCCGCAGCCCGAGATATGCTGCCAGCCGCAGCCCGAGATATGCTGCCAGCCGCAGCCCGAGATATGCTGCCAGCCGCAGCCCGAGATATGCTGCCAGCCGCAGCCCGAGATATGCTGCCAGCCGCAGCCCGAGATATGCTGCCAGCCGCAGCCCGAGATATGCTGCCAGCCGCAGCCCGAGATATGCTGCCAGCCGCAGCCCGAGATATGCTGCCAGCCGCAGCCCGAGATATGCTGCCAGCCGCAGCCCGAGATATGCTGCCAGCCGCAGCCCGAGATATGCTGCCAGCCGCAGCCCGAGATATGCTGCCAGCCGCAGCCCGAGATATGCTGCCAGCCGCAGCCCGAGATATGCTGCCAGCCGCAGCCCGAGATATGCTGCCAGCCGCAGCCCGAGATATGCTGCCAGCCGCAGCCCGAGATATGCTGCCAGCCGCAGCCCGAGATATGCTGCCAGCCGCAGCCCGAGATATGCTGCCAGCCGCAGCCCGAGATATGCTGCCAGCCGCAGCCCGAGATATGCTGCCAGCCGCAGCCCGAGATATGCTGCCAGCCGCAGCCCGAGATATGCTGCCAGCCGCAGCCCGAGATATGCTGCCAGCCGCAGCCCGAGATATGCTGCCAGCCGCAGCCCGAGATATGCTGCCAGCCGCAGCCCGAGATATGCTGCCAGCCGCAGCCCGAGATATGCTGCCAGCCGCAGCCCGAGATATGCTGCCAGCCGCAGCCCGAGATATGCTGCCAGCCGCAGCCCGAGATATGCTGCCAGCCGCAGCCCGAGATATGCTGCCAGCCGCAGCCCGAGATATGCTGCCAGCCGCAGCCCGAGATATGCTGCCAGCCGCAGCCCGAGATATGCTGCCAGCCGCAGCCCGAGATATGCTGCCAGCCGCAGCCCGAGATATGCTGCCAGCCGCAGCCCGAGATATGCTGCCAGCCGCAGCCCGAGATATGCTGCCAGCCGCAGCCCGAGATATGCTGCCAGCCGCAGCCCGAGATATGCTGCCAGCCGCAGCCCGAGATATGCTGCCAGCCGCAGCCCGAGATATGCTGCCAGCCGCAGCCCGAGATATGCTGCCAGCCGCAGCCCGAGATATGCTGCCAGCCGCAGCCCGAGATATGCTGCCAGCCGCAGCCCGAGATATGCTGCCAGCCGCAGCCCGAGATATGCTGCCAGCCGCAGCCCGAGATATGCTGCCAGCCGCAGCCCGAGATATGCTGCCAGCCGCAGCCCGAGATATGCTGCCAGCCGCAGCCCGAGATATGCTGCCAGCCGCAGCCCGAGATATGCTGCCAGCCGCAGCCCGAGATATGCTGCCAGCCGCAGCCCGAGATATGCTGCCAGCCGCAGCCCGAGATATGCTGCCAGCCGCAGCCCGAGATATGCTGCCAGCCGCAGCCCGAGATATGCTGCCAGCCGCAGCCCGAGATATGCTGCCAGCCGCAGCCCGAGATATGCTGCCAGCCGCAGCCCGAGATATGCTGCCAGCCGCAGCCCGAGATATGCTGCCAGCCGCAGCCCGAGATATGCTGCCAGCCGCAGCCCGAGATATGCTGCCAGCCGCAGCCCGAGATATGCTGCCAGCCGCAGCCCGAGATATGCTGCCAGCCGCAGCCCGAGATATGCTGCCAGCCGCAGCCCGAGATATGCTGCCAGCCGCAGCCCGAGATATGCTGCCAGCCGCAGCCCGAGATATGCTGCCAGCCGCAGCCCGAGATATGCTGCCAGCCGCAGCCCGAGATATGCTGCCAGCCGCAGCCCGAGATATGCTGCCAGCCGCAGCCCGAGATATGCTGCCAGCCGCAGCCCGAGATATGCTGCCAGCCGCAGCCCGAGATATGCTGCCAGCCGCAGCCCGAGATATGCTGCCAGCCGCAGCCCGAGATATGCTGCCAGCCGCAGCCCGAGATATGCTGCCAGCCGCAGCCCGAGATATGCTGCCAGCCGCAGCCCGAGATATGCTGCCAGCCGCAGCCCGAGATATGCTGCCAGCCGCAGCCCGAGATATGCTGCCAGCCGCAGCCCGAGATATGCTGCCAGCCGCAGCCCGAGATATGCTGCCAGCCGCAGCCCGAGATATGCTGCCAGCCGCAGCCCGAGATATGCTGCCAGCCGCAGCCCGAGATATGCTGCCAGCCGCAGCCCGAGATATGCTGCCAGCCGCAGCCCGAGATATGCTGCCAGCCGCAGCCCGAGATATGCTGCCAGCCGCAGCCCGAGATATGCTGCCAGCCGCAGCCCGAGATATGCTGCCAGCCGCAGCCCGAGATATGCTGCCAGCCGCAGCCCGAGATATGCTGCCAGCCGCAGCCCGAGATATGCTGCCAGCCGCAGCCCGAGATATGCTGCCAGCCGCAGCCCGAGATATACTGCCAGCCGCAGCCCGAGATATACTGCCAGCCGCAGCCCGAGATATACTGCCAGCCGCAGCCCGAGATATACTGCCAGCCGCAGCCCGAGATATACTGCCAGCCGCAGCCCGAGATATACTGCCAGCCGCAGCCCGAGATATACTGCCAGCCGCAGCCCGAGATATACTGCCAGCCGCAGCCCGAGATATACTGCCAGCCGCAGCCCGAGATATACTGCCAGCCGCAGCCCGAGATATACTGCCAGCCGCAGCCCGAGATATACTGCCAGCCGCAGCCCGAGATATACTGCCAGCCGCAGCCCGAGATATACTGCCAGCCGCAGCCCGAGATATACTGCCAGCCGCAGCCCGAGATATACTGCCAGCCGCAGCCCGAGATATACTGCCAGCCGCAGCCCGAGATATACTGCCAGCCGCAGCCCGAGATATACTGCCAGCCGCAGCCCGAGATATACTGCCAGCCGCAGCCCGAGATATACTGCCAGCCGCAGCCCGAGATATACTGCCAGCCGCAGCCCGAGATATACTGCCAGCATTAAAAAATAACATTCTAATGTATTAATAAAGCTAGTTTCACCTCTATTGAATTTATGACACCCTGAATTTCACTTTATTGCCTGCACGGAGTTTGATTACATGCTGCTCCCCACACTAGGCAAATTGCTCTGCTTTTTTTCCCCTAAACTCTCCTCCAGCGCTGCCCTCTTCCCACGCACTACACAATCATTGGCTTTTAAGATTAGTGCTGGGGCAGATACTATCATTCATTCCAGCACTGAAACTGACTGAGTAGTGATCCTGTGCTTCCATCTGTGGCAGTTCAGCACCGATCACTACACCTCACACCACAATGGTGATAGCACTGTCACATGTCCTCTATTACTCATGGGTGTAATGATTGCAATTACAGAGGGTGCAACCGGGTCCATACTGAAGGGGGACCCCCACGTCAGGTGTATGTGCATCCAAGTGTGTTGCACCGTGGAGATAGCAGCTGACAGTGACGTGCACGGCAGGAACGTTATCCCATAAACACATGCTGAAGCAAAATGATGTTTAGTTACAGCATAGATCAAGCTGCCAAACTTCTCTTCATGCCTCTGATACAGGTGAGGAGGGTCACATTGCGACCCCTGCAGTGGTGGGACAAGTTCTGATTTTTTTTTCAATCTGCTTGTCGTGGTACCCAGGGGATGTGTTGTGACCCTAATCACTTTATTTCTGCTGCTATGTCATGTAGCAGCAGCTTACAATGATTTTATGCTGCACAACCTGTGCCATGGCCAAAATCATTGTGTAACCCAGAATCAGTATATAATGCAGTGTACTGTAAAGCCGAATAAAAAGATTTACAGGACTCCATGGGAATCCAGTTAGGGTCATGGAAAGTTACACATTTGGTCAAGAAATAGTACACTCTTGTATTACATGCCACATTCAGCCAGGATGCTTGTGTCAGAATAATCAAGTCTGTGTATTATACACTGATATATATATATATATGGACACATGTATGCAGCTGTTTTTCATATAGAAATGTAACCATATGAATATAGATTGATGTAGATACATGGCAAAAAAAAAAAAAAATATAGCAGCACTCCAGGCATGAGATCGTGAAATAAACTGTGGTCTTTATTCACCCAGATATGCGCGACATTTCAACTTTTCAAACTGTGAACCTTTCTCAAGCCATCAACATTCACAGAGTATAAGCACAGTACATATAGGTTACACTGTATAATCAGTGATCAATCAATATACATCAGGAAAGAATAGTTGATATGTACAGGGCCGGCTCCAGGTTTTCATGGGCCCTGGGGAAATGGTCTCAGTGGGTCCCTTTAAGACATACCACGATACACAGATACGGCAGAGAAATATAGGTATAGAACAATGCCAAAGATTTCACTTACTTCTTACATTACATGAGTAATAACTATTTAGCTCAGAAACCGGACAGTTTAGTCCTCTATACAGTATTATTATTTATTTATATAGCACCATTGATTCCATGGTGCTGTACATGAGAAGGGGTTACATACAAATTACAGATATCACTTACAGTAAACTAACAATGACAGACTGATACAGAGGGGAGAGGACCCTGCCCTTTCGGGCTTACATGCTACAGGATGGTGGGGAAGGAGACAGTAGGTTGGTGGGTTACAGCAGTTCCGGTGTTGGGCTCCAGTATTATGGGTTCCACATAGCTCTCCATACAGGATCGTGGGCCCCATATAATGCTCCAGTATATGATGGGCCCCATACAATGCTCCAGTATATATGAGTCCAATATATTGCGCCAAGCGTAAAAAAAATGAAATGCTCACCTCTCCTCGCTGGCCGCTGCTCTGCTCCAGACTCCTCAGCATTGCAGTCGTCCGGCTTTTTGCACTGTGACTGTTCAGAGAAGAGGGAGCACACTAGTCACATCATCGCACCATCTGACCTGAAACATCCCAGAGTGAGAAGATGTGGAAGACACTGCAGCGGAAGAACAGGGAGAGGTAAGTATTACTAGTACTTGGGCCCTAAGCAAGCGGGGGGGCCAACTTGTGGGTGCTGGCACCGGTCCCCATAGCGTGCTGGTGTCCCCAATGGTGAGTGGGCCCCCCAGCCTGCTCAGGGCCCTGACACTTACCCAAGAGCTGACGCTGGCCCTGCATATGTATACAGTGCAATAATATCAATCTCCTCATGAGTCATTAAGCATATAACAATAACTGATTTTCATCCTGTGCCAGTTCACAGGTATTGTGCATATAATATTAAAACCTTAATTGCTTGATAGAGATAATGTGATAACACAAGTGTTATAATTAATGATTGCTCATATAACTGCTGACGGTAGTAATATACATAGAATGTGCTCTAGGCTCAAGTGTGATGTCAGTGATCCCAGCTACTCACTACACCAGGGGCCTAGAGGTGGAGGGGGCACGCCAACACCAACGACTATATCAGCTGGATGCAAGTCCTTGGAGCCACATTCTGCTGAAATGTTTTGTGGTGCAGGGGACCCGCTGGCTCACTGAGCTGCAATACATGCCAGTGGCCTATCAGAGACTGGTAGCTGACGTTGGCGTGCCCGTGACTGGTGACACATGGCATCGACATCATGCACCATGGCGAGGATGCTGAAGTCAACTGCAGCGGCTGTAGAAGCGAACACCAGGCAGCGTAGGGGGAAGACGAGTAGTATTTTTTTATGTATTGGAGAACAGAACACATTATCCCAGGAAGGGGCACACTATCCCAGGAATGGTCCCAGTATGGGGGACATTATCCCAGGAAGGGGCACACTATCCCAGGAATGGTCCCAGTATGGGGGACATTATCCCAGGAAGGGGCACACTATCCCAGGAATGGACCCAGTATGGGGGACATTATCCCAGGAAGGGGCATCCCTGATTACGTACCATCCTCTTTAGTTATGTATGGGACAGTCCCCTAATATGTTGCGTCCTCTGTTTTTATGTACATTATTGTCCCATTATTACAAAGTATTATATCTTCTTATATATAGCACCGTTCTTTACATATTGCTTTCTTGTTATTTTTGTTAATCACAGCGCTCTCTCTTTACTACAGTGTCCTCTCTTGTTAGATATAACATGACTGCTGATGGTGCAACATCTCACCAGTTAATCATACTTTGCTATCAGAAAAGAAGCTTTACCAACTTCCATCAGCAATCACTTCAGTTTTTATATAACAAGAGTGGATACTATAATAAAACAGGATGCTCTAAATAACGAGATTCCGATATGTAAGGGATGGTGCTGTACATAAGAGGGCATCATGTAATAGGGGACAGTAATATTCATATTGAGAGGAGACAAATATCTGTAGCTTGGTTGCCATAAACATAGAGGGGCCCAAACATTTTTTTTGCACAGGGGCCCCAAGCTGTCAGTGTACACCCCGGCACTGACTGATTTGCACATGCTCTCTTCTCTCCATCAAGTTGTGTGGCGCCATATTAGATCAGGGAGCTGCCCTCAATCTGTGCATGTCTACTGCACTCAGTTATATGTACCTGCCATATTGGAGTGGGGAATGCTCACACTCCGGCACAGGCTGTATAAGCTTGTAGATAATTTGAAGATTGCTCTGGTTTCTCAATAGTAAAATATAGGCAAAATAAGCAGAATTACAGATATATCTAGTATATAAAAAAGATGGTATGGAAGTAATAAATAATAGTATAGGAAGAAGAGCCACCTTGTTTGAACAGGGACCTATGTGAACAAAGGGCAATGGCCACATAGCAGATGGAAACTGCAGATACATTGAATCTATCCAGTCTGTTTCTGGTATAAGAAGAAATGGGTGCCATTCGTGGCAGACTACTAGTTAGTATCCAGATGGTTGTCTGTATCTCTCACCCATTATATGTATTATAATTTAGTGCTGTCTACCAAATTGACAGACACCCATCTATGGGTCTCATCCCTCCAGTGTGACAAAGGATGGGCCATGTATATATGGAGGATACTGGGTCGATACTCTGAAGCGTGCTCTCGTTTGCAGTGTCAGTTTTGTATAGTGCTGCTTTCTTTAGAGGATACTTTAAGCGATATAGATCTATATTTCTATGAGTGCATAAATACTATTATATAAACCCACACAATGAAGGATTTCTTACTATCAGACATTAGGTAGCATTCACACAGGCAGGGCTGTCACCAGGAATTTTGGAGCCCCATATTCTACAGTCCCCTGCCCAGTCTTGGAAAAACTCCACTTCTGCATCACGTCCTCACCAATCACACATTAGTAGTTCCCATCGAACACCAGATCACATACAGCCATCGATTTTTTAAGCCCCACCACAAGGAAGACTCTTTTGATCGGGCCCTACTCTATTAAACATTTCTTAAAATATTCAATGCTCTTTAGGTACATTTTTAAAAATGACTAATACCACATACAAGGAACAAATTCTGTCATACCATGGCTGGACCACATATTACCACAATATAATGACCAAATAATATTACATACAAGGGATAAATGCCACCACACCATGACCAGACCACATAGTGACCAGATACTACAATACTGATCATTAATTTAAAAAAAACACAATACTAATATTACCATAAGGGCCATTATACCAAAGAGCTCTGTATATACAGTAGTGTAAGTATACAGGTAATACAGGGATCACCAGTGACATTATACACAGTCCCACTGTCTAGTCTTGGAAAAACTCCACTTCTGCACCATGTCCTCACCATTCACACTTTTAGGGTATGTTTCCATGGTCCGGAAACATTCACTATTTGCTGTGGATTGGACGCTGCGTACAGCTGCAGCATCCAAATGTTACAGCATATTGGAGGGGATTTTATGAAATCCTGTCTCCACTATGCGTGCAGGGCTGCATCCGGCGGCCCTGCGTATATGGACATGCAGTGCGTCTTTCCTGACCGCAGCATGTCTATTTATCTTGTGGAGACGCTCCATCTCCGCAAGATACAGTCATGTGTTAAAGTTTGGGCACCCCTATTAATGTTAACCTTTTTTCTTTCTAACAATTTTGGTTTTTGCAACAGCTATTTCAGTTTCATATATCTAATAACTGATGGACTCAGTTATATTTCTGGATTCAAATGAGGTTTATTGTTCTAACAGAAAATGTGCAATCTGCATTTAAACAAAATTTGACCGGTGCAAAAGTATGGGCACCCTTATCATTTTCTTGATTTGAACACTCCTAACTACTTTTTACTGACTTACTGAAGCACTAAATTGGTTTTGTAACCTCATTGAGCTTTGAACTTCATAGCCAGGTGTATCAAATCATGAGAAAAGGTATTTAAGGTGGCCACTTGCAAGTAGTTCTCCTATTTGATTCTCCTGTTTAGAGTGGCATCATGGGCTCCTCAAAACAACTCTCAAATGATCTGAAAACAAAGATTATTCAACATAGCTTTTCAGGGGAAGGATACAAAAAGTTGTCTCAGAGATTTAACCTGTCAATTTCCACTGTGAGGAACATAGTAAGGAAATGGAAGAACACAGGTACAGTTCTTGTTAAGCCCAGAAGTGGCAGGCCAAGAAAAATATCAGAAAGGCAGAGAAGAAGAATGGTGAGAACAGTCAAGGACAATCCACAGACCACCTCCAAAGACCTGCAGCATCATCTTGCTGCAGATGGTGTCACTGTGCATCGGTCAACAATACAGCCACTTTGCACAAGGAGAAGCTGTATGGGAGAGTGATGCAAAAGAAGCCGTTTCTGCAAGCACGCCACAAGCACAGTCGCCTGAGGTATGCAAAAGCACATTTGGACAAGCCAGTTACATTTTGGAAGAAGGTCCTGTGGACTGATGAAACAAAGATTGAGTTGTTTGGTCATACAAAAAGGCGTTATGCATGGAGGCTAAAAAACACAGCATTCCAAGAAAACACTTGCTACCCACAGTAAAATTTGGTGGAGGTTCCATCATGCTTTGGGGCTGTGTGGCCAATGCTGACACTGGGAATCTTGTTAAAGTTGAGGGTCGCATGGATTCAACTCAGTATCAGCAGATTCTTGACAATAATGTGCAACAAAGTTGAAGTTATGCAGGGGATGGATATTTCAGCAAGACAATGATCCAAAACACCGCTCCAAATCTACTCAGGCATTCATGCAGAGGAACAATTACAATGTTCTGGAATGGCCATCCCAGTCCCCAGACCTGAATATCATTGAACATCTGTGGGATGATTTGAAGCGGGCTGTCCATGCTCGGCGACCATCAAACTTAACTGGAATTGTTTTGTAAACAGGAATGGTCACAAATACCTTCATCCAGGATCCAGGAACTCATTAATAGCTACAGGAAGCGACTAGAGGCTGTTATTTTTGCAAAAGGAGGATCTACGAAATATTAATGTCACTTTTATGTTGAGGTGCCCATACTTTTGCACCGGTCAAATTTTGTTAAAATGCAGATTGCACATTTTCTGTACAATAAACCTCATTTGAATCCAGAAATATAACTGAGTCCATCAGTTATTAGATATATGAAACTGAAATAGCTGTTGCAAAAACCAAAATTGTTATAAAGAAAAAAGGTTAACATTAATAGGGGTGCCCAAACTTTAACATATGACTGTAAATAACCCTGTCTATGGGTACGATGCGGTGATTCTGCATATGTTCAATGAACACATGCGGTATCAAGTCGCATACAAAGGGGGGCGGCACTTTGGGCAGAGCATGTTTCCGCTTTGCCCAAAGTGCTGCCAGTATGCCCCGTGGAGACATACCTTATAACAGTTACCATATCACATTCACAGCCAGCAGCTTTTGTTTTGGCCAAAAGATTTTTTTAAGCCGCCACCACAAACAGCAAGGTAAACTGTTTTGGCCGGACCCTACTCTAAACTATTAAACATTTCTTAAAATACCTAATAATCTTTTTAGGTACATTTTATTTATTTTTCTGTAAGTATGTGTCAAACATTTTTTAAAATTACTAATAATACCACATTCAAAGGACAAATACCATCACACTATGACGAAACCACGTAGTGACCGAATAATACCACATAAAAGGAACAAATACTGTATTACAATAGCCGAACCACATACAGTGCCTTGCGAAAGTATTCAGCCCCCTGGAACTTTTCAACCTTTTCCCACATATCATGCTTCAAAACATAAAGATACCAAATGTAAATTTTTGGTGAAGAATCAACAACAAGTGGGACACAATTGTGAAGTTGAACGAAAGTTATTGGTTATTTTAATTTTTTGTTAAGATTCAGAAACTGAAAAGTGGGGCGTGCAATATTATTTGGCCCCTTTAACTTAATACATTGTTGCGCCACCTTTTGCTGCGATTACAGCTGCAAGTTGCTTGGGGTATGTCTGTATCAGTTTTGGTACATCGAGAGACTGAAATTCTTGCCCATTCTTCCTTGGCAAACAGCTTGCGCTCAGTGAGCTTTGATGGAGATCGTTTGTGAACAGTAGTTTTCAGCTCTTTCCATAGATTCTCGATTGTTTTCAGGTCTCGATTTTGACATTCTAACACCTGGATACGTTTATTTGTAAACCTTTCCATTGTAGATTTTGCTTCATGTTTGGGATCATTGTCTTGTGGGAAGACAAATCTCCGTCACAGTCTCAGGTCTTTTCAGACTCCCAACAGGTTTTCTTCAAGAATGGTCCTGTATTTGGCTCCATCCATCTTCCCATCAAATTTAACCATCTTCCCTGTCCCTGCTGAAGAAAAGCAGGCCCAAACCATGATGCTACCACCACAAGCCATGATCCTGCCACCACCATGTTTGACGGTTAGGATGGTGTGTTCATGGTGATGAGCTGTGTTGCCTTTATGCCAAAATGTTCAATTTTGGTTTCATCTGACCAGAGCACCTTCTTCCACATGTTTGGTGTGTCTCCCAGGTGGCTTGTTGCAAACTTTAAATGACACTTTTTATGGATATCTTTGAGAAATGGCTCTCTTCTTGCCACTCCATAAAGGCTAGATTTGTGCAGTGTATGACTGATTGTTGTCCTATGGACAGACTGTCCCACCTCCGCTATAGATCTCTGCAGTTCATCCAGAGTGATCATGGGACTCTTGGCTGCATCTCTGATCAGTCTTCTCCTTGTTTGAGATGAAAGTTTAGAGGGATAGCCGGGTCTTGGTAGATTTGCAGTGGTATGATACTCCTTCCATTTCAATATGATCGCTTGCACAGTGCTCCTTGGGATGTTTAACGTTTTGGAAATCATTTTGTATCCAAATCCAGCTTTAAACTTCTCCACAATAGTATCATGGACCTGCCTGTTGTGTTTCTTGGTCTTCATGATGCTCTCTGTGCTTCAAACAGAACCCTGAGATTATCACAGAGCAGGTGCATTTATACGGAGACTTGTTTACACACAGGTGGATTATATTTATCATCATTAATCATTTTAGGAGAACATTGGATCATTCAGGGATCCACAATGAACTTCTGGAGTGAGTTTGCTGCACTGAAAGTAAAGGGGCCTAATAATATTGCACGCCCCACTTTTCAGTTTTTGAATTTCCCCAAAAATTTAAAATAACCAATAAATTTCATCATTGTGTCCCACTTGTTGTTGATTCTTCACCAAAAATGTATATTTGGTATCTTTATGTTTTAAGCATGATATGTGGGAAAAGTTCCAGGGGGCTGAATACTTTCACAAGGCACTGTAATGTCCGAATAATATTACATACAAGGGATAAATATCGCCACACCATGACCAGACCACAGTGACCGAATACTACAAAACTCATCATTAATTAAAAAAAAAAAAACCACAATACTAATATTACCATTATACACAGGAACTCTATACATAGTATGCAGTGTATAGTGTAAGTGTACAGTTAATACAGGGATCACTAGTGACATTATGCACAGGGGCTCTGTATATAGTATACAGTGTACAAGTAATACAGTGATCACCAGTGACATTATACACAGGAGCTCTGTATATAGTGTCGGTGTGCAGGTAATGGTGATCAGCAGTGACATTATAAACAGGAGCTCTGTATGTTGTATGCAATACACTGACTCATCAGTGAAATTTGTTTTTGAAGTCCTTCAACTTCTCTTTTTCTTCTTCATCCAGTGCAGACTGACATCACTTCTTCCAGCCAGGACTCGTCTCTGCAGAAAATAAGCACACAGTGCTCAATAGCTGATCACTTCCATAGCACATTCCCCAACTTCTACTCTACTATCCCAGCCCCCATATGGCAGCTTTCAGTAGAATAAAAGCTTCTTTTTACCTGGCCGCGGTCCAGCAGCATCCTCTTCCTCATTCATTTGATGCGCCAGTGCATGGCAATGACATAACATGCTGACATCAGCTGCCGGCCTCTGATTGACTGGCAGCTTTAAACTATTGCCGTGCAGAAAGCTATAGCTGTGCATAGATTTTAACTTATTGTGTGTCCTCGGACATGCGTTCCTTTACTGACCTGGCCGAATCCTGCCCCTGGAGCCCAGTAAGAAGAAGTACACCGCCCCTCTCTTTGCTTCTGCTCACCATGCTCCATACACTAGTAAGGGCAGTAATGCTCTTATGGTGGCTCTGCACACAGGCACAGGTTTCTTGTGGAATAATGTGACATTTTTTCCACAGGTTGTAAAGGACCAAAAAAACAAAACCATAAGCATAAATCCCTAGCCTTATCCAGGGGCTGACTACACAATATATACCCTGGCTACTCAGGCACGGCTGAGCTAGTCTCAGTTCGGTCAAACAAAACAGCTATTGTCCACAGTAACCAGTGATACTTGCAGTTTGGTGCACACAGCCTGTGCAGTTTCTCTTCAGCTCCACTATCACCCACTCTGGTCAGCTTTTCCCAAGCAGATTGACTAATGTGAGCACCTAGCCCGATTATATGCAGAGCAGCCAGGTGCTAATAATCAGAGCCTGCAGAGTTTGGGTTTAACCCTGTCCTATCTGGCTGTGCTACAATACTCACTGTAAGTGAATATGGATCTGTATCAGTCGTTATTCATATGGTTACATTATTCTTAGCTGCCTGTAAAACCTCACAATGCACTAAGCTGATACAGAAAAGCATAATATACACCTTAGCTGTAAAGCCGAAAAAACTGGTCAATATAGGATATGGTGATAATAATGTAAACAGTATTGATCAAGCAGTTGGTGTGTGGTAATCAAGAACAAGATGAAAAGCAGGTTCACATCCAGATTAAACAATAGTGTGACTTTATGTATTTCTATGCAGCAGCTGCTCCGCTCCTGTGTGCCGGCGGCAGCGCCTGGTGTTAATGCGAGAGACTCATGCGAGTTTCTCGCATCACATACGGTAGTGTTATCCTGGCCTAATAGTTATAGTTTATACTCAGCACATCCTTATTATAGGGGTTTTCCACCCAGTGAAAATGTTTAGTCACCAGTGCTGATTACTAAAAGAATGCAATCTTCAGATTGGACTTTATTAGGTGGTTGAAGCACTTGTCACACTTCAGTCTTTTGACGTCAGTCGAAATCTGCCCTTTTTTGAAAAAAACGGATCTTTTTTTAGCGGAATCCGTTTTTTTTCTCATAGACTTGCATTAAGGACGGATTGCAATGGATGGCCATCCATTGCATCCGTCATTTGACCGTTCCTTCGAAATTTCAGCATCCGTCGCCTGGATACAACGGACATAGTAACGTTTTTTGTCTGCGTTGAAAAGACGGATGGTGACGGATCCGTCGCAGTCCGTTGTTTGCTATAATGGATGACTATGGGTGGCAGATCCGTCACCGTCCGTCACATGACGGAATCAAGTGATGGATTCCGTTTTTTAAACTGAGCATGCCCACAAGATTTTTCATTCATTTAATTTAACTCAAAAAGCCGTTCTGGCACAGCAAAATTGTCTCTCTCTCTCCTCCTTTAAATTCCAAAATCTGCAACTTCGACGGATCCGTCAAAAAAACAGATCCGGTGCTTCAGTTTTTAGCCAATCTTCACTGGATCCATTTTTTCACACTTTGAAGGATTTTGACTGACGCCAAAAGACTGAAGTGTGAAAGAAGCCTTAAAGGGGTTGTCTAAATCCCCAAGTCTGCATTTACTCTTTGTCACTCTATATGACCGCAGACTTGTGAATCCTCACACTGTACACACTGCACACTTTGTGGATTCTTTGGTTCAGAGCTGGGAATGACGGTCAGTTGGTCTCGTGACTGCGAGTAGTCAATATGCATACACCCGGCCCAGGTACAGACTGGGACTGAAATTCAGCCCTGGCATTTGAAATCATACAGGCCCATGCTGTTCATATCCCCAAGCACCAGATGGAATATATTACTAATATTCCCCTGGATGGAGCAAAGCAAGAATTACAACATGACCAATATTTCTAATGATACCCGTGGCCTGCTGGGATAAGCGACGGAGTCGGCGACTTTGTGCTCCGTCACAACTCTTAACAGTATGGGTGTCTTGAGAACACCAATTCTGTTTACAACGTAGCAGGCAATGTTGGCCCATGACCAGACAGGCCATTCTGCTATTTGCTAGAATTGCCAGATGGCCAGTCCAGCTCTGACCCGGCCATATTCACACTTGCAATATACTTACTAGTGACATATAGCGTGAATGCAGACTCGTGGATTTAGACTAGATAACCCCTTTGAGAAAAATGGATGAGAATCTGGTTGGTAAAAGCATACTTACAGTCATGTGTCAACTGCTTGAGCTCCCAGTAAAGCTGAATCCAAACATTACTCTACTCAAGTCTCAGAATGATTATTTAACCTGCAGAGGGGTGATCAGTATTACCTGACTAGACAACACGTCTAACTTGGGCTCTGTTACATGGACTAGATGGATGACTGTGATTATTCGTCCTTTAGGATGATCCCCAAGATCAGACAATAGAGCAGGTGGAGGCGTTGGTCTGCTCCTATCATCAAAATGTACCTTTCAGGTTATCCCTCAAGTACCCTCACTTGTCTTTCCTTCTTTTGAGGTCCATGCCGTCAGACTCTTCACCCCCTTCTCCATGCGAGTGGCGGTGGTATATCGTCCTCCCGGCCCCTCCCTTCAGTTCCTGGATCATTTTGCCACTTGGCTTCCACATTTTCTCTCCTGTGACATCCCTACCCTCATAATGGGAGATTTCAATATCCCCATTGCTCTTCCACTCTCCCCATCTGCTACTCACCTTTTATCTCTAACCTCCTCATTTGGCCTTTTGCAGCTTACTAATTCTCCAACGCATGAAGATGGAAACTCCCTCGACTTGGTCTTCTCTCGGCTTTGTGCAGTGGATGATTTTGCAAACTCCCCTCTCCCGCTCTCTGACCACAACCTTCTTTCATTCTCTATCAAGAACCGCCAGGCTGCTCAGGTCACCCCCACTGTCCATATTTATAGAAACATACAGGCCATTAACACCCAGAAACTTATGAAGAACTTGCAGTCTTCATTGGCCCCTATCTCCTCCCTCTCATGTCCTGATTCTGCATTGAAGCATTACAATGAAACACTTCAAAGTGCCCTGGATGAATTTGCTCCTCCTATACCAAGAACACCACAACACAGACGGCGACAACCCTGGCACACCCTGCAAACACGTTTCCTGCAGCGGTGCTCCAGGTGCGCCGAAAGTCTGTGGAGAAAATCCAACCTACCCGAAGATTTCATCCATCATAAGTTTATGCTTCGAACATACAACACTGCCCTTCACCTCTCAAAACAAACCTACTTCAACACCCTCATCACTTCACTGTCCAATAACCCTAAAGTTCTCTTTGACACTTTTCATTCTCTACTCAACCCAAGAGTACAGGCCCCAACCACGGAGCTTCGAGCTGACGATCTGGCCAATTACTTCAATGAAGAAATTGACCAGATCCAACAGGAAATTATCTCCCAATCACCTCATACCATGCACTGTCCTCCCTCCCCCACTGCATCTAGCTCACTCTCTGATTTTGAACCAGTCACAGAAGAAGAAGTAAGCAGGCTCCTTGCATCTTCTCGCCCAACCACTTGCACCAGTGACCCATTTCCGTCACATCTACTCCAGCCCCTTTCCCCTGCTGTCACCCCTCACCTAACTAAAATATTTAACCTCTCTCTCTCTTCTCTTATCTTTTCCTCCTCATTTAAGCATGCCATCATACATCCACTAGTTAAAAAACCATCCCTTGACCAAAACTGTGCCGCTAACTATAGACCTGTTTCTAATCTTCCCTTCATCTCTAAACTCCTGGAACGCCTGGTCCACTCCCGTCTTATCCGCTATCTCTCAGAAAACTCTCTTCTCGACCCTCTCCAATCCGGTTTCCGCTCTTTACACTCTACTGAAACTGCCCTCAATAAAGTCTCTAATGATCTACTAACAGCTAAATCAAAGGGTCATTACTCCATGCTAATTCTCTTGGATCTCTCTGCAGCATTCAACACTGTGGATCATCAGCTTCTCCTCACTATGCTCCATTCCATTGGCCTCAAGGACACCGTTCTCTCCTGGTTCTCCTCCTATCTCTCTGACCACTCCTTTACTGTATCTTTTGCTGGCTCCTCTTCCTCTCATCTTCCCCTTACTGTTGGGGTTCCTCAAGGATCAGTCCTAGGCCCCCTCCTCTTCTCTTTGTATACTGCCCCTATTGGTCAAACAATCAGTAGATTTGGTTTCCAGTACCATCTCTATGCTGACGACACCCAATTATACGCTTCTTCTCCTGACATCACGCCAGCCTTTCTAGAAAACACCAACAATTTTCTAAATGCTGTGTATAACATCATGTCCTCACTATGTCTGAAACTGAACCTGTCAAAGACTGAACTCCTTGTGTTTCCTCCCGCTACTAATGTACCTATACCCGACATTGCCATTTCCGTGTGTGGTTCTACTATTACTCCCCAGCAACATGCCCGCTGTCTTGGGGTCATACTTGACTCTGAGTTTTCCTTTGTCCCCCACATCCGATCACTGGCTCGCTCTTGTTATCTGCACCTCAAAAACATTTCAAGAATTCGACCCTTTCTTACTTTTGACTCTGCAAAAACTCTGACTGTTTCTCTTATTCATTCTCGTCTCGACTATTGTAACTCCCTTCTAATCGGTCTCCCTCTTACCAAACTCTCCCCCCCTCCAATCTGTCTTGAATGCTGCTGCCAGGATCATATTTCTCACCAATCGTTACACCGATGCCTCTACCTTGTGCCAGTCATTACACTGGCTACCCATTCACTCCAGAATCCAGTACAAACTTATTACCCTCACCCACAAAGCTCTTCATGGCTCAGCATCACCCTACATCTCCTTCCTTGTTTCAGTATACCATCCTACCCGCGCCCTCCATTCTGCTCATGACCTGAGGTTAGCATCCTCAATACTCAGAACCTCCTACTCCCGTCTTCAAGACTATACACGTGCTGCGCCAATTCTTTGGAATGCACTTCCCTGGTCAATACGATTAGTCCCCAATCCCCACAATTTTAAGCGTGCCCTGAAAACTCATTTATTCAGACTGGCCTACCGCCTCAACACATTAACCTAATCTATCCCTATGTGGCACAGCCAAAAGTTTTTTACCATAACCAGGTTCCCCGCATCATGTTCCCACATGCTTTATGCTTCCATTAGCCCTCTGCATCTGAACTGTTACACACTTAACATTATGGCTGGTCCATATGTGGCGCCCCTGAGGCTTCAGTCGCCACAGAGGTACTGCACCTTCTCCTAAGGTGTGGTACCCCACCATCCAGGTAGGGTGGGAACTCCCTTCCACATTCCCACACCTGCACCCCACACACAGGATAGTTCAGCAGGGACCCATCCATGCTTTATGCTGGAAAGGTCATAGGGTGCCTTTTGTTGTTCCTTGCTTCGTAACACGAAAGGTGCTGGGGAGGCGGGTGGAGTTAGATATAAAAGAGAGGGAAGGTGTAGGATTTCAGGTCAGTCCGCAGAAGAAGGCAGGCAGAGTAGGAGAGAACAGCCACTCGGTGAAGAGTGGGGATCCCTGGAAGAAGGAATGGAGGAAGGAGTGCTGCAGCTGCCCCAGTGAACTGGGGCAGTGAAGGAAGAGAAGGAGAAAGAGATGTAGACTGGAGACTACAGATTCCATAAGAGAGATAGAACAGATCGGAACGAAGGAGAATAGAAGGATGGTGGGAAGCAGGTTGAGAAAGAGAGAGAACCCTTCCAGTCCAGAGCGCAAAGGCAGGGGCCCGGTCCCCGAGGTTGATTGGATCTTTATGTCCGGCAACAGACACCGGAGGAGTAGTGAGCCACCAACGCCTTACTCCCATCGCAGACTTGGGACACAACAGCACTTGGATAGTGAGCCGGGACGCAGAGCGGAGCCCCCCAAGCAGGCTACAGCTGTCTGTCATACAAGTAGAGACTAGGAACACCTAGAGAGAGGCATTCCAGGGTAACTAAGTACTGGAGTGCTTCGAACCTAAAGGCGCATTTGAGGAGTCGTTCAGTAAGGCACATATTGGCGGAGTGTGGAGAGGAGAATACTATCCTGCCTGGAGGTTGACTGGGGCCCTGACCTGAAGAACACAGTGCGGAGGCAGGCAGTTGTGTGAACTGCAAGCAGTGAGTAAAGCTTTGGAACCGCATACTCTGGTGTCCTCCAGTTATTCCAGCACCGCTACACCTGGGTACCAGCATCTATACTATTCTGCGCCTCTCCTCATCCATTGCACCTACACTGCCCTGGGACTACAGCTCCACCTGTGGAGAGCTACATCATCTTTGCTGCACCACACCATCAGTCCCAGTGGATCTGCACGCAGCGTTGGCTTAACATCTTGCTTGCCAAACACCACAGGTGGCGTCACGAACTATTCCAATAAACTTTAACATCATTAACATCACCGCCATTGATATTGGTCACCCAGGGCCACGGAACGGGTCACCACTGCTGTGACACATTCCCCCTGACACCAGCCCGGTACCGAGTACCCCGCTGCCCTGGGTGTGAGGGGCGACCCACATACAATCAGGGTAACTGTTACCACCCACCTTTCGTGTCTCCCCTTTTTTCCTCATAGATTGTAAGCTTGCGAGCAGGGCCCTCATTCCCCTTGGTATCTGTTATGATCTATGTGATTATTGTTATGCTGTAATGTATATTGTCTGTACAAGTCCCCTCTGAAATGTAAAATGCTGCGGAATATGTCGACGCTATAGAAATAAAATTTATTATTATTATTATTATTATCTTTTTTCACCTTTGATCAGAAGCCTGTCTAACTGAAATATTATTGTGAAACCAGCATTCTTAAAAGGGGTTGTCAACATTTATCACAGTGTGTCACTCTATATGACTGCAGATTTGGGAATCCTCCCAGCAGGTGCAGCTGTCAGGATTTTACGGTGCTGAGACCAAGCGGCCATATGCGATACGCATATATCAGGCCACATTGTGAGACACATCTGGCCTCGTTCAATACAAGTACTGTATATTGAGTGAGGTTATGCAGACTGGTCAGAATATGGCTGTCCGCATGCATACCGCATATTAACAGTCACGTGAACGCCTGTTCCCGCCGGCGATGGAGAATCCTCACAGCTTGTCTAGTCATATAGAGTGCAGACTTTGCCATAAGCCTGGACAACCCCGTTATGGGTATGTGCACATGGTCAGTAATTAGCAGCACTTTGGACACAGCAGATGTCCGCTGCATCCAAAGCGCTGCCGGCTATTGAACGCAGGTGATTCCGCCTGTGTCCAATACGTTGTACTGGTGAAATTTATCTTGCGGAGACTCGTGTCTACGCAAGATAAATAGACATGCTGCGGTCTGGAGAGACATGTGCGTCTCTGCAGCCGTCTACGGACATATAGTGAACATGGGATTTCTTGAAATCCCATCCACTATGCTTTAACATCTGGATGCTGCGGCTGTACACAGCGTCCAAGCTGCAGTGTTTACTGATAGTGTGCACATACCCTAAAAAATAATTGTTCATAACTACCCTTCAGTATACAAGCAGTATTACTGTTTCACACTGTCCTCACGCGGTTCCATCACATACAGCATCCAAAAAAAGAATGGTGATCTTTGCAGGGGCTTATTGTGATATGACCTCTGGAAAATCAGTCCCTATAGAAATCATAGCATCTCTTTGACAAATAAGCTCCTGGTGCAAAACTTGCTGGAGGACTGGCCACTTTAAGAAGGGGAAAATCTAATTATGATAACTCATATCCCCAGTCCCAGTAGGCAGCCTGCAGCCAGTTCTGGACCAGGGAAGGGAAAAGGCAAGGGAATCAGAACATATTTTCATGTAGGCCGGGGTCACACTTGCGAGAAACTCACACGAGACTCGCACCTCAATACCCGGCACTGCTCTGGACTGGAGTGTGCAGCTGCATGTTTTTCTATGCAGCTGAACGCTCTGGTCTGAAGCTCCGGTGGCAGTGCCTAGTATTGAGGTGCCAGTCTCGTGCGAGTTTCTCAGACTGTGTCGACCTAAAAGGAGGGGAAGGTAACCCCTTAACGCATTTCCTCAGCCCCTCTTAACCACTATTAATCAAACACTGAGATCAAATGATGGGTGAAAGTCGGTCACAGCTTTATTAAACTTCTTTTATAAAATTTAACAACCTTTTGTAAACAGGCACTTAGCTTTCTTAAAACGCGCTAGCCGCTCAATGCCCTGCTCCATAGACGCAGGCAAGTCAGCCGGCAAGCCGTAGCTTCGTGCCATAACTTCTCCACCGCCGTGACTTGTAATAACTACGAATAAAAGAACGAAATAACATAACATCAGCAAATTTGTAACAAAAAGGGGAGGGAGGGTGGGAAAAGCACTTCCAGGACCGCAGTGAACGGAGGAAGAGGAAGGGCTGCTAACGTCCAAGGACTTTATATACGTAGGAAGGGGCTGTGCTAATCCCTTCTTCATCCCAATTGGCCCCCCCATACTTAAACCCCACCTCACTAAATCATGGAAGGGCAGCTGTCATGCCCGAACCAATCAGGGGTAAGGGGAGGGTAGGAAAGGCACACCCAGTCAGTGGCACTTTCCTTAATCAGATCCGTGCCCACTACAAGTATGACCCTGGCTGTATACTTGTTTCAGGGCTGGGAACACTCACCCAGACCCGAACTTAAATGGAAGCAGGCAGCAGCCGAGATCAGGCATGCAGGTAGGAGCTCCAGCTGTCCCTGATACGTCCTGGTGCTGCACTGCAGGGCTCGACTAACAGCAGGGTTGTAGTTAGAACGTATGGGCTCCTTCCAGATCCTGACTACAACCATACATTCTAGCTGTCTCAGTATGGAATGCACTAGAGCAGGGGTGGGTAACCCGTTTCTTGGTGGGGGAAATTTGTACCATCATTCAGGGGCCACACAAAAATGACCACCTTGAAAATTACCCCGGTATATTTAGTCAAACAATCAATTGCGGTAACTCACCCTTAATGTGACGGCTGGAGCTGCTTCTCTTTGGTGCATTTGTAATGTTAGGTGGTATTGATCATGTTGCTTCTCACAGCTGCTTTTCCAGGTTTGTGACGGCCAGGAGCGCAGTCAACTTTTTGTCATAATAAGTTTTGTAAATCATGGGAGACGCCGAGACTACTGTATATACATCACATAGGTAACACTGAGACAGCTGTATATACATCACATAGGAAACACTGTGACAGCTGTCTATACATCACATAGGAGATGCTGGGACTGCTGTATATATCACATAGGAGACGCTGAGACAGCTGTACATGCATCACATAGGAGACGATGGGACTGCTGTATATACGTCACATAGGAGACGCTGGGACTGCTGTACATACATAACATTGAGACTGCTGCATCACAGGAACCTCTGGGGTCATATAAATTACAGGAGGGACTGGGGGCATAGATGTCACAGGAGAGGCTGGGACATATTCATCACTGGGGAGGCTGGGAGGAATAGACATCACTGAGGGGCTATATACATCACTAGGAAGCATCGTCAGCCCTGGGGGTATATATGTCCCTTGGGAGAATATACATCACTGGTGGGGGCTACATACATCACAGATGGGGGATATACAGCACTGGGGGGATATACAGCACTTCTGGGGTAAATGCAGCACTGGTGAATATACATATCAGTTAGGGGCACATACAGCCCTGGGGAGGATTTACAGCACTGGGGGAGGGGGGATATACAGCACTGGGGGGTACAGGTATTGCCAGGCAGGCACATAAATTACCGGGTAGGGCTCATAGATCACCGGGGGGACAGAGATCACCTGGGGGGCACGAAGATCACAGGGGGCACAGAAATCACAGGGGGATACAAAGATCACAGGAGGGCACATAGCTGGGGGGCACATAGCTGGGGGGGACAAAGATCACAGGGGGCACAGAGATCACATGGTAGCACAAATATCACAGGGGGTACATAGCAGGGGGGCACAGCGATCACAGGGGTCACAAAGCTGGGAGCCACTAAGATCACAGGGGTGTACATAGCTGGGGGGCACAGATCACAGGGGGCATAAAGCTGGGGGAGCAGAGAGATCACATGGGGAACAGATCAGAAGGGGGCACATAGCTGGGGGCACAGGGATCACAGGAGGACATTTAGCTATGGGACACAGAAATCACAGGGGGCACATAGCTGGGGCAACAGAGATCACAGGGGGCACATAGCTAGGGCCACAGACATCAGAGTGGGGCACATAGCTGGGAGCACAGAGATCACAGGTGCACATAGCTGGGAGGCACAGAGATCACAGGAGGACATATAGCTATGGGGGACAGAAATCACAGGGGGGCACATAGCTGGTGCCACAGAGATCAAGGGGGCACATAGCTGGGGCAACAGAGATTACAGGGTGGCATATAGCTAGGGCCACAGAGATCACAGGGGCTCATAGCTGGGAGCACAGAGATCACGGGGGGCATATAGTTGGGGGACAGAGATCACATGGGTGCACAGAGATCATATTGGGGAACATAGCTGGGGGGCACATAGCTGGGGCCAGAGATCACAGAGGGGTGCATAGCTGGTGCCACAGAGATCACAGCGGGCATATAGCTGGGGGAGCAGAGAGATCACATGGGGAACAGATCACAGGGGGCACATAGCCGAGAGCACAGAGATCACAGGGGTACATAGCTGGGAGGCACAGAGATCACAGGGGGCATATAGTTGGGGGGACAGAGATCACATGGGTGCACAGAGATCATATTGGGGCACATAGCTGGGGGGCACATAGCTGGGGCAAGAGATCACAGGGGGCATATAGATGGAGGGCACACAAATCACAGGGGGTACAGAGATCACAGGGGGCACTTAGCTAGAGCCACAGAGATCACAGAGAAGCCACATAGCTGGGGCCACAGAGATCACAGGGAGGCACATAGCTGGGGCCACAGAGATCAAGGGAGGGCACATAGCTGAAGGGCACAGATATCAGTGGGGGAACAGAGATCACGAGGAACACATAGCTGGGGCCACAGAGATTACCGGGGGGCATATAGATGGAGGGCACACAAATCACAGGGGGTACAGAGATCACAGGGGGGCACATAGCTAGAGCCACAGAGATCATAGAGAAGGCACATAGCTGGGGTCACAGAGATCACAGGGAGGCACATAGCTGGGGCCACAGAGATCATGGGGGCACATGGCTAGGGCCACAATGATCACAAAGGGGCATATAACTGGGGCCACAGAGATCACAGGAGGGCACATAACTGAAGGGCACAGAAATCACAGGGGGAGCAGAGATCACAGGGGACACATAGCTGGGGGGCACAGGGATCACAGGGGTCCATATTGCTATGTGCACAGATCACAGGGGGGCACATAGCTGGGACCACAGAGATCATGGGGGGCACATTGCTGGGAGGCACAGATCACATGGGGGCATATAGTTGGAAGGGAACACAGATATCACATGGGGCACAAATCTGGGGGGCACATAGCTGGGGCTACAGAAATCGCAGGGTGGGCACATAGCTGGAGCCACAGAGATCACAGGGGGGACACATAGATCACTGGGCGGTACATAGCTGAGGGGCACAGATCACCAGCAGACAGGCACAAAGCTGCAAGCACAGATATCTCTCTGGCAGCAGCAGCTCCTCTTCCGGCACAGTAGCGACTAGAACGATTTTTTGAGGTAATGATGTCACCAGAAGGGGCGGGGACTAGAGCCATATTGATTAGAGTGGCTAAAATGAGGATCACAAAAATCAACTCTGGTCTAAACAGCTCTAGGCCCGCCCCTTCCGGTGGCATAATTACCTCAAAAAATCAACTCCATTCTTGTTGCAACCCTTCTAGAACCACCGTGCCAGCAGATTTAAAGGGCCAGTGGCCGGAAAAACGGGTCGGTGGCCAGATTAGCGGCCAGTCGGTCGGCAAGATCAGTGGGCATTACCGGCCCGCACCCACTATGAATGGAAACATCGTGGCCCAGAGGGAAAATGCCCAGTTGGGCAGATTATCAATCCTGGCCTGCGATTGATCTATTCACTATAATGAGGCAGCAGAGTTACTCTGGACTCCGTCTGGCCTCTGTTCAGTGGTATTCTTTTCAGAAGTGCACAAAACTGTGGCTGAGAGCACGTTTATGCAATCCTAAAAAGATGGACACCACTGGATCACAGGTCCTTCTATAGCACCCACAGTGCCTCCATCTGCCTCATTATAGGGAATCTTCCACCTGGGGTTCAATCCAGGGGCGGACACTGACAGCTTGGAGCCCCTGTGCAAGAAATGTGTCTGGGCCCTCTTCCTTTTATGGCGACAAAGCTATATATATATATATATATATATATATATATATATACTGTATATATATATATATTGCGCCACACACATACATATATATATTACATAGTCTCCTTTATTATGTATATTGCTGTCCCTTATTATGCAGTGCCCTCTCTTGTTATGTACAGCACCGTTCCCTGCATATTGTATTATATAGATCCCTGTTTTTTATTACATACCGTCTTGTTAGCTGTATAATGCAATGATGGCTAGGAAAGCTTCCTTTCTAATGGAGGAGATGGTGGACTAGTCGTCTGGTCACCGGCTCCTCCATCAACAGTCACTTTATATCTAAATGAGTGGGGACTATGTAATAAAAGAGGGCAATGTTAATTACAAAATTAACAAGAATACACTATGTAAGAGACAGCACTGTACATAACAGCAGAGGAAGCTATATAATAAGGGACGGCACCATATATAACTAGATAGGATGGTACGTAATAAGGGATGGTGTTATACATAATAAAAGAGGAAACTATGTAACTAAGGATGGTGTTATACAGAATTAGTGAGTGCACTATATGCTAAGGGTCTGTGTTATACATAATAAGTACATTTACTATATGCTAAGGGACTGTGTTAGACATAATAAGTGAGTACACTATATACTAAGGGACTGTGTTAGACATAATAAGCGATAATAATGTCGTACTCCACCTCCCCCTGTTCCTAAGGCCATTATAGGTCCCCCTTCCTCCCATCCCAATCCCCTACACCCCTCATTGTCCTCCTCTCCCCACATCCCATTATTGTCCTCTCCCCCACCCCATCATTGCCCTCTTTCCCACCTCCATCATTGCCTTCTCCCCCACCACTATCATTGCTTTCTCCCCTGCCACCCCATCATTTCCTTTTTCCACCACCTCCATCATTGCCTTCTCCTCCACCACCCCCATCATTGCCTCCTTCCTCATCACTCCCATCATTGTCTTTTCCACTACCACCATCATTGCCTTCTCCCCCACCCCATCATTGCCCTTTCCACCACTTCCATCATTTTCTCTTTCCCCACCATCCCCATCATTGCCCTCTCCATCACCCCCATCATGGCCTTATCACCATCACCTCCATCATGGCCTTTTTCCCATCACCTCCATCATGGCCTTCTCCCCATCACCTCCATCATGGCCTTTTCCCCATCACCTCCATCATGGTCTCCTCCCACCCTCACCTCCATCATGGCCTTCTCCCCATCACCTCCATCATGGCCTTCTCCCCATCATCTCCATTATGGCCTTATCCTCATCACCTCCATCATGGCCTTCTCCCCATCACCTCCATCATGGCCTTCTTCCCATCACCTCCATTATGGCCTTTTCCCCATCACCTCCATCAAGGCCTTCTCCCCATCATGGCCTTCTCCCCATCACGGCCTTCTCTCCATCACCTCCATCATGGCCTTTTCCCCATCACCTCCATCATGGCCTTTTCCTCATCACCTCCATCATGGCCTTTTCCCCATCACCTCCATCATGACCTTTTCCCCATCACCTCCATCATGGCCTTTTCCCCATCACCTCCATCATGGCCTTTTCCCCATCACCTCCATCATTGCCTTCTCCCCCTCTCCTCCATCATGACCTTCTCCCCATCAGCTCCATCATGGCCTTCTCCCCATCACCTCCATCATGGCCTTCTCCCCATCACCCCATCATGGCCTTCTCCCCATTACCCCATCATGGCCTTCTCCGCCTACACATACACATCGATCCACACACACACATACACACGACAAATACATACATACACACACACATCCACTTCACACACATACTACATATTACATCATTGCCTTCTCCATCACTCCCCATCACTCCCATCATCACACTACATACATACACACACATACACAGTCACTCGCACACACACACAGCAGCAGTGACAGGCAGCACAGTACCTCACATGTCCGGTCTGCAGCATCACCGTCTTCTCCCTCCGGCTGCTTCCTGTGTCTCTAGCACAGCAGCCGCGCCGCACAATGATGACGTCATTCAGCCGTGCTGCTATCTGTGTCAGAGAGACACAGGAAGCTCTAGCGCCGGGCAGGAAGGATCTTTGCAGCTCCGCTCCTGCTGTTTTCTCAGGGGAATAAAACAGCAGGAAGCTTACACCGAGTCACAGCAGAGGAAGGATAACTCACATTCTCCAGAGCAGACTGTAACCTGGTGAGAGTTGTGATATCTCCTCTGAACTGCACCTGAACTTCAGTAAATGATAGACTTTTCTTGTATCCTGCCTTATTACTCTGTGCCCTTTACTTCCATCACAATCTCTGGGGGTCTGCCCTGGTTGGAGAGGGTTAAATATCTGCACTGCCATCACCGTCTACTCCCCCAGTAGTATACTATAGTCGAACACTCCAACTGTTGTAACAAATCACTACATAAATTTTATTCCCATTCAATTCTACCTCTTTTACATGACCACCTGGGGCCACAGACCGGGTCACTGCCACTGTGACATATCCCTTTAAGATGACCGACCCGGCACCGAGCATCCCACGGCTCCTGGGGCACGTCATTTTGGTGTCACGAACAGGATTCGAACAGGATACCGTGCATGCCTAAAGTACTACAGGAGCAACGACCTGCATCAACCGAAGCGGTGAGTCGCACCCCTGCAAGGGTTAACTAGGGGGGAAGATGTCTAATCCCAGTGACACCCAGGGTGCAGCAGCTGCAGCTCCCATATTGCCTCTCACCATGCCTTTTTTATTGGGTGCGACATGGCTGCCACAGTACAATGGAGAATTGCACACCTTAAGTGACTTCAAGGGGAAGCTGCGCAGCATGTGTGAAATTTATCCTATGTCAGAGGAGCAGAAAGTCAGTATACTTACAAGTCAGCTCAGTGGCGTTGCTCAGAGAGAAGTTAAATCTTGGCCAGCTACTGATAAAAAGACTGTAAAAGACATTTTTGCTAAATTAAAGGATACTTTTGACACCCGTACTGCTTCAGAAATAAAGATGCGATTTTTCAGCTGCAGACAGAAACCACAGGACACTGTTGGAGACTATGCCTTAAACCTGCAGGAGTCGCTGCAGGCCATTAAACAAAGTGATCCAGACAGTGTAAGAGATGAGAACAAAATGCTGAAAGAACAGTTCATTGAAGGTCTTTTGTCTGATTCCAGTAAGGCACAACTGCGCTTGATGTCATTACAGAACCCTTTGTTCAGTTTAAAGACAGATCCATACATATCTTAAGACTTTCTACTTATGTCTGCACTGAGCCAGTTAAAGATCCAGCAGTTACGTACCTCCAGGGGGCAGTATCCTCACCCAAGGTGCCTGCAGTTCGGCATGTGCAGACTCCAGCTGAAGATTCTATTGTAGATTTACGACTGCAAGTACAGGAACTGACTAAAAATATGTCTGTTCTATGTAAAACTGTTCAGACTCTGCAAACTTGTCCCCCCACAGAGAGGATCCAGCTAGCATCAAGCCCGGTTGATCTCCCATGGCGATTGCCGAAGAGGATGCCACAACATCAGTGGCAACTGAATTGCACCGGCAGGAGAACAGACCGATTTGACTCTTCTGGGAGCGTGGTAGTGGATGGTATCCCCTTCACCACCCTCGTGGACACTGGATCACAGGTTGATAGGGAGAGAGTTAAATTAACCCTTCATAGTTGAGCCAGTGATGTCCAAATTATTCCACAGAGTGTTGCTAGCAACTCAATTGACCAAACGGAGACGTGTCTCTGTATGGGACGATCCAAAGAGATCGGTAACCCGTTTATTGTAGTCACTTCTTTTATAATATTTTGCTTAATTATGCAAAGTTCTCAAATACCAATAACATCATTTCACTTTATAAGCCAATAATATTGCAAGAAAACCGGAAACTACATATATGTCCATCATTGAAAGTAGTATAGTGGCATATTCTTCAGAGTAGTACACCCCCGGTTCCCTTATCTTGCACCTGATAGGAACAGTCAGGTTTCATGACAGCCCATGCCAATTACAAAAAATTATCTTACAGCAAAAAAAATGGAGAAATAAAACCTTCAGAGAATGGATAAAACGAAACTTCAGCTTTGACTTTTGTTTTAACCCTTCACAATCCCCCTAGATACATTTTTTTTAACACATATGCAGCATCAGAGGTGCTATCCCAAGCTAACAGCTTGAGGGGTACTGGTCTTCACATGACTGATGCCGTGTTACCAGTCATGGCTGTCGCGGCGCACCCATGCCCCTGTATGCTGCAATTCACGAATAACAATTTTTGATGACGGTGGTGGAGATCTTTTGTAGGTAGCCATGTGCTTGGCTTCAACATCTTCATCAAGTAGCCTTTTGTGATCGGTGCAGAGAAGAGCAGGGACAACGACACCTTTGGTATCGTCATTAGCTGTCTTGGTGCAGAATTTCCTAATACATACAGAAGTACACCAAAAAACAAGTTTTAGTATCACATATACAAAAAGGATACAGGCAGCAATGTGTAACAAGCTTTGTAAGATCCCAGCTATCCAGCCCCCAATTCCCTTAAACCAATTGGCTGGATTGAGAAAGGAGAAGGTGTCTGACCACCAACTGTCCTTAGTACGATCATTGTCTTTATTGTAATGATCTCTGCGTCTTCGAATGTCTTCTAACTTTAACTTTAACTTCATAGTACTGTTAGGATCTATATAATGACAGCAAGCGGGTCCAATGACCTGACACATACCACCTTGTGCTGCTGTTAAGTAGTCCAGCACTATAGTAAGTTGATTAGTGACTATAATAATTTGATTTTGGACAGCAACAGTAGTATTAAGTATGTCCAGTATATTCCAAATTTGATCATCTAGATAGTCTGTGGCCCTAACCAATTTATCTCACATTTGTGTAATCATAGGGTAAATGAAAATGGAACTGACAATTTTATTGGCCACACTCATCTGCACTATATGTGGTCTCCCTGAAGGGCAGAGTGAATTGTCTGCAGCTCTTTTGTATAATGTATGTTTGGGTATAGCCTGTGTATCCAACTGTTTGTTTGGAATAACAAAGGTGGCCAGGGTCAAGCGACCCAGAGAACAAGTTCCTCATACCCCTACTGGCAACCATTAATAAGCATTGTCTCCACATACCTAGAACATATCATCAGGTAAATCCCATAGGGCTTAATGTTGCAGCACCAATCTATGAACTAAGTCTATGAATGCAGATACATTCTGAAGCATACACCAAGCTGGAGATTGTCCTAAAGGACTACAATAGCCTACATCGGGATTTCCACAAGTGGAGGTTCCTAGTATATATTCAGAGGACTCATTACAAGATATATTGCCAGGAATACTGGCACAGGTTTCGTTAGAACCCTGGGGAAACAAATTAGAAAATTTCCATGACGTATTATGCAACCTTCTTTCTAGCAACATTGGTTTGAAGGCATCAGTAGAGTGTGAAGTTACATTGAAGCTGACTTGTAAACCATATGTTGGAATTTGCCCTAGATTTGTTAGACTAGTCTTATTCTTAGGGACCCAAGCCCCTCCTTTGTAGGCCAAATATTGAAGTTGGGTATTGCTTCCTGAAAGGTTACCTTGTCACCAGGGGTATCCTACCCATCCCACAATAGGTATACCAACAGTTAAATTCCATAATTTAGCATTATCTGTGGCATTATTAGCGAGTGTGTCACAACAGTTAGTCCAAGCAAATAACTCCTCAGGTGGAACAGGGATAGCCAAAAAGGGGATGCTCGTGGCTGACATTGGTGAATACATGCAGATCCAACAGTCTGCCAGAGACTGGGAATTGCCCAACAAATCTCTCAGTAATTTTTCATGATGTTGTATAAACTTATTCAAGGACATTGGGGAATTTAGGCTGTCCCATGCGGTTACCAATAATAATATCGAAAATGCGAAAGACCAGAACATTATGCCCCCTTATTTGCTATTGGCTTGTTTAACCAGCTTGCAGTGCGATGCGTGAATCCAAGTCAGTCTTCCTTCTAGTTTCACTGATGTAGGGGTGATGAGGAGGACTTGATATGGACCGTCATACAAGGGTTCTAGTCCATGCTTCCTGACATGTCTTTTCACGACTAACAAATCACCAGGCTGCAGGTTATGACAGGTGTCGGTTTCTGCTGAATCTGGAAGAGAAGAAGAAACTAGAGCATGGGTGTTAGCAAGATTTTTACTAAGCTGAATAACATATTGAACAGCACGGTCAGTCTCTTCTGATAACTGCTGAGGTTGGAAATTTGCAACTGGGGGCCTAGTACCAAACAATATCTCATATGGGGACAGGCCATGTTTTGCAATAGGGGTAGTACGAATATGGTATAGTACAATGGGTAGGAGCTCTGGCCATGGAGCCGTAGTCTCCTGTATCATTTTGGTCAATTGTCCCTTCAGTGTGCCATTCAACCTCTCAACTTTCCCACTGGATTGTGGGTGGTACGGAGTATGGAGGGCTACAGTGGATCCAAGCATTGTCAGAACTTCTTGGTACACATGAGAAGAAAAGGCTGGGCCTTGGTCACTTTCAACAACTTCTGGAACCCCATATCTGCATATGACTTCCATCACCGGTTTCTTTGCTGTGGTTTTTGCAGTCATGTTGGTAACAGGGAATGCTTACGGCCAACTGGAGAACATGTCAACAACAACCAAACAGTATTCATACCTTCCAGACTTAGGTAACGTGATATGGTCCACCTGGAGCCTTTGGAAAGGATAGTCGGGCTTAGCAAGATGCTTCGGGGGTACACGTTGAAGTTGACCGGGATTACAAGTTTGACAGATATTACAGGCACGGTTGAGCGCTGTCAAAACTGTGGAAATTCCCAGGGCCCAGTAGAATTTTCGCACCAGTGTGAGGGCCTGATTCTTTCCTCGATGTGTAGGTCCATGTGCCCATGTGGCAATAGCAGGGTACATCCGCTTAGGGAGACACACAAGTTGGTCCTTTTTCCAGAGACCATTATCTATTCGTGCCCCATCAGCCTTCCATTGCTTCACCTCTTCCTTTGGAGACATTCTCTGCATCGTCATTAAGCGGTCTCGCAGGGTCCACCAGAAAACTTCAGTCTGTTGTAGATCATGAGGTTCTCGTAGGGTCAATGCTTCTTGTAACTGTTTACGCTGAGAGCGTGTGGTCACCATAGTTGGTATTGTTGGTTCAACGGGTAAAAGAGCGTCGGCTTTTGCTTGCATATCTGCAAATGCGTTGCCAACAGTCTGTGGACTGTTCCTAGGACCGTGCGCCTTAACTTTGATAATAGCCACCTGAGTAGGTAATTTAATCGAGTCCATGAGGTTTTTAACAGCTTCAGCAGCATTTTTAACTGGGGTTCCGGCAGTAGTAATAAACCCTCGATTGGCCTATAAAGCCCCAAAATCGCGAGCAATACCAAATGCATACTGTGAGTCCGTATATATATTAGCCCGTCTGTTCTTGGCCAAAGTACATGCAGTAGACAGAGCCTGGAGGTCTGCTTCTTGTGCTGACTGTGAAGGCGGGAGTGCAGCTGCGTGCACTACAGTGTCCTCTGTGGTAACAGCGTATCCCGTGTGGAATCGATCAAACTCGTCAGCATATCTTGGTGATGCTCTGGCCACTGGGTCGAGGCGGGCCGAATAATAGCCCACTGGTCGTTGCCTGCTGCCATGTGATTGTGTAAGTACCCCTGCTGCGTGTCCTTCATTCTCAGACACATACAAATGGAACGGTCGAGTATAGTCCGGGATACCCAAGGCAGGGGCGGAAGCAATAAGCCGCTTCAACTCAGAGAAGGCATGATGAAGGCTTTCCATGCAAACCGGTGATCTTTCCTTGTAGTTCATTATGCCGTCTTTCAAGGCATTGTAAAGGGGGTGCATTATGTGGGATGCATCCGGTATCCACTGACGACAATAAGTGCACAGTCCAAGAAAGCGTTGGAGTTCAATTTCATCTTTTGGGAAAGGAAGGAAGCTGACAGCTATTTTTCTTTCTTCTGTGCGGTGTCTGACACCCTGAAGGAGACAGTGACCCAAGAATATCACTTGACCAAGGCAGAACTGAAGTTTCGAGGCTGAAACCCGACAGTTCAGTGCTGCCAGATGCTTGAGGAGGCTAACAGTGGCAGCAATGGCTTCCTGCTCCGTCCGTGCACACAACAAAAGATCATCCACATACTGAAGCAGCGTAACTTGAGGGTGACCTAACTGCCAGGGCAAGAGACACTCGCTCATGTTTTTTGCAAACTGGTTGGGACTGTTTTGGGCCCATTGTGGCATAACTGTCCATGTTAACTGTCGTCCCTGAAAACTGAATGCAAACAGAAACTAGCAATCTGGGTTTAACGGAATGCTAAAGAAGGCATTGGCAAGGTCAATGACTGTAAACCAAGCAGCATCCTGCTAGAGTATGTGGATTAGGCACCACTGGAGTTTCCAGAATAGTAGCTGCATTAACTGCCCGCAGATCTTGCACCAGCCGGTACACAGGGGGCTGGCCAGGTGGGGTCTTTTTCTTAACGGGAAACAAGGGCGTATTACATGGAGAAAAACAGGGTACCAGAGCACCGTTATCAAGTAATGTTTGTATTTGCTCCTGAAGGCCCCGCTCCTGATCATGTTTCAAAGGACATTGATGGACTTTGGGAAAAGGGGCACCAGGTTTGAGAAATACTTTTACTGGTTCTACGGGCATTTTCCCTATATCATTTGGACCTTTTGACCAAAGTTTAGATGGTACCTCTGAGAGGTATGGGGTGAGTCGTTGATCCTCAGGCAATATTGGGGGTGGATCTGGGCCTATCAGGGCCATCGTAACTGTGGGAAGGGCATGCAAAATACAGATTTCCTCACTGTCTTCATCTGCATAGGGGTTATGTAACCTAAGAACCATCTGACCATCATCTTGGAATTGTATTCTGGAGCGGAACTGTGATAATAAATCTACCCCCAGTAAATTTACTGGACATGTGAGAGAGATCACGAACTGAGCAGTAACCTTGGGTCCCACAGGGATGGATTTTGTAAGAGTATGTTTATTGGGTCTGCCATCTACTCCAATTAAAACAAGCTCTTGATCTGAGAATTGAATAGGGATATCCGTAGGTACATCTGATGATTTGATTATAGAATTGACTGCCCTAGTGTCTACCATGAACTTAACAAGGGTGTCCCCTACAGGGAGCGTGACGGATGAGCATGCCCCAGGTTTGGTGGAGGACATTGTGATGGAAGACCCTGGTTGGCCAACCCTTCAGTATGGACAATTATCAGGATTTTGGGGCTGTCCGTAACCGGGGTATCCTCTAGGGTTAACAGTATTTAGATTACGATTGGAAGAGAGAACTTGAGGGTAGCATCTATCAGCGGGAGTGTGACAGTCCCTCTGAAAGTGACCGAGTCGGCTGCAGCGCCAGCATTGTAGACGAGAATTGGCACAGCGGATCTGGGGAGGAAGGTTCCTATTCATAGGATTAGCAGAGATATTGGAGTAGGGAGCTGAAGTCTGAGGGGGGGCCAGAGTTTGCTGTGTGCTCCAGTGATAAGGAACCAGCTGTGTACTCGCAGCCGCGCTGGGCGCAATGGTGGGGGCTGCTGTTATTGGAGGAACTGGAGCTGCTGCAGCTGCAGCTGCAGGCTTATTTTTGTTTCCCTGCCGCTGCAGAATGGGTTAAATTCTTCTGAAAACTTTTTACTACTTTCAAAGCATCATCCGGAGTGGAATTCTCAACATCAGGTCTAACTGACATTATCGCCTCTTGCAATTCGGGTTTAAGGCCGGACATCAAAGCTGCCACAAAAAGATGTGTATGGGCTTTATTATACAGTGAGAATCCCAGATCTCTAAATACTACCATAAGACGCCCATAGAACTTCTCGGCAGTCTCCCCCTTGTCCTGTGTGACATCTGTGAGAGAGGTAGCTTGGTCCGCCAATCTATCTTGTGCCCAGACCTTTAAAGCATTGCAGAAATCAACACCATTCTCATAGGTTCCCCCATCCAGATCCACATTATACATTATGCCACCCTCAATAATTGGAAAATACCCCTCCCCAGCTTTTACTCGAAGTATGTGCAATAGATCTCTTCGGGGAGTAGAATAAATCTCTCGATTTGATGCCATTTGCCTGTAGAAAGCCATGGGGGAAGTCTCTGGAACGGGTAATTGATTGCAAAGAGTGTCTATTTGTGATGGGGTGAAGGGAGTATACTTTGACCTGTCAGGAGTCGTTTCCACATTTTCTTCTTTAAATTCATATATTACTGACAACTCGGAGGGAGGAGGTAGCGGCAGTACGGGCACAAGAGGCATCTGCTGTGGGAGCGGGGCAGGAGGCTCTGTTACAGTTAGAGATTGTATTGCCTGATGGGCCGTTAGGCGGCTGCAGAGGACAAATCGGACCTCCTCCAATTTTATGGGGTTTCCCTGTATGCACCGTTCTATTGCTGATACTATGACCATGGCAGCATCCTTCCTGGGATATTGAAAAATACCGGCAGAGATTAATGGTATAGCCACTGTACGTTGAGGCATCGTATCGGGGGGAGAGAGGAGGCATACAGGATTGCGTTCTGGACAGCCTCAGTAAGCAATTGTTGGGACCTAGGAATATTGATAGGGTCATATCAATGTCCCACTGCATTTATTACAAATTGACACGGCAGCTGTCCTGCTCTGGTTGCTGTGCCCTGTCCTGTTTCTACCTGGCCATACACTTGTATATACGAATCAGATTCTTCCTGTATCATGGGTCCGCCTTTCTGTGAATTTTTTGCGGCCAGTCCTCCAGCATGGCGGAGTTGATTGAGGAATGGAGTCTGACCAGTGGAATCAGCCACTGCATTATTCAGGGCAAATTCTGCCCACCGTAGTAAGGATGCCCAGTCATCCTGCCTGGCCGAGACAAAATGTCGCAGGTATGTGACCAGAGTTTGGTTAGCTTTCTCAACCAACCCGTTCATCTTGGGATGATAAGCGGAGGACAAATTTAGCTCAATACTGAGTAGACTGCAGAGCTCCCTCCGAAACTGAGACGCAAATTGGGGACCTCGGTCACTAACTATCTTGTCCGGCATACCGTGCAAACGAAATACGTGCTTTATGAGCAGCGCAGTGAGACCACGGGCAGAAGGCAGCCGCACGAGTGGCACCAGATGCACCATTTTAGAAAAATGATCGGTGACCACCCAGATGACCGTGCTGCCACTGGATTTGGGGAGGCCGACCACAAAATCCATGCCAACCATCTCCCAGGGTCTGTCTGCCACCGGCAAAGGGTAACAATAACCCAGCCAGCCTCTGCCTAGAGGACCTGTTCCGAGCACAAAAGACTCATGCCTGAATGTATTCGCTCATGTCCCGAGCCATATGCGGCCACCAATAAGTCCTTGCCAGAAGTTCCGTGGTCCGCTTATCACCAAAGTGACCACCCACCCTGGACGTGTTTGCCCACGCGAGAATCTCTGGCTGCAGGCGGGGAGGAACAAAGGTCTTGCCCGGTGGCACTGACTCGAGGGCAACCCGAGCCACGGTCCTCAGACTCTCAGAGGGGACGATTAGCCGAAGCTCAGCCTCCTCCACTGACACTACCGAGCGAGAGAGAGAGCATCAGCCAGGACGTTCTTCTCACCGGACAGATAGTGCAAGGTAAAATGGAAGCGGGAGAAGAAGAGCGACCACCTAGCTTGTCGAGAGTTCAAGCGCTGGGCTGTTTGTAAATAGACCAGGAGATGTCTCCACTCGGAAAAGGCCAACTTCATTGCCAGCAGCTCCCTGTCCCCAATGGAGTAGTTTCTCTCCGCCGGTAAGAAGGTCTTTGAGAAGAAGCAGAGATGCTTCCGACCTTGAAAAAGACTGCTCCTGCACCGACAGACGAGGCATCCACCTCTAGGATAAAGGGTTTATCCACATCGGGACGGTGGAGGATAGGAGCGCCAGCAAAATGGGTCTTAAAAGACGAGAAGCCCGCGGAGACCTGTTCTGACCAAACCTTGGGATTGGCTCCCTTTTTGGTGAGGGTGACCAAAGGAGCTACCAGTGTGGAGAAGTGGGGAATGAACTGACGGTAGTAATTAACGAACCTCAAAAAGCGCTGCACCGCTTTAAGGGAATGGGGTTCCTGCCATTACATTACCACCTGCAATTTGGCAGGATCCATAGCCAACCCCTGGGCCGAGATGATATAGCCCAGGAAAGGTAAAGACTCCTGCTCAAACTGACACTTCTCCAACTTGGCGAAGAGAGAATTCGCCCGCAAGCGGTCGAAGACCTTTCAGACGTCTCTCCGGTGAGAAGCCAAATCTGGAGAGAAGATGAGGATGTCATCCAGATAGAGCACCACCGAGGTGGAGAGCATATCGCAAAAGACATCATTTACGAAGTCCTGGAAGACAGCTGGGGCGTTACAGAGGCTGAAGGGCATGACCAGATACTCATAATGGCCATCCCTGGTATTAAAGGCTGTCTTCTGCTCGTCCCCTTCGCGTATGCGGATCAGGTTGTAAGCCCCTCGTAGGTCTAGCTTAGTGAAGACCCGGGCCCCACGCAACCTGTCGAACAACTCAGAGATCAGGGGAAGAGGATATTTGTTTTTGACGGTTATGGCATTGAGACCTCTGTAATCAACGCACGGGCGCAGCTCTCCACTCTTCTGTACGAAGAAGAATCCCACCCCCGCTGGTGACACCGACTTCCTAATAAACCCCCTTGCCAGGTTCTCACTGATGTACTGGGACATGGCCTCCATCTCCAGAAGGGACAGAGGATATACGCGACCTCGAGGGGTTCTGCGCCTGGCAAGAGGTCTATAGGACAGTCGTAGGGGCGATGGGGCGGAAGAGTCTCAGCGGACTTTTTCAAGAACATGTCCGCGCATTGCTGGTAGTGACTTGGGAGTGCGGAGAGATCCATGAGGACATCGGTGGAGGCTATCTGAACGCGGTCCTTCACACACCTATCCTCACAGGACTTGCTCCAACCCAGTATTCTCCCCAAGGACCACTCTATATGGGGAGAGTGGCAGCGCAACCAGGGAACTTCTAGGAGGACCTGGTTAATGCCCTCGGCGATAATAAGGAGCGACACTGTCTCGTGACAGGACAGAGGCAGTGAGAGTTTTAATGGAGTAATTGATGGGTAATTTGCGAGGGTAATGTCGAAACGTTCACCACCCTGATGGTGACCAGCTGAGGTAGCATAACCAATGGGACTGCGTGCTCCAGAATCTACGCAAACCTCCACCGCCAGAGGAGAGGAGCCGAACTCCAACACCCCCTTAAAGGTTAGCTTGGAGGAAAACAGTGTGGTGTCTCGTAACCCTCTTGCTGTTGCCACTAGACGCGGACATCTCTGAACGCTGTGGGCACCTATTGGCAAGGTGACCAGACTGTCGGCAGTGAGCGTGGGCTATGGAGGTTCGATCTGGGCAGAACTTAGAGCCCGTGTGAGGCACCTCCCTAACTGCCGACAACTCGAACGCTCGATCGGGAGACTCCAGAGGTTTGGAGAAAGTTGGAGCCAACCTAAACCTCTGTCTGGACTGGGAGCGCTCCAACCCTCGCTCGAAGAAGCGGAGATTAATATGGTTGGAGCTGGTAATGAGCTCCTGCAGAGTGCCGGGAACCTCCCGAGTGGCCACAGCATCCTTAACGTGGTCAGCCAAACCCCTCCAAAAAATTGGGGTATTGTCTGACCATTCCAGCTCGGAAGCCAGTGTCCGAAACCAAATGGCATACTTATTGACCAGGAATGAACCCTGTGTCAAGGCCAACAGTTGGAGCGCGGTATCGCATGTGTTAGGAGTCGGATTTCTGTGTTTACTCAGCAGAGATCCAAATCCTCACATTCTGCACTCTCCTGTTTTTCCACTGCAGAAGAGATTGCAGAGGAGATTGCCTTGCAGCAAATCTCTCCTGAGGCTGTCCTTCTGTCCTCTTACTGGGCATGCTCATGGGATGATCTCCTATTGGAGAGCGGGAGTCATGTGCTCAGGTCCCGCTCCAGTTCTCATTGGTCCATCTCAGAGATCTGGAAGCGTGCAGAAGGTCCCGCTTGCTATAAAAGGCGCGCATGTGTGGCGCCCCCAGGAGTATGGTCGCCACAGTGGCATTACCTTCCTCCTAGGGATCTCTCTTGCAGTTAATCACAACACACAACACAGTTCTCATTCCAGGCCAGCAGAGGGAGCTCTGAACCCAAAACTGGGGGAAGAGCTGCTCTCTGAGGGCCAGGAAGGGGAAATTAGGAGTTCGTGTGAGGAGAGCAACGTGTGTGGACGTGAGGAGAAGAGCTGGGGGATTGAGCAGAGAGTTCAGGCTCATTCCCAGCTGTAGTGCATGATTTGGAGCCCGGTATCCAAGGCTGTACGGACACTGGTGGTCCTGCAACAGAAATCGGAGGAATAGGAAGCTGTAAATGCTCCATTCGCACATAAGACTCAGAGGCACAACAGCGATGTGTGAGCCAGAAGAGAAAGGCTACAGCTGTCTGCCATACGAGGGAGTTCTAAAGAGAAATAAGCAAGTGGAACTTCAGTGTAACACAGTACTGCAAGTACCTTAAAACTAAGCGCTAGGAAGGAGACTACACAACCCATCTGCCTAGAGAGATTCCTAAGTTGCTTCCAGGCTAGCCAGCTCCTGTGCCATCTGTAATCTGGACTCTGGACTGCATTTGCCAAGCAAAGTAAAGGTAAAGAAACTGCACCCTGTTGTGTCCTTGATTTCTTCCTTCAAACTCTCCAGCACTGCTACATCTCTGTACCAAACACTACACCCTCTTCCTCAACATCTACCCTCTTCATCTACTCTGCCCTGGGACTACAGCACTGCCTGTGAAGGGCCACCCCATCATTGCTGCACCCCACCATCTGTCCCAAAGGATCTGTCTGCAGCGTCGGCTTAACACCTTCATTGCCGAACACCACAGGTGGCGTCACAAATCATTCACTCATAAACTTTATTCCATCACTTCATCCCTTTTACATGGGTGCCCAGGGCCTTGGACCAGGTCACCGCTGCTGTGACATTCCCCTCTGAGAGACCGGCCCGGTACCGAGTACCCCACAGCCCTGGGAGGGCGACCCATTTTGGCATCATGAACAGGATTTATGGAGCCCGGTGTCCCCGGGTCCTGTGTGCCAGAGACTGTGTTTTGTGCCATAGACTATTTGTGCAATTGCCGCCATTACCCCGCTGCTTGGCGTGCACAGGAAGCAAAAGGGGCGGGCCATCGTGGGCGGAGCCAGCAGAAAAGCGCAAAACAGTGAAGTGCGGCGCGGGAAGAGGCCAGCGCGCGAGAAGTGAGAAGCCGAGGCCTGCAGTCCCGGCGTCCCCTGATCCTCCAGCCTGCAGAATGGCAGCCAGTAAGCCAGCGAAACTCAGGGCTTGGCAAACATTAACTAGGGGGGAAGAGAATGTCTGAAGCGAGAGCAGACGCAGCGGCGGACGCCACTGCAAACCCCACAGTGCCACAAGCTGCAGGGCCCAGCGCAGCTGCGACTCCCATAGCGCCGCTGCATCCAGCAGCCAGCGCTGCCTCCACAGCGCCACAAGAATCAGCGCCCACTGCAGAGGTCCCCATAATGCCGCTGTCCATGCCGTATATACCGGGAGCAGCCTGGCTACCGCAGTACTCAGGGGAGTCACATACCCTGATTGAATTTAAAGAGAGACTGTGCAGTTTGTATGAAAGCCAGAAATTGAACATCCTTATTGGGCAGCTGACTGGTGCAGCGCAAAGGGAAGTAAAAGCCTGGCAGGACACTGATAAAGAGACTGTTAAAAAGATCCTTGCTAAGCTAAGAAGCACCTTTGACACCCGCCCTGCAGCTGAAATAAAGATGAGATTCTTTGGGTGTAAGCAGAGAGCGCAGGACAGTATACGGGACTATGCCCTTAACCTGCAGGAGGCACTGCGAGCCATCAAGCAGATTGATCCAGACAGTGTGAAAGATGGAGACAGACTGCTAAAGGAGCAATTTATTGAGGGCCTCCTATCCAGTACCCACAGAGCACAGCTGCGCATTATAGCCCTACAAAACCCTGACCTAGACTTTGCAGACTTCAAGGAAAAGGCTATCCGGGTGCTGCATGAACCAATTGTCAGCCGTCCAGTGCCCCCTAGGTGCCCAGCGATCACATACCACCAAGAAGCTGCATCTTTACCTCCCAGCCCTGTGGAGGCTGATGCACAGACTGTGGACAAAGACCCATCTGCCGAACTGCGTCTTCAGGTCCAGGAGCTGACCAAAAGTATGGCTGCATTTGTCAAAACTGTGCAGTCCCTGCAGGCGTCATCCAAGGAGAAGATCCAGCTGGCCTCCAGTCCAGAGGATGTCCCGTGGCTACGGAAGAAGAGGATCCCACCACGCCGAGGGAGAGACAATGATCGCTATGACCTGGACGGATATCCCAACTGTCGTCGCTGCTACAAGGCAGACCACATCGCAAGATTCTGCTACCCTGGGGCAGAGGGCCAACCCCCAGGAGTCGGACCACAAGGCCCAAAGAACTGGCGAGCCAAGTATGTCGGAGGGCGACAGGTCCTCCCAGTGGTGATTGACGGCATCCCCATGAAGGCTTTGCTGGACACTGGCTCTCAGGTGACAACTATGCCATATATCCTTTACAAGCGATATTGGGCTGACTCTGAACTTACTCGCGACCCAAGTGATGAACTGACAGTAGTTGCCAGCAATGGTAATAATAAATAATAATCTTTATTTTTATATAGCGCTAACATATTCCGCAGCGCTTTACAGTTTGCACACATTTTCATCACTGTCCCCGATGGGGGCTCACAATCTAAATTCCCTATCAGTATGTCTTTGGAAGTGTGGGAGGAAACCGGAGTACCCGGAGGAAACCCACACAAACACGGGGAGAACATACAAACTCGTTGCAGATGTTGTCCTTGGTGGGATTCGAACCCAGGACCCCAGCGCTGCAAGGCTGCAGCGCTAACCACTGAGCCACCATGCTGCCCGGTAAGTCTTTGCCGCAAGTAGGATGTAAAGAGATTACCATTAAAGTGGGGTGAGTAGAGTTAAAATCTCAAGGTCTGATAGTTGTAGACATTGATCGACGAGAATGTAACCTAATGAGGACCTTAGGTACTAATGTGATTGAAAATTGTCTTGCCGAGGTTATTGTTTTGTTGCAACAGGTGGCTGAGACTGCTGGTTCCAGTGAACAACGAGTCCTGCAGAAGGAGATCAAGGCCCTGATGCAAAGACAGCAGGTAGAACTCTCTGGCAGAGAAATTGGCAGCGTCAGAGTGAGTGATTCTTTCGCCATTGCGATACCCCCCAGATGTGAAATGTTAATTTGGTGTCGGGCAGCCATAGGCCTCAGAGGAAAAGATTACCAAGCATTGGTAGAGCCAGTGTACTTTGATAGCCGGCCCACTGTCCTGACAGGCAGAGGTGTAGTTGATGTCCGCAAAGGGAGAGTACCTGTACGCCTCTTGAATTGTGGGGAGGAGGAGGCCACAATACCTCGGTATGCCAGTTGCTAAGCTGCTTACTGTCTGTAACAATGCAATACAGGCAGCAGAGCCCTTGGTCTCATCCGACCAGCCCTTGGTCTCATCCGACCAGGTGGAGGACAATGGCTCTGTAAAGCAGCTAGAGGAGTGGTGTCAGCAGCTGCATGTGGGAACTGACTCCATCCCTTCATACCAAAAGTGTGGGGTTTACCGAGTGACTCAGGAGTATGATCGGGTATTCAGTAAACACCCACTAGATTTTAGGCAGGCAAAACGGGTTCAACATCATATCCCCACTGGAGATCATCCACCCATTAAAGAAAGGTACCGGCCTATACCCCTAACACAATATCAATGTGCCAAAAGTATGTTGCGGGAAACGAAGGAGGCTGGGGTGCTCAGAGACAGTTGTAGCCCCTGGGCAGCCCCAATAGTCTTTGTGAAAAAGAAAGATGGTACCATGAGAATGTGTGTTGATTACTGAAAAATTAACAGCATTACACATAAGGATGCCTACCCATTACCCAGAATTGAGGAGTCATTAGCTGCAATTAAAACTGCTAACTATTTTTCCACCATAGATCTCACTAGTGGGTATTGGCAGGTTCCCGTGGCAGAGGCAGACAAGGAGAAAACAGCGTTTACTACACCAATGGGTCTCTGCGAGTTCAACTACATGCCGTTCGGGCTCTGCACTGCCCCAGGGACATTTCAACGGCTAATGGAATGCTGTCTTGGACACAAAAACTTCGAGACAGTTCTGTTATACCTTGATGATGTCATTGTTTTCTCCAAGACTTATGAAGACCATCTGAAGCACCTGGCTGAGGTGTTTGAAGCCTTGTCCAACTTTGGTCTGAAAGTGAAGCCTTCCAAATACCACCTCCTGAAGCCCAAGGTACAGTACCTCGGTCATGTAGTGAGTGCAGAAGGTGTGGCACCAGATCCTGACAAAGTCACAGTCATCCGGTACTGGCAGAAGCCCAGCAACCTCCATGAAGTACGTCAATTCCTCGGGTTGGTAGGCTACTACCGAAGGTTCATCAAAGGCTTCACTGAAATAGCCACGCCTATGCAAAATCTTCTGGTGGGCCAGCCCAAGAAGGCCAGGAAGAAGAGTCCTACATTTGAATGGAATGAGGAACTGGAGAGGTCTTTCACTCGACTGAAGATGGCTCTCACAGGAGATGAAGTTCTGGCCTACCCAGATTATGACCAACCATTTGTTCTGTATACTGATGCCAGCAACGTGGGACTGGGAGCAGTACTGTCACAAGTACAGAATGGCAAAGAAAGATTGATCTCCTACGCCAGCAGGAAGCTTTGTCCCTCTGAAAGGAACCATGACAACTACAGTTCCTTCAAACTGGAGTTCCTCGCCATAGTCTGGGTTGTGACTGAACGATTCAAGCATTACCTAGCTTCAGCCAAGTTTACCATCTTCACGGACAACAACCCATTGACTCACTTGGAAACTGCCAAGCTAGATGCACTGGAGCAGCGATGGATGGCCCGGCTGTCTAACTATGAATTTACCATCAAGTACCAAGCGGGGCACAAGAATGCCAATGCTGATGCGCTGTCCAGAATGCCCAATCTGCCAGATGCAGGAGAAGACCCTGAGGCACTCGAAGAAATAGAGTTACCTGCCTTCCACCTGCCAATTGAGGCCCAATGTGCCCAAGGATTGAGAAACAGAGGGTCTATCATGAAAGAGGCCACCCTAAATCCATTGCCTCATCTGGACTGTGCAGAGAAGCAGGATAGCGACCCCGCAGTCCACCTTGTAAAGGAGCTACTGTCACAAGCTGACTCACGCCCAGGTCCAGATGCTCCTGAAGAAACGCAGCAGTTGTGGAAGGAAAGAGGCAGGCTGTTCATCTATGAAGGGAAGCTGTACTGGAGGAGTATCAACGCCCGCACTCATGAGTTGGTCTGGCAAGTGGTAGTCCCAAAGAGGGAGGCATCAATAGTCTTGGAAGCATACCACAATGGAGCTGGACACTTCGGATGGAAGAAGTTTAAGGCCTTGCTCCGGGAGAGATTCTACTGGGCTGGTATGAGGAAAGCCATTGAAAATTGGTGCCGGGAGTGTGGACAATGCAACCTGCGCAGGAAGGACCGTAACAGCCAGCGAGCTCCTTTGCAGCCAATAATAACTAAACAGCCACTCGAGTTGGTCGCCCTGGACCATGTGAAGCTGGTTCCAAGCCGTTCAGGCTACATTTATGCTCTTACCATCGTTGACCACTACTCGAGATTCCTGGTAGTCGTACCTGTCAAGGATCAAACAGCCAGGACAGCAGCCAGAGCATTCCAACAGCACTTTTGTCGACCACACTGATATCCCGAGGGAGTGCTTACAGATCAAGGTCCAGCCTTTGAGGCAGAAGTGTTCCAGGAATTCTGTAATTTGTACGGTTGCAAGAAGATCAGGACAACACTATACCATCCACAGACCAATGGCATGTGTGAAAAGATGAATCAGGTGGTGATCGATCTACTGAAGACCTTGCCTTTGGAGGAGAGGAATCTGTGGCCAGAGAAGTTGCCAGATCTGGTCGACCTCTACAATCACATTTCTGTGAATTCCACCAACTGCACTCCAGCCTACCTAATGAGAGCGAGGCCTGGCAAGCTGCCTATTGATTTGGATATGGGAGTCCTGATACCTGAGGTAACATCACCAGATGCTGACTGGGATACGGAGCGGCAGAACAGTACCGTAGAGTACAAGAGTGTGTAGAAAAGAGTAGCTCAGGCGAGACAAAAACAGAAAAGAACTACAATCAACATGCACCTGCAGTTCCCTTGTCACCAGGAGAACAAGTCTTAAAGAGGGAAAGAAGGATGCATAAATTGGATGACCAATGGGAAGCTGAACCCTACACCGTCTTACCATCAAACTTCGACAACACTAAAGTGTGCCTTATCAGTAAGGATGGAGGAGAAACCTCATCAGCAGTATCGAGGGATCATCTGAAACTGTGCCCTGACCAACTAAAGGACAGAATGGAAGAACAAAACAACCTTCAGCCCATAGAGGAAGAAAAAAAGGTCAGCACTGTACTTGGAGAATTCCCTGCAAATTGGACTAGAGCAAATAATGCCATACTGGTGCCAGTTTTGACCTTTCCCCAACTGGTAGTGCAAGAAGTTACTCATGACCACCCTGAAAACCAGCATGTACAAGCAGTGGATGCTACACCAGCAGTGGAACAAGAGAATTCTCACCCTGCCAGTGGTGAATTTGTCATGCCCACAGTGTGTAGAAGTGGTCCTAGGAAATCTAGTATTCCTGTGCTACGCAGAAGCACCAGTATTGTAGCCAGTACAGCACACACTACACCAGTAGTTAACACAAGGCATCCAGTAAGTTCCCCAACAACACCAGTGCTATGTAGGTCTGTCCGTAGTACCCAAGGTATTCCACCCTTAAGGTTCCGCAAATAGATAAGTTTTGTAATTGTTAAAATGTAAATATGCAACTGTTGAAGTTTATGTGCCTACAGAGACTCTGCAAGAAACTTTTTGAAGATCTTATTTTGTTTTGATGGACGATTGGACCACAGGACTATGTGTGGTCAGAACTCTACTTGTAAATAGTTCACCATCTTGCTCAGGAATTGCACCATGGACATTGACGCATGGACTAATCATCATTAGGACTATTTTTCAGCTTTGGTTTTTGTAATTTTTCATTTTTTTAAAAATCTTGTTATATCTATAATTGTTTATATGTTTACATGTTTTCCCTTCAGTCCAGGAGTACTGACTTGCACTAGGGGGGAATGTGGCATCCCCAGGAGTATGGTCGCCACAGTGGCATTACCTTCCTCCTAGGGAGTGTGATGTCGTGCTTGGAAGCAATAAAGGATCACTCTGACAGTTAATCACAACACACAACACAGTTCTCATTCCAGCCCAGCAGAGGGAGCTCTGAACCCAAAACTGGGGGAAGAGCTGCTCTCTGAGGTCCAGGAAGGGGAAATTAGGAGTTTGTATGAGGAGGGCAATGTGTGTGGACATGAGGAGAAGAGCTGGGGGATTAAGCAGAGAGTTCAGGCTCATTCCCAGTTATAGCGCATTATATGGAGTCCGGTATCCAAGGCTGTATGGACACTGATGGTCCTGCAACAGAAACCGGAGGAATAGGAAGCTGTAAATGCTCTATTCCACATAAGACTCGGAGGCACAACAGCGACGTGTGAGGCAGAAGAGAAAGGCTACAGCTGTCTGTCATACGAGGGAGTTCTAAAGAGAATAAGCAAGTGGAACTTCAGTGCAACACAGTACTGCAAGTACCTAAAACTAAGCGCTAGGAAGGAGACTACACAACCCATCTGCCTAGAGAGATTCCTAAGTTGCTTCCAGGCTAGCCAGCTCCTGTGCCATCTGTAATCTGGACCCTGGACTGCATTTGCCAAGCAAAGTAAAGGTAAAGAAACTGCACCCTGTTGTGTCCTTGCCTTCTTCCTGCAAACTCTCCAGCACTGCTACATCTCTGTGCCAAACACTACACCCTCTTCCTCAACACCTACCCTCTTCATCTGCTCTGGCATGGCACTACAGCCCTGACTGTAGAGGGCCACCCCATCTTTGCTGCACCCCACCATCTGTCCCAAAGGATCTGTCTGCAGCGTCGGCTTAACACCTTCATTGCCGAACACCACAAGTGTCGTCACAAATCATTCACTCATAAACTTTATTCCATCACTTCATCCCTTTTACATGGGTGACCAGGGCCACGAACCGGTTCACCGCTGCTGTGACATTCCCCTCTGAGAGACCAGCCTGGTACCGAGTACCCAACAGCCCTGGGAGGGCGACCCACATGGCTGTTCTGCCATGCGCTAGTATAGGCTATACTTGCTATGTGTGAATGGTGATGGATGTATGATTCTGGTGACTGACTCATTTGAAACTCCTTCCCTCTGATATTACGCATGGTGATATGGTATTAGTTTAGCAGTCAGCGCCAATCAGAGGCAAGCCTTAAGCCACTGTGCACACCGCACCGCTATGCTAGCGTCCGATATCGTGCTTGCTATCTGGCTTTGTCGTCGAGCAGCAGTGTCCTACGTCGCGCTGCAGTTGCAGCCCTTCTTCGCGTTCGCAGCAGCGATGCCACAAACACGGTAGGTCTAGAGGGACGCAGCTTCTCTGTCTTGGGTCCTGCTCCTGTGACCAGATACCGAGTGTGCATTTACCTGAAGCCTGTGTCACTAACAGGTTCAGCATTTTGTATGCTATCTGAAGCCTGTGTCAATAACAGGTTCAGTGTTTTGTATGTTTTTGTTGCGGCACCTCTGTGTGTGAACAGAGCCTGCTCTGCGCACTTCGGGTGACGTTGAACCCATGTGTATCATACCGCCATATTGCTCCTCTGTCATCACTCAGGTTGTTACACCTACTGCGCGGTGGACCCTGAGCAGCGAACGCACTTTATTATTTATTTTTATTTAGTGTGTTCCACCGTTCCTAACATTATACTAGCGCCAGGGTCTGGCTAGTGATGGCAGAACAGCAGCAACTCTTACAGTGTATTCGGCAGCTTGAGGGCCGGCTGGCCACTCTTGAGGGGGCTCTCTCAGCTGCACAATCCACCGAAGCTGCTGTAAAGGCAATCACAGACGCAGTTTCCCGTATGTCCACGTCCTCCCCCGCGCTGACAGTTACCCGCCTCCCGTTGCCTGATAAATTTTATGGCGATGGCGCCTCCTGTAGGGGTTTCATCAGCCAGTGCTCCATTCAGCTGGAATTACTGGCTGCGCGATTCCCTACGCAACGGGCCAAGGTGTGGTTTATTGTTTCCCTGCTGTCGGGCAAAGCGTTGGTGTGGGCTACGCCACTATGGAAGCGTGGTGACCCAGAAGTCCGGACCGCTGCTCACTTTCTAACAGCTATTAAGCAGGTCTTCCTCGGTCCACAGGTCACGCACGATACCTCTCTTCAGCTTCTTGCTTTGACTCAGGGTGCTCTCTCGGTTAGTCAGTATGCCGTCCGTTTTCGGACACTTGCTTCCGAGTTGGAGTGGTCCGATAAAGCCCTCATCTCTGTGTTTTGGAGAGGTTTGGTGGAGCACATTAAAGATGCTCTTTCCACTAGAGACGTTCCTGCCAGTTTGGAAGAACTGATTGCCATTTCCACCCGCATTGACCTCTGTTTTTTGGAGCGCGGTATGGAGCGTGCTCAATCCAAACGGAAGGTTACTCCGGCTCCCAATTTTTTTGAGCCTCTGGAACTACCCGAGCCAGAGGTTCCACCCCCAGAGCCCATGGAGGTGTCTCGCACCGTTCTCCAGGCGTGTCTGGCACAAGACTCCAGTCGTGGTCTTATTTGTCAACACGCGGTGTCTCAAAACAACAGTGCCCCGCAAAGGCCAAATTCTGTACCGCCGGGTAAGGCCCTTGTTCCTCCCCACCTTCGGCCAAAGGTTCTTGCCTGGGCACACTCATCCTGGAGAGGTGGTCACTGTGGCTATATGCAGACCACAAAACTCCTGGCAGGGTCTTACTGGTGGCCGCACAGGGCTCAGGATGTTAAAAAATATATTCGGGCCTGCGCCTTTTGTGCTCGGAATAGCTTCCTTAAGCGAAGATCGGAGACGCCTGCCACACGGTGGCGTTCCACTGCGTTCCACTGTAACTTCCGCTCCCGCTGTCTCCCACGGGCCCCTTTTCAGACCTGGCGATCTTGCCACCCCTGAGGCCTTCCACATGTCCCGGGCCTCTCTGTCATCTACCGGGACATCAGACTTGCCTGCGGACGAGTCTGAGGCCTTATACCTCTTACGGGCACAAGTAGGTGGATCGTAAGGCTCAGGGAGGGGGTGCCCTAGGAGGGGGGTAATGTTAGGAGTCGGATTTCTGCGTTTACTCAGCAGGGATACAGATCCTCACATTCTGCACTCTCCTCCTATATTTCCACTGCAGAGGAGATTGCCTTGCAGCAAATCTCTCCTGAGGCTAAGTCCTTCTGTCCTCTTACTGGGCATGCTCATGGAACACATGGCTGTTCCGCCATGCGCTAGTATAGGCTATACTTGCTATGTGTGAATGGTGATGGATGTATGATTCTGGTGACTGACTCATTTGAAACCCCTTCCCTCTGATATTACGCATGGTGATAGGGTATTAGTTTAGCAGTCTGCGCCAGTCAGTGGCAAGCCTTAAGCTACTGTGCACACCGCACCGCTATGCTAGCTTCTGACATTGCGCTTGCTATCTGGCTTTGTCGTCGAGCGGCAGTGTCCTACGCTGTGCTGCAGTTGCAGCCCTTCTTGGCGTTCGCAGCAGCGACGCCGCACACATGGTAGGTCTAGAGGGACGCAGCTTCTCTGTCTTGGGTCCTGCTCCTGTGACCAGATACCGTGTGTGACCAGATACCTGATGGCATTGGCATGTCGAGAACCGGGTAACGACCGTGGCAAATGGCCGTCGCTTACCGGGCCCTCGACGTGCCAATTGGCATGGAAGGGGAGATTTTTCGGAGGGTGAGGGCACGGGCGCACCCCCCCCCCCACACACACACACAAACACATTTCAGGGCCCCCTCTTCTCGCTGGCACTTTGTTAGTGGAGAATATCATTCATTTTGCCTAAAACAAAAGTAAAACGCCACATTAAATCGAAAACCACTAACGCAACGTGGAAAAAAAACACGCCATTGTTTTCTGGGTGAAATTCTAGAAGCCGATCAGGGGACCCCGAAAGCGCAAAAAGAACCAGCCCTCCTAAAGTATGATCTGCCTGGATCAGCCTTCTGGGGCCTCAGACCCCACAACTCCCGAGGGGAAGGTGCCAGCAACCCCAAATTTTGCACACACGTTCTTCAGACTGCTACCTAAAATTGGGTACCTCAATGGGGCCCCTGAACACAGACAAATTGGCAATCAGGGGGTCATAGCGTGCTCCCCCCGGCTAAAATCATCATCTGTCTACATGCTATAAAGGGTAAAAAAATTCCAGGGGAGTACTTCACGGCCCCAGGACCTGTTATCAAGCCCAGAGCAGGTCCTAAGCTTTCCAACGCCACCTCGTGCGCCCCGCTAGCATGCCCAGAAGCCGATCAGGGGACCCCGAAAGCGCAAAAAGAACCAGCCCTCATAAAGAATGATCTGCCTGGATCAGCTTTCTGGGGCCTCAGACCCCACAACTCCCGAGGGGATGGTGCCAGCAACCCCAAATTTTGCACACACGTTCTTCAGACTGCTACCTAAAATGGGGTACCTCAATGGGGCCCCTGAACACAGATAAATTGGCAATCAGGGGGTCATAGCGTGCTCCCCCTGGCTAAAATCATCATCTGTCTACATGCTATAAAGGGTAAAAATATTCCAGGGGAGTACTTCACGGCCCCAGGACCTGTTATCAAGCCCAGAGTAGGTCCTAAGCTTTCCAACGCCACCTCGTGCGCCCCGCTAGCATGCCCAGAAGCCGATCAGGGGACCCCGAAAGCTCAAAAAGAACCAGCCCTCCTAAAGAATGATATGCCTGGATCAGCTTTCTGGGGCCTCAGACCCCACAACTCCCGAGGGGAAGGTGCCAGCAACCCCAAATTTTGCACACACGTTCTTCAGACTGCTACCTAAAAGGGGGCACCTCAATGTGGCCCCTGAACACAGAGGAATTGGCAATCAGGGGGTCATAGCGTGCTCCCACCGGCTAAAATCATCATCTGTCTACATGCTATAAAGGGTAAAAAAATTCCAGGGGAGTACTTCACGGCCCCAGGACCTGTTATCAAGCCCAGAGCAGGTCCTAAGCTTTCCAACGCCACCTCGTGCGCCCCGCTAGCATGCCCAGAAGCCGATCAGGGGACCCCGAAAGCGCAAAAAGAACCAGCCCTCCTAAAGTATGATCTGCCTGGATCAGCTTTCTGGGGCCTCAGACCCCACAACTCCCGAGGGGAAGGTGCCAGCAACCCCAAATTTTTCACACACGTTCTTCAGACTGCTACCTAAAAGGGGCTACCTCAATGGGGCCCCTGAACACAGAGAAATTGGCAATCAGGGGGTCATAGCGTGCTCCCCCCGGCTAAAATCATCATCTGTCTACGTGCTATAAAGGGTAAAAAAATTCCAGGGGAGTACTTCACGGCCCCAGGACCTGTTATCAAGCCCAGAGCAGGTCCTAAGCTTTCCAACGTCACCTCGTGCGCCCCGCTTGCATGCGCAGAAGCCGATGAGGGGACCCCGAAAGCGCAAAAAGAACCAGCCCTCCTAAAGTATGATCTGCCTGGATCAGCTTTCTGGGGCCTCAGACCCCACAACTCCCGAGGGGAAGGTGCCAGCAACCCCAAATTTTGCACACACGTTCTTCAGACTGCTACCTAAAAGGGGCTACCTCAATGGGGCCCCTGAACACAGAGAAATTGGCAATCAGGGGGTCATAGCGTGCTCCCCCCGGCTAAAATCATCATCTGTCTACATGCTATAAAGGGTAAAAAAATTCCAGGGGAGTACTTCACGGCCCCAGGACCTGTTATCAAGCCCAGAGCAGGTCCTAAGCTTTCCAACGCCACCTCGTGCGCCCCGCTAGCATGCCCAGAAGCCGATCAGGGGACCCCGAAAGCTCAAAAAGAACCAGCCCTCCTAAAGAATGATCTGTCTGGATCAGCTTTCTGGGGCCTCAGACCCCACAACTCCAGAGGGGAAGGTGCCAGCAACCCCAAATTTTGCACACACGTTCTTCAGACTGCTACCTAAAAGGGGCTACCTCAATGGGGCCCCTGAACACAGAGGAATTGGCAATCAGGGGGTCATAGCGTGCTCCCCCCGGCTAAAATCATCATCTGTCTACATGCGCCAGACATTACTCGCTCCCAGGGTGGACTGCTGAGAGTCTCCTCTGCGAAAAAGACACCAAAACTGGGTTGCTGTGACTTGTGGTTCAAGAGAAACAGACCCAGAACCGCAAGCTCCCCCCCACGTTCCATCCAAAGGATAGTATCGAGATCCCGGTAACACACGTGGTATAGCCACGTTTCCTACCCAGACCTCGACTTGCCTGATGGCATTAGCATGTAGAGAACCGGGTAACGACCGAGGCAAATGGCCGTCGCTTACCGGGCCCTCGACGTGCCAATTGGCATGGAAGGGGAGATTTTTCGGAGGGTGAGGGCACGGGCGCACCCCCCCACACACACACACACACATTTCAGGGCCCCCTCTTCTCGCTGGCACTTTGTTAGTGGAGAATATCATTCATTTTGCCTAAAACAAAAGTAAAACGCCACATTAAATCGAAAACCACTAACGCAACGTGGAAAAAAAACACGCCATTGTTTTCTGGGTGAAATTCTCTATTCGATTGACATATCGCACGCCAGGGGGAAAATGTTTCGCACCCCCCGCTCCCTGTCAAAATGGCCGACGTTTTCATCTTTTTGCTGGGTAGCTCCGTAGCCTAAGCGCACAGTGACGAGCCACTTTGGGGGATGAAAACCGAGGGAATTCCCCAGATTTCAAGACCCGTTTCGCCCGGCTGCGACTTGCGGTTCCGGAGAACCTAGGCCCTGGCTCTGAGGACCACCACTCCCGTGCCGTAAGCGCCAGACATTAGTCGCTCCCAGGGTGGACAGCCGAGAGTCTCCTCTACAAAAAACATAACCAATGATATGAACCGTTTTCACAGGAAGTAAGATTATTAAAAGTCATACAACTTAGTCTCTACATGTAGTGTATATATATATATATATATATATATATATATATAAAATTTTTTTTTTTTTTTTAGGTTTCATCTCCCCATAGTCACCAGCCAGATGGTTAGAAAAGTGCTTGAATCCTGGACTCTCTCAAGATGTACTGACGTGCAACAACGTCTGGTCGCCAGGTATTTGGCACATTCAAATCTTACAGCGGACAGGAACTACCGGGAAAAGAACATGGATGACATTTGCCATGGACAAAGCCTACTGATGGAAGCACGGAAGTCAGCGAGTCAAGAAGCCACAGCCAGCACTTCAAGGTATTTTATTGTGAAATGAAAATAATACATGCTTTGAAATAAACTTGACAAAGACTTCTTTTTTTCTTCTTTTTGATTCCCCTAAAGGGTTGCAGAAGAGAACACCAGGGGAAGAAGAGACCAGACAGCTGCAGTCCACAGTTCCCAGATACCAGAACTGATTCCCGAAGAACTGGAGAGTGAGCATGAAGAGACTTCGAGTGCAAGGTGAAAATACCTTTACTCCAATACCATGGTGCCAAGCTAATGGATGCACTCATTACCAGCTTTTAATACTAATGTATTCATTTCAGGGCACATGTACCTTCCCCGTCCTTTCTCATGCAGACACGTTCCATGAGGCAGAACCAGAAAAGGAGCTCTTCAAGGTAATTATTGAACACTTCTATTTATATTAAATTCTTACTGTACTTGTCAGGGACTAGCCACACCAGCCACTGAGTTTGAAACTGTAGATAATTCTATTGTATGGAACTTTAAAAACTATTCTATGGATAGGGGATAACATTGGAAGAAAAAAAAAATCCTGCCACCGGCGCTCACCCTTTAATGTGATAGCCAGGACTCATGGAAAAACCTTAAAGCATAGTAACACTTTGCAGCATTTCTGTGAAGCATTACTGTACTTTGGCTGAGTGCCAGTATTCTAGAAGTGTGGATTTTTTTATGCATATCTTTCAGTTGTAACATCATTCCTTTTTCCTTCTAAGCACTAAAGAAACAAGTACATCGCAGATGAGGAGATGGAATATGAACCCTGTGGTCATGCTGAAGAGACTCCGAAGTTAAAGTTCATTTTTGTTTGCGTTTTAGGTGGGTACTCTAGCAACAGAAAAACAGCTTCCAGAAATATGTGATATTGAGGCTCAGCTCTATTGAGTTCAATGGAGCTGAGCATCATGACTTCACTTAACGCCAGTTTGGAAGTGGCAGTTTTTTGCAAGGAGGCAGCTGTTCTTCTAATACTATAGTTCACCTTTAATTGAGTCTATTCTAACTTTTTTTTTTCTCTTTTGCAGGTGAAATTTAGTCTTTTAAATAATGTGCATGTTGCTGCTCTGCAATGTTTTTGTTTATTAAACTAATGGTTTTTATTCTAGTGTATTGTTAAAGCGTAACTAAACTTTTTATATATATATATTCAGGGGGGGGTCTTCAAACTTGTGGCCCATCCACACATGCATATTGTTATCAAGTGTTTTGTGTGATTTCTGCAAATGTGGAATGCACACAAAATCCGTGTGTATCCTGCAATAAGTGTGCAGAAGGAGGTAAGTAATTAACCCTTGATGCCCCATCCACCTGTAACATCTGTGCTGGTATATCAGATAAGATGTTACAGGGTTAAAACACAGAAGTGACAGATCTGTCACTTCTCTGTGTGCAAAATTCACAGTAAATATGCAGGTGACTACATTGCATATTTACTGCAACGTGTACCAGTTTTATGTGCAAGAACCATCCATACGCATGTGTGGCTCAGCCCTTGGAATCCCCTGTTTCTTTCCAATGTGTGTGTGTAATATATATATATATATATATATATATATATATATAGAGAAACAGGGGATTCCAAGGGCTGATCCACACATGCGTATGGATGGTTCTTGCACGTAAAACTGGTACACGTTGCAGTAAATATGCAATGTAGTCACCTGCATATTTACTGTGAATTTCGCACACAGAGAAGTGACAGATCTGTCACAGTAAATATATATATATAAAAATTTGTACGCTTTTAAGGCCTAGGGCTATCAGCAATGATGAAAAAAACCTGTCAATTGCTCTGGCATCATGGCCAAAGTGAGGACTATGCACAGGGATCTGAGCTGATAAATTTAAGGCCCATCCCTTGACAATGTCACTGGATTAATTGCCTGAGTAAATGCACTCTTATTTGAATTATATTTTTAACAGTTTGAGCTTTCGTTTTAATTCAATAAAATATTATTTAAGCTGGCTATGTTGTAGTTGTGTGTGGGCTATAGAAGACTTGTTTAATGGTATTAGGGTTTGTAAAGCCATCTTTGTACTCATGGCCTTCAGGTACTCTGTACTTTTATAGCACCTCTCACTCCCTACTAGTCATTAAGTACTTTAGCTTGCTTGTAGCTGTATTCACATAGCTGTGAGTTAGTTGCCTGAAAGACAAGGCATGAGCCCTAGTGCATGCACTGTCTGATTATCCAGGACCATTCTACTTTCATCTCCTTTTTCTGGCCTGTGACAGAAAAACACATATGAGAATAACCTCATCAGATACAATGGGTACAATTGCATTCTGTAACCTCTGGTCACACGGACACCTCATCATTATTCATTGTGCAAGTGTCAAGCTCCTAAAATTCACAGTAGAAAAAGTCCACAGGGTATGCTGACATGTACATAACATATTCATATCACCACTATACTATAGAAAAGGGAACAAAACCAAAGCAAACGTCATGTTATTTAGAGAAACAAACATAAAACTATATTTGGTCTTATTCCTGTGCTTTACAGCAATGGCATAGCTTCCTTTCTCCATCTTCATTATTGCCAATTTGTGAAACCGTATCCAAACTGGGGAGAGAAAAAAATTTGATCAATATTGCACAGTGCAACATTATACATAGTGACAGTCTGGTATGGCACCTCGGCAACATTGTCACCCACAAAATATTATACATTATATACTGTAATCAAAGATGCTTTTAGGCCATGTGCACACGATGCATTTTTCCCGCAGAACCGCACAGTGATTTACAGTAGCATGTAAATCTATGGAAAAAAAAAAATCTGTGCAGACGCTGCAGAAAGTGGGTGTGCGGTTTTCAAACAACTGCATGTGACTTCTTTTGTGCGGTTTTCTATCTCCCCATTCTCAAAAACCCCAGGGGGAAAACCGCACTGAAAAACCGCATCAAAACTGCACTAAAAAAGGAAGAAATCCGCAGGAAAAATGCAGCTCATTTGACCTGCGGATTTCGTGAATTCTGCGCAGAAAAATCCGCAGGAGGATTTTCCCCGTGTGCACATAGCCTTAGGCTGCGAGTCAGGTCACAATAGTAGCAGATAGGAAAGGAGATAACAAGTTAAGGGCTGTAGAAAACTTTGCTATGTGGAGTTTGCTCATTTTATTTTATAAAAATGTAATGTCTACCCCTCCGCATAGCAATGTTTTCTACACACCAACTCTTATCTCCTTTGTTATATGGGAGGTTCTGAGATGTCTGTGCCTGCAATCAGAAGGGTTGAATGTAGACAACCTGGCTGTGGAGATGTGCAAGTTTTTTTTCCAACTGATTTTATTTTATTTTTTCTTCACTACCTCCCCTACCACCTCCCACCCCAGTCAGTGAACAACTTTAATGGATCCTGTACTGATAGGCTGTGTACCTTCAGAGCAAAATACTTGTTTTCTGCCCAAGATTGCTGATCTAGAAGTTGCTCAGTGTTCATTGTCACTTTTTTTTTTTAAATCAAAGGGCTGGCTTTACACACCTGAATGACACCGCTGCTCAATGAGGCTTCTTGCAGGACCTTCAATGATGTTGGAGATCAAATGATCTCTGATGCTGTTGAAGGTCCTGAAGTACTGCAGGATGCCTCGGTCAGCATTCGGGTGAGCGTTTAACCCTTTTATCATATACCGGAGTGCTATTTGGTGAAGTGTCATGCATCGTGGTGTAGTACAAACCTCTTCACAGTGCTAATGCAGTGCAGACAAAAGACTGGAACTGTTCCCCAGCCAGTGTGCTAATGAAATACTGGCGATAGCATGTACTCAGCCAAACAAAACAACACTGCATGATCTGAGTGACTGAGGGAATATCATTTAGTGTCCGGTGTGTGGTCGTGCACAATTGGAACGATAGTCGCTCATCACCGACTACTGAGCGACAGTTGCTTAATAGTTGTGTGTAAAGTCACATTGACAATCGAGGTGCTAGATGGGCGTAATAGCCTGATAAATCATCCCGCGTAAAAGTAATTTAACAGGACTCCGTACCTTGGGTTTCAACTGGTATGCTTCATCCTGATGTTCCAGGGCATCGTTTATCAGTTTTAACATTCTGTACCGACGCCAACCTCTGACCTACAGAGAGAGTAATGTGGTTAAGAGGATGGAGAACAAATGGGAACGTGGATGAATATGTGAGCAGAACATTACCTGTATGGTAAACACCTCCACCTCCCTGGAACGCTTCACTTTTTCACCATTACATCAGAAATAGCTGAAACCGAATATGAAATGCTATTAAATATTGCATGTGACACCACAGCCTCATGTTCTTTTATGATTCAACCCACCTCTTTTTTGGGAAACATGGACCAATGATTCTTCATAATTGTAGTGTGCAAAATCCTACAAAAAATAAAGACATCTTAGGCTGTGTGCACACGCTGCGGATTTTGCTGCGGTTCCGCAGCGGTTTTGGCCGCTGCGGACCCGCAGCAGTTTTTGCTGCGGTGTACAGTACCATGATTCCCTATGGGAATCAAAAACCGCAGTGCAGACGGTGCGGAATTTTCCTCGCGGATTATCTGCGGTTTTCAATCCGCAGAAAGAATTGACATGTCAATTCTTTCTGCGGATTCTCCTGCGGTTTGCCATCTCCTCCATTGAGGAGATGAAAAACCGCAGGGCAAAACCGCAGAGCAATCCGCAGGTCTTTTGACCTGCGGTTTCACCTGCGGATTTTACAAAATCCGCGCGGATGAATCCGCACATAATCCGCAGCATGTGCACATAGTTAAGGACAAGGAATCTGGGTCAATTCGAATTGTACTTCAGAGCATGTGCCATTTTGAAGCCTCTCTGTAAAAAATGCTATAAATTATAGGAAGCATGCTCATCAACACATGTACTATTTGCCAGTGCGCTTTTCCTACTATGCCATTCATTTAGGACTTCTGGTAATTTGTAGGTGAAAAAATTGTCAAAGTCCTAAATTAATGGGATTCATCATAGGGAGCTAAGCGATTATATCTCCGTGGCTGATGCACACAGAATCTAGATCTTTAACAGGGTGAGTACAGAGTCTCCCACAAATTTTAAGACCCTCACTGCCCTGCAGTGACTTGAATTCCAGAGAAATTTGCCCAAAACGGACCACCCTTATCCACTTTCCAATGCATATCTATGAGAAAAAAAATGCCCAAAATCTGGGGTCACTGCTCTGCCTTCATAAGCCCTGGACACTAGCGCTTTTAGGGGAAGAAAGCCCAGGCACTGCACTTCAAATAGACACCAAAACCGGGTTGCTGATTTATGTACTTACAGTTTGTCTCTCAGCCATCTTTCCTCGTAGGCAGTTTGAAAGCAAGTAAAGACATGCCCCATATTCAAATCCTCACCTCAACTTCCTCCTCATCATGATTGGCTGTGCTGTCACTACTCAAGTTTAAGAACACACCCCTTAAAGAAATAGAAAAATAAATATTGAGTTAAACAATAAAAGGATTCGAACCCTAGTCACTGCAAGAAAAAGGCAGCTCCACGTCTTCTTGTGCCACCTAGGTACAAGAGGAAGTGTAACCACCTAATCAAAGTGGTATCTCCGTTCCATTTAAATTACTATATCGAGATCCGGGTAACAGCCGCATACACGCCCCGTTCGTTAACCAGGCCTTGACCATCCAATTTGCATTGAACCTTGGGTGCCGGAGGTCTTGGTCTCATTTCTCTGGAACCACAATTTGCAGCCACATGCTTTTGGTGTCTATTTGAAGGGCACACCTTGGGATTTCTTCCCGTAAAAGGGCTAGCATCAGACCATTGAACCCTCGAAGTTTTGGCATGTTTTTCTTGTAGACATGCATTGGAAATCGATCATATCTCCGTGGCGGTGGCAGTCGGCCACTAGATCTTTCGGAGGGTGAGGGCACGGTGCCCCCCCACACATTTCAGGGCCCCCTCTTCTCGCTGGCACTTTTGGAGAATATCATTCATTTTGCCTAAAACAAAAGTAAAACGCCACATTAAATCGAAAACCACTAACGCAACGTGGAAAAAAAGCACGCCATTGTTTTCTGGGTGAAATTCTCTATTCGATTGACATATCACATGCCAGGGGGAAAATGTTTCGCACCCCCCGCTCCCTGTCAAAATGGCCGACGTTTTCATCTTTTTGCTGGGTAGCTCCGCAGCCTAAGCGCACAGTGACGAGCCACTTTGGGGGATGAAAACCGAGGGAATTCCCCAGATTTTAAGACCCGTTTCGCCCGGCTGCGACTTGCGGTTCCGGAGAACCTAGGCCCTGGCTCTGAGGACCACCACTCCCGTGCCGTAAGCGCCAGACATTAGTCGCTCCCAGGGTGGACTGCTGAGAGTCTCCGCTATGAAAAAGACACCAAAACTGGGTTGCTGTGACTTGTGGTTCAAGAGAAACAGACCCAGAACCGCGAGCTCCCCCCACGTTCCATCCAAAGGATAGTATCGAGAGCCCGGTAACACACGTAGTATATTCACGTTTCATATTGGAATATTGTCCAGGATGCCTCCTACAAACAGAGACATCACTTGTCCCCCTGCTGCCCAGGGAATTTGATTTCTGGGGTCAGTGCATGGCTGTCCATTGATAAAAAAGGATCCTGGTGGTGCAGGCTTGAGGGGGAACAAATGCCCAACAGAGCAGCACACAGCCCCAATAAATGTTCCCTCACATCAGTCTGGTAATTAGCTTTCAAATGACACCCAAGTGGCCCCTCTGGCTTTACCAGAAGTCGCACCAGGGGCCCAATATCTGATTTGGACAGCAGATTTGAAAAGACATTTTGAGGCCTTGGGTCGGTTTTGAGCTTCTGAAACCTCACAATTACCCAGCAGAAGGTACCAGGCCAACCAAACTTGGCAGGAATATTGTCCAGGATGCCTCCTTCAAACAGAGACATCACTTGTCCCCCTGCTGCCCAGGGAATTTGAATTCAGGGGTCAGAGGATGGCTGTCCACTGATGAAAAGGATTCAGGTGGTGAAGGCCTGAGGGGGAAAAAATGCCCAACAGAGCAGCACACAGCCCCAATAAATGTTCCCTCACATCAGTCTGGTAGTTAGCTTTCAAATGACACCCCAGTGGTCCCTCTGGCTTTAACAGAGGTCGCACCAGGTGCCCAATATCTGATTTGGACAGCAGATTTGAAAAGACATTTTGAGGTCTTGGGTCGGTTTTGAGGTTCTGAAACCCCACAACTACCCAGCAGAAGGTACCAGGCCAACCAAACTTGGCAGGAAAATTGTCCAGGATGCCTCCTACAAACAGAGACATCACTTGTCCCCCTGCTGCCCAGGGAATTTGAATTCTGGGGTCAGAGCATGGCTGTCCATTGATGAAAAGGATCCTGGTGGTGCAGGCTTGAGGGGGCACAAATGCCTAACAGAGCAGCACACAGCCCCAATAAATGTTCCCTCACATCAGTCTGGTAATTAGCTTTAAAATGACACCCCAGTGGCCCCTCTGGCTTTACCAGATGTCGCACCAGGGGCCCAATATCTGATTTGGACAGCAGATTTGAAAAGACATTTTGAGGCCTTGGGTCGGTTTTGAGGTTCTGAAACCCCACAACTACCCAGCAGAAGGTACCAGGCCAACCAAACTTGGTAGGAAATCAAATTCGATGGGGAGCAGGGGGAAAAGTGATGTCTCTGTGAGGCATCCTGTCAAAATCAGATATTGGGCCCCTGGTGCGACTTCTGGTAAAGCCAGAGGGGCCACTGGGGTGTTAATTGAAAGCAAATTACCACACAAATGTGAGGGAACATTTATTGGGGCTGTGTGCTGCTCTGTTGGGCATTTGTGCCCCCTCAAGCCTGCACCACCAGGACCATTTTTATCCATGGACAGCCATGCTCTGACCCCCTGAAATCAAATTCCATGGGGAGCAGGGGGACAAGTCATGTCTCTGTATGTAGGTGGCATCCTGGACAATATTACTGCCAAGTTTGGTTGGCCTGGTACCTTCTGCTGGGTAGTTGTGGGGTTTCAGAACCTCAAAACCGACCCAAGGCCTCAAAATGTCTTTTCAAATCTGCTGTCCAAATCAGATATTGGGCCCCTGGTGCGACATCTGGTAAAGCCAGAGGGGCCATTGGGGTGTGGTTTGAAAGCTAATTACCAGACTGATGTGAGGGAACATTTATTGGGGCTGTGTGCTGCTCTGTTGGGCATTTGTTCCCCCTCAAGCTTGCACCACCAGGATCCTTTTCATCAATGGACAGCCATGCACTGACCCCTGAATTCAAATTCCCTGGGCAGCAGGGGGACAAGTTATGACTCTGTTTGAAGGAGGCATCCTGGAGAATATTCCTGCCAAGTTTGGTTGGCCTGGTACCTTCTGCTTGGTAGTTGTGGGGTTTCAGAACCTCAAAACCGACCCAAGGCCTCAAAATGTCTTTTCAAATCTGCTGTCCAAATCAGATATTGGGCCCCTGGTGCGACTTCTGTAAAATCCAGAGGGGCCACTGGGGTGTCATTTGAAAGCTAATTACCATACTGATGTGAGGGAACATTTATTGCGGCTGTGTGCTGCTCTGTTGGGCATTTGTTCCCCCTCAAGCCTGCACCACCAGGATCCTTTTCATCAATGGACAGCCATGCTCTGACCCCAGAATTCAAATTCCCTGGGCAGCAGGGGGACAAGTGATGTCTCTGTTTGTAGGAGGCATCCTGGACAATTTTCCTGCCAAGTTTGGTTGGCCTGGTACCTTCTGCTGGGTAGTTGTGGGGTTTCAGAACCTCAAAACCGACCCAAGGCCTCAAAATGTCTTTTCAAATCTGCTGTCCAAATCAGATATTGGGCCCCTGGTGCGACTTCTGGTAAAGCCAGAGGGGCCACTGGGGTGTCATTTGAAATCTAATTACCAGACTGATGTGGGGAAATATTTATTGGGGCTGTGTGCTGCTCTGTTGGGCATTTGTTCCCCCTCAAGCCTGCACCATTAGCCGGCTCTCACTGTTGAATGTGACATACTGAGGATGAGAGCCGGCTAGCCTAAGCGCACAGTGACGAGCCACTTTGGGGGATGAAAACCGAGGGAATTCCCCAGATTTTAAGACCCGTTTCGCCCGGCTGCGACTTGCGGTTCCGGAGAACCTAGGCCCTGGCTCTGAGGACCACCACTCCCGTGCCGTAAGAGCCAGACATTAGTCGCTCCCAGGGTGGACAGCTGAGAGTCTCCACTACGAAAAAGACACCAAAACTGGGTTGCTGTGACTTGTGGTTCAAGAGAAACAGACCCAGAACCGCGAGCTCCCCCCCACGTTCCATCCACAGGATAGTATCTAGATCCCGGTAACATACGTGGTATAGCCACGTTTCTTACCCAGACCTCGACTTGCCTGATGGCATTGGCATGTCGAGAACCGGGTAACGACCGTGGCAAATGGCCGTCGCTTACCGGGCCCTCGACGTGCCAATTGGCATGGAAGGGGAGATTTTTCGGAGGGTGAGGGCACGGCGCCCCCCCACATTTTAGGGACCACTCTTATCACAGGCACTGAGTGAGACTGCCAGGGACTCTGCGGCACTGCCAGGGACTCTGCGGCACTGCCAGGGACTCTGCGGCACTGCCAGGGACTCTGCGGCACTGCCAGGGGGCAGGTTGTCAGGGGCTGCAGGAGCCCGGGGGCAGGTTGTCAGGGGCTGCAGGAGCCCGGGGGCAGGTTGTCAGGGGCTGCAGGAGCCCGGGGGCAGGTTGTCAGGGGCTGCAGGAGCCCGGGGGCAGGTTGTCAGGGGCTGCAGGAGCCCGGGGGCAGGTTGTCAGGGGCTGCAGGAGCCCGGGGGCAGGTTGTCAGGGGCTGCAGGAGCCCGGGGGCAGTTGTCAGAGGGCGGAGGAGGCTGTGGCAGGCCGCAATGCTGTGTAGGACGCTGTGTGGTGCTGGAGAGTGCTACAGAGCCACACAGCTCTCTGGTGTCATGACAGGTGACTGTATATACATGTATACACATACATGAATGTACGTGTCATGACAGCTACTTTGACGATACGTACATGGATTTTTACTTACCCAAACAAAGGATGAAGAGGCTAGCTGGTCCACATTATGATGGAGGCCGGAGAGCATCGTCCCTCCATCGTGATGTCGTCCAGCAGGGAAATTTGTTGTCCTTGCCACATGGAGCCAGTTCAGTCTCTGAGATGCCTTGTTAACTAGTTGAAAAAAAAAAGGAAATTATTGAATTTTAAAATTATTTTTATTCTAAATCCTATTAATTCTATTAATACATTAAATATGAATCTTCATCCATGAGTGTATGTTTCCAGCAGACACAGCGCGCGGTGGCGGCTTCCTCAAGTGTTACCTGTGGGTTATGCTCTGTTAGCTAATGACAAACAGGGAAAGAAAAAAAAATGAATTATCGAATTATTGTATTTTACTATTATTTCTATTCTAAGCCCTGCTAGTGTTCACAGCAGTGATAACACAGCCCCCTGCATGTCAGCTCACCCTCCCACCCACCGGGACAGCCTGTATCCCCGCCGTGCCCCCCACAGCTGACCCCATATACTGTGCTGAGCATCCCCTCCCTCCACCCCAACTGGACAGCCTGTATCCCTGCCGTGCCCCCCACAGCTGACCCCATACTCTGTGCTGAGCTACCCCTCCCTCCACCCCACCGGGACAGCCTGTATCCCCGCCATGCCCCACACAGCTGACCCCATACACTGTGCTGAGCTTCCCCTCCCTCCACCCCACCGGGACAGCCTGTATCCCTGCCATGCCCCACACAGCTGACCCCATACACTGTGCTGAGCTTCCCCTCCCCCCACCCCACCGGGACAGCCTGTATCCCTGCCATGCCCCACACAGCTGACCCCATACACTGTGCTGAGCTTCCCCTCCCTCCACCCCACCGGGACAGCCTGTATCCCTGCCATGCCCCACACAGCTGACCCCATACACTGTGCTGAGCTTCCCCTCACCCCACCGGGACAGCCTGTATCCCTGCCATGCCCCACACAGCTGACCCCATACACTGTGCTGAGCTTCCCCTCCCTCCACCCCACCGGGACAGCCTGTATCCCTACCATGCCCCACACAGCTGACCCCATACAGTAGCTATGTATTGGTGGTGCCCATAGGGGTGTACATACTTACCAGCAGGCGGCTTCCAAGCTTTAAATTTCCCACAGCACACAGAGCCCGGCGAGATGGACAGTGACCCGGCCTCACAGGACGCTGGCCCCGCCCCCGCCCACACTGTGCAGAGAACAGGGAATTGAGTGACAAGCTGCCCGGCCGCGTCACACATCTCCCCGCCCCTCCCACTCCACTGCCCTATGTCACACACAGGCTCACAGAGCGCTGACACCCGACCTTCCTCCTCCGGACGCACACCACTGACTCCCACCCCGGCCAGACAGCATGGCACAAGGGGGATGAATGGGATGAATGTCTGGCGACAAAAGGAAATAGCCCCGCCCCCATACCCGCCCACCGGCCACACAGTGCAGAGAACAGGGGATTGAGTGACAAGCTGCCCGGCCGCGTCACACATCTCCCTACCCCTACCACTCCACTGCCCTATGTTACACTCAGTCTGGCAGACCTGCCCCCGGTCTCCTGCAGCCCCTGACAACCTGCCCCCGGTCTCCTGCAGCCCCTGACAACCTGCCCCCGGTCTCCTGCAGCCCCTGACAACCTGCCCCCGGTCTCCTGCAGCCCCTGACAACCTGCCCCCGGTCTCCTGCAGCCCCTGACAACCTGCCCCCGGTGTCCTGCAGCCCCTAACAACCTGCCCCCGGTCTCCTGCAGCCCCTGACAACCTGCCCCCGGTGTCCTGCAGCCCCTGACAACCTGCCCCCGGTCTCCTGCAGCCCCTGACAACCTGCCCCCGGTGTCCTGCAGCCTCTGACAACCTGCCCCCGGTCTCCTGCAGCCCCTGACAACCTGCCCCCGGTCTCCTGCAGCCTCTGACAACCTGCCCCCGGTCTCCTGCAGCCCCTGACAACCTGCCCCCGGTCTCCTGCAGCCCCCTGACAACCTGCCCCCGGTCTCCTGCAGCCTCTGACAACCTGCCCCCGGTCTCCTGCAGCCCCTGACAACCTGCCCCCGGTCTCCTGCAGTCCCCTGACAACCTGCCCCCGGTCTCCTGCAGCCCCTGACAACCTGCCCCCGGTCTCCTGCAGCCCCTGACAACCTGCCCCCGGTCTCCTGCAGCCTCTGACAACCTGCCCCCGGTCTCCTGCAGCCCCTGACAACCTGCCCCCGGTCTCCTGCAGCCTCTGACAACCTGCCCCCGGTCTCCTGCAGCCCCCTGACAACCTGCCCCCGGTCTCCTGCAGCCTCTGACAACCTGCCCCCGGGTTCCTGCAGCCGGTTCCTTCAAAAAAGCTATTTAAAAATGTCATTTAAGGCAAAGCTTTACTGAAAGACATTAGCATTCTATTAAATAAGGCAATCCTGCCACCTTGTGGTCTCTGATTAAAAAAAAAATACAATGATGACACCTGGTGTTCATTGCGGTACTGCAGACCAATGTCAAAATTGAGCGCCCGGTAAACTGCGTGAAATGGGCGTGAAAAGGGGCCGGCGGTTGAGTGCCTGGTAAGGGACGGAAATTTTCGTGTTCTACGATTTGCGCCAAATTTGTACCGGCGGGCCGTCGGGCACTCGGGAACGCGTTGGCGGCACCAAAAGCTACCTCAAAGCTACGTAGCGGGCTAAACACGCACCTCAGCAAAAAAGATCCCACCAGAGTCAAGCTGTTGAGTATGGTGAAGCCTACAGAGAACCTGATGCTGAAGAGCTGGAGAGTGTGGAGTTCTCTTAAGTTCTAGAGAGTAGAAAGGTACCTAAGGGTGACCGGGCAGAGCCTCAAGAGAGGTTGAAGGTGTCGAGTATGAAAGCTGCCAACTCCACGCAGCTGGATCAGGTGCGTCACCTGGAGTCCGAGCTCTCGGTAGTCAAGGCTCAGCTCAGAGAGAAGGATGCGCAGGAGCAGAAGCTGCTCCATACCCTCCACTCCACCGAGGAGAAGCTGTGCTCTGCTTGGCAGGAGAATGCAGAAAACGTGTCTCAGCTGGAAATGACCTGCTGGAACAAAGTGCAGGAGTTCCAGGACCTCGCCAAAGAGTTGTCTCGGGAGTAGGAAAAAGTGACAGATTTACAAGCCGAAGTAAAGCATTTGAAGGAACAAAAATCTGACAAAAACTCAGTTTTTGAGTCTGGGAGCAAGAACAGTGATTCTTCAGAGAGCCCAGCAGAGACCCTAGAGGCAGTCGAAGGTAATGGATGGAAGACCCAAGAGAAAGCTAAACCTGGTGATGAAGGAACAGATAGAACTCTCAAGCAGCAGAGTTTGGGTGGGCAAGCTGGCCCATCTGAAAATATAATTAAAGAAGTTATGGTGCGACACATGCTGGCCAAAAGAGAACAGGATCATGAAATAAAGATGCTTAAAGAGACGGTAAAAGAGCATGTCGAACGAGAAAGGGTCCTGGGCACAGAGTGGATGAGCTGGAGAAGGAAGTCTCTGAGCTCAGAGGTCACCTGTCAAAGTGTCAAACCGTGAACAAGGCCACATTTGAAGATATGGTGGTGCTCAGAGAAGCATTAGGAGGACTTCTACAAGAGAAGGAGTTGGTGGTCGCAGACTTACAGCGGCAGTGCCAGAGTGGTAATGAGGCAAAGCTGTAAAGGCCCATCTTGGCAAAGGGTCTTGAAGAGGGTAAAGCTCAGGGAGAGTTTGCACTAAGAGCTGGACAAGACAATCAGCCAGTCATGGCAGATGTCTTGATGGAAATGTCCTAGGCAAAACAGGAGCCGTCCGTCCGTGAAGAGAATAGCACTTTGAAATTCAAGTGAGTTGTTGAGGTACCCGAGGACCTGAGAGAGGCATGTGCCAGGCAGTCTGTGCTTGAAGAATTCAAGAAGGCTGTGGGGGCGTGTAAGGTGTACTGGCCCCCAGAAGCTAAACAGTTACTGGTACTGTCCACAAATGATGTCACAGCGAGGAGAGTAGCTATCCTGAGTGGAGATGTGTGCGTGCAACGTGGATGTTTCGATTGAGGAATGAAGACGCTGCTAGGCAGCTGGAGCATATGAGGAAAGCTCAGAGTCTTCTGCCTATTCCTATGGTGGAAAAAGTCATTGGAAGAAATGGTTGAGCCATGCAAGAGATGGTGGATAAGTCTGGAGTGGTGAGATTAAGAATTCCAGGTGACCATGAAGACCAGAAACCCAGAGAAAAGGGTATGATTCGATTCTTCGTCTTGGGTACGATGGAGAGTCTCGGAGCTATACTCTGTTGGAGTATCGAATGGTTTTTTAGAATCATAGAATCATAGAATGGTAGAGTTGGAAGGGACCTCCTGGGCCATCTGGTCCAACCCCCTGCTCAAAGCAGGATTCGCTAAATCATCCCAGTTAGATGTCTGTCCAGCCTCTGTTTGAAGACTTCCATTGAAGGAGAACTTACCACTTCTCGTGGCAGCCTGTTCTACTCATTGATCACCCTTACTGTCAAAAAGTTTTTTCTAATATCTAATCTGTGTCTCCTCCCATTCAGCTTCATCCCATTGCTTCTAGTCTTTCCTTGTGCAAATGAGAATAAAGTTGATCCTTCTACAATGTGACAGCCCTTTAGATATTTGTAGACAGCTATTAAGTCTCCTCTCAGTCTTCTCTTTTGCAAACTAAACATTCCCAAATCCTGCAACCTTTCTTCATAAGACAGGGTTTGCAGACCGGTCACCATTCTGGTCGCTCTTTTCTGAACTTGCTCCAGTTTGTTGATGTCTTTTTTAAAATGTGGTGCCCAAAATTGGACACAATATTCCAGATGAGGTCTGACCAAAGAGGAGTAGAGGGAAATAATTACTTCACGTGATCTAGACTGTATGCTTCTGTTAATACATCCTAGAATTGCATTTGCCTTTTTTGCTGCTGCATCACACTGTTGACTCATATTCAGTCTGTGATCTATTAGTATACCCAAGTCTTTTTCACATGTGCTGTCACTTAGCCCTATTCCTCCCATTCTATATATGCTTTTTTCATTTTTATTGCCCAGATGTAGTACTTTGCATTTCTCCCTGTTAAAAACCATTCTGTTAGTTGCTGCCCACTTCTCCAGTTTATTTAAATCTTTATGAATCCTCTCTCTCTCTTCTCTAGTATTAGCTATCCCTCCTAGCTTTGTGTCATCAGCAAATTTAATCAGTTTACCCTCAATTCCTTCATCTAAATCGTTGATAAAGATGTTGAACAATACAGGGCCCAGGACAGAGCCCTGTGGTACCCCACTTGAGACATTCTTCCAACTGGATGTGCAGCCATTTACGACCACTCTTTGGGTCCGATCACTAAGCCAGTTATGAATCCACCTAACAGTTGCCTTGTCCATTCCATACTTAGTCATTTTTTCAATAAGGATTGTATGAGAGACTTTGTCAAATGCTTTGCTGAAGTCAAGATATACTATATCTACAGCATTTCCTTGATCCACCCAATCAGTAATACCGTCATAGAAGGAAATTAAATTAGTCTGACATGACTTATTAGTTACAAACCCATGCTGACTCTGTTTAATCACTTCATTCTTATCTAGGTATTGACATACATGTTGTTTAATAATTTGTTCAAAGATCTTTCCTGGTATAGAAGTCAGACTCACCGGCCTATAGTTGCCTGGGTCCACCTTCTTCCCCTTTTTGAAGATAGGAACAACATTTGCTCTTCTCCAGTCTTCTGGCACTTCTCCTGTTCTCCAAGAATTTTCAAAGATTATGGAGAGGGGTTCAAAAATTTCTTCTGCTATCTCCTTCAGTACTCTGGGGTGTAATTCATCTGGACCTGGAGACTTGAATTCATTTAGGTTAGCTAAGTGTTTCCTCACTATCTTTCTGTTTATAGATATCCTGGATTCTTCTATTCCCTTAATAGGACAGTGAATAACAGTTGATGTTACATTTCCTTTCTGAGAGAAAACAGATGCAAAATAGGAATTTAAAAGTTCAGCCTTCTCAACATCCTGTCTTACCATTTCATCATTTTCATCCTGTAAAAATCCTATAGCATCTTTGACTTTTCTTTTACTTTTGACATATCCCCAAAATCCTTTATTATTGCTTTTGACATCTCTTGCAAGCCTCAATTCATTTTCAGCTTTAGCTAATCTGATTTGTGCCCTGCAGGTTCTGCAGACAGCATTATATTCTTCTTTAGATATGCCTCCCTCTTTCCATTTTATAAACATTTTTTTCTTCCTTTTTAGCATGTGCTTAAGTTCTGTGTTCATCCATCCTGGTTTCCTTAAATGCTGAATGGTGTATCTAAAGGAGATAGAGCAGTTAAGGCTCGAAAGATTGCTTCTTACAGGACAGCTTTGCCACATTGGTGGATGATGGCTGCCGCCTTCAACCCAAGGTAATGGGAACTGAAGGGGCCCTCCAAATAATGGAATTGCTGACAGCCAAAGACATCTAGAAAGAAGAAACCTTGGAAGTTCAGGAAGGAAAACAAGGATGTCAAGAATCTGAAAATGGCAGATCTACTCTCAGGGCAAAGCTGAAGGACCTGGACAATAGCCCCTGTAACATACTAGATGTGTCAGACTCAGACAGTAGGTTCGACTGTAAGTGAGTCTCGTGACTGCACCAACCATTGGAAGCGGTCATGGAGAGAAAGGTCGGGTGAAGGTTATACTTGAGAAATGTGGTGACTAAAAAGGGTCTGGTGACACAGACAGACTGTGACTCAAGGGCTCAAGGGCTGAAGCTCAAAGCCTACATACGGACCTCTGGGGGCAGGGGAGGCCTAACAAATTGATGACTATGAAACGTAAGGCGACAAAGAATTTAGTGACTGATGGACTATGTTTTCGGGACTGAGAAGGCCCTCTCGACAGGTAGGGCATGGTGACATGCGTGACATGTCTCGAGGCCCCTGGTTTATGTCAAGTGTTCAACCCCACAAGTTTGAACAGAGGGGGGTATGTGAGACAGTGACTGGTGTTGTGGTGAATGGACGGTATGTGTTGCAGAGGAGAAGGTCCTCTGGGCTCTTAGCCTGTTGCTCTGGGACCTGTACTTCCATGAGACTTATTTAGCTTATAAGGCATTGTGCTTACAGGGTTAGCCAGAGAGCTGGGCGGATCTGGCTAGTCACAGACCTCCAATCAAGGGGTGGGTCTCATACGTTATAATGAGACTGTGGTTTAGTCACATGGTCTCTGTGTTGGAAGGTCCTGCAAGAGGACTGGATTCCTGAATAGCACATGGTGAGGCCATGTACCTGCAGTCTGTGATGGCTAACTGCATTGGGGAAGCTACCGACCTTCGCCCTTCTGAGGGTCTGGAACTGTCGGGTTTGACCTGCTGAGCCAGTCATTGCCCGGGACAGGGATTCCAGTTAGGCAGCTTCCCTGGAAGCCAGGACTGACAAAAAGACAGCATGTGGAGCTGAGCTCCTGGAAGCTAACCTCAGACAAGGGGGTTGTAAGAATGGCAGGGAGGTATATCTGCTACATGAGCAGACTGGTGTCTTGTTATGTTCATGAATGTAACTAAACGGTCTGTAGTCTATCCGGTTTATGCCGTGTCTAAATTAACCGGATGGTCTGTTTAAGTGAGAAACCGTTCCTGTGTGCCTTAATCCTGTTGCCAAGTGAGTGACCCCAAACCATACAGTGAGCATTATCTTATGCCTCCACACAAAATACCCCCCCACACATAGTAACACCCACCCACACTAAATACTCCCCACTCACACTGTAATACCACCCCCCCACACACAGTAAATACCACACACACACAAACACAGTAATCTCACCTACTCCTCCAATTATTATTTATTTATATAGCACCATTGATTCCATGGTGCTGTTCATGAGAAGGAGTTACGTCAAAACACAAATATCACTTAGGCTGGGTTCACACGTAGCGGAACTCTCGCGGAAATTACCGCGAGAATTCCGGAATTCCATTCCGCGGGAAAATCGCATTTTAAATTCCGGCGATTTTCCCACAGAAAAACTAGCATTTTGCAAGCGTATTTGGCTTGCAGAATTGCTAGCGTTTTCCAAGCGATCTGTAGCATCGCTTGGAGAACTGATTGACAGGTTGGCCACACTCGTCAAACATAGTGTTTGACGAGTGTGACCAACTTTTTACTATTGAGGCTGCCTATGCGGCATCAATAGTAAAAGAATGTAAAAAATAATAATAAAAAAAAAATATTGTTATTCTCACCTTCCGATGTCCCGCGCAGCCTTCCCGCCTCTCTCCACGCTCCTGGTCCCAGTAATCATTTGCGACAATTACCGCGATGACGTCCGTTCTCACGTGATCGTGACGTCTCGCGGTCATTCGCGATAACGTTGTGCGAATGACCGTGAGAACGGACGTCATCGCTCGCAAAGGCTTACTGGGACCGGGAGCGTGGAGAGAGGCGGGAAGCCTGCGCGGGATGTCGGAAGGTGAGAATAACAATATTTTTTATTTTAAATTCTATTTTTTACAGGGATATGGTACCCAAAGCCCGGAGGACAGTATCCTCTCCTCCGGACCGTGGGTGCCATCCGCAAATGTTCTGCTTACTTTTCGCATGGTGTGCACAGCCACATGCGGAAAGTAAGCAGAACAATGCATTCCTATGGGTGTGGGATCGCCGCGATTCCGCAAAATTAATGAGCATGCTGCGTTTTTTACCACGAAGCAATTTTGCAGCGGTAAAAACCGCAGCATTAGCACAGCATTGCGGAATCCCATAGGAATGCATGGGATGCTTATGTTTCACGTTTTCGCGGCAAAAACGCTCGGAAAATACCGCCGCGGAAACGCGAAAAAACGGTACGTGTGAACGAGGCCTCACAGAAGACAAAGAAACAATGACAGACTAGTACAGAGGGAAGAAGTCCCTGCCTCTTGCCTGATTACATTCTACAGGATTATGGGGAAGGAGACAGAAGGTTGGGGGTTGCAGTAGCTCCGATGGTGTTGATGTGGCAGCGTGGTCATTACAGGTTGTACGCTTTCTTGAAGAGATGGGTTTTCAAGTTCCACTTGAATGATCCAATTGTGGTGGCTAATCAGATGTGTTGGGGCACACAGTTCCAGAAGATGGGGGATATTCAGGAGAAGTCTTGGAAGCGATTGGGTGAGGAGTGAGTAAGCATGAAGGAGAGAAGGAGGTCTTGGGAGGACCAGAGATTACGTGAGGGAAGATATTGGGAGATTAGTTCGGAACAATACAGAGGAGAAAGGTTATGGATGGCTTTGTAGGTCAGTGTTAGTAGTTTGAACAGGATGTGCTCGGAAATTGGATGCCAGTGAAGGGATTTGCAAAGGGGGGAAGCAGGGAAGTAGAGAGGACAGAGATGAATTAGTCTGGCAGCACTTTTAAGGACAGAATGGAGAGGTGCAAGAGGGTTAGAATGTAGGCCACAGAGAAGAATGTTGCAGTAGTCAAGGTGGGAGATGATTAGGGCATGCACAAGCATTTTAGTAGATTGAGGGTTGAGGAAAGAATGTAGTCTGGAAATATTTTTTAGCTAGAGGTGACAGGAGGTGGCGAGAGCTTGGATGTGCAGTTTGAAGGACAGGGCGGAGTCAGGGGTTACTCCGAGGCAGCAGACTCCTGGTACAGGGGAAAGTGTGATGTCACTTATTGTGATAGATAGATCCAATCTTAGGTGTCTTCAGCTCCACTAGCATGAAGCACTTACCACCATTGTGCCTCAGGGAGTGACATCATCAGCGTGATCACATGACCTGATCACGCAGCTAGAGTCGCTCTGAAAGATGCGAGTGCAATTGAATACTGGGAGCCGGCAAGCTGCAGCCTCTCTGTGCCGTCTGTCAACTTGAGGTGCAGGGGCAGAGCTTCACGGAGGAAGCCAGCAGCCCTCCGCACATCAGCCATACACTAGTGTGAAACTAGCCTTAAACAAATACTTTTTTATGTACCCTTTGAATTTATGACAACATTAAGTGTTGTTGGGTAGGAGTATTTCAGCATGACAAACCTAGAAATTGCAATCTTTGTTCACTCTGCCTTGCATAGCGCTCCAAATTTGTCAGATTGCAAGGGAATCACTTGTGTAGAGCTCTCTTTAGGTCAACCCACAAATTTTCAATTCTATACAGGTCTGGGCTCTAACTGGGCTATTTTCAAAACTTTGGTCTTCTTAAGATCGCTGTTGTGCTACAAAGTGAAATTACTCTTCATTTTCAACTAACAGGTTTTGATGAAAAATTGACTGATATTTAGAGCTCTCCATAATTCTCCCCAACTCCAGCTGCAAGAAAATAGTCACAAATGCTGCCTCCACCATGCTTCAATGCTGCCTCCACCATGCTTCCCTGTGGGTATAGTGTTCTTTTGGTGATACACATTGTTAACGATATGGTTGGTGCAAAGTTACATCTTGGTCTCATCACACAACACATTTTCCCTCATGATTTTGGCAGACTTGATGTAGGTTTTGGCAATAGATTGCCACGTTTGTGTTTTTTCTTTGTAAGAAAAGGCTTGCGACTTGCCAACCTACCCCACAGGCCATATTTATGAAGAATACATGAGATTGTTGTCACTTGCAGTACCCAACCAGTACTTGCCAGAAATTTTTGTAGCTCCTTAAATGCTGCTGTAGACCTCTGGTAGTATAGCTCAAAAAACAAAATGCGCATAATATGGCATTACCCAGGCAATTAACATTGTAGATTGTATAGTATTGCTCACCTGGCTACAGGATTACCTGTGGGCACATGGTACAAATTTGTATAGTCTGCTGTTATATCTATATGTTTTGTATTATATCATATATCCATGGTATATATGATTATCATTTTTTCGTTAGTCTGATGGATTTTAATTATTTCCTAATAAAGGTTTATTTTGAAAGGGTTACAGTTTCTTGTAAGCTGCTAGTCTCTTCTCTTTGATACTATTGTGAGCACTCAGCTCACATACAGTTGAAACCAGAAGTTTACATACAGTTGTGCTCAAAAGTTTTTATATCCTGGCAGAATTTTTACTTTCTTGGCCTTTTTTCAGAGAATATGAATGATAACACCAAAACTTTTTCTTCACTCATGGTTAGTGGTTGTGTGAAGCCATTTATTGTCAAACCAATGTGTTTTCACGTTTTAAATCATAATGACAACCCAAAACATTCAAATGACCCTGATCAAAAGTTTACATACCCCATTTCTTAATACCGTATGATGAGGGAGCTATTGAGGGAGGGCTAAATTAACCCCTCACGGTTGACCAAGTGATTTCCAAATTAATCCACAGGGCGTTGCTAGCAACTGGGAATGACCAGACGGAGACGTATGCCTCTGTATGGGAGGATCAAGGCAGATCACTAACCCCGTTTATTATGTCACCTTTTTATAGTATTTTGCTTAAATATGCAAAGTACTCAGCTACCAATAGCATCGTCGTGACACATTTACTTTATAAGCCAATAGTATTGCAAGAAAATCGGAATATGTCCCTAGCTACGTGACGCAGAGAATAGAACAATAGCACATTCATCAGGGTCTCATATATCATATCTTGTTCAGACTGGGACAGTCTGGTTTCTTAACAACCGCAAACTTTCACCTAACTACAAAATTTAACTCGTAAGCAACAAAATGGCGTCGCAAGCACTAAAATGGAGGTCTGGAGAACAAGATGTCCCGTACAACTGAATACTGTACTTCACAATCCCCCCTAGATAAATTTAGTTAACTAATGTGCAGCATCAGAGGTGCTATCCCAGGCCATAAGCTCAAGGGGTACTGGTCTTCACATGGCTGATGCCATGTTATCAGTCATGGCTGTTGCAGCGCACCCATCTCCCCGTATGCTACAATTTACAAATAACAATTTTTGATGATGGTGGTGGAGATCTTTTGAAGGTAGCCATGCGCTTGGCTTCAACATCTTCATCAAGTAGCCTTTTGAGATCGGTATAGAGAAGAGCAGGGGCAACGATGACTTTGGTATCATCGCTAGCTATCCTAGTGCAGAATTTCCTAATACATACAGAAATACACCAAAGAACAAGTTTTAGTATCACATATACAACAAGGATACAGGCAGCAATATACAGCAAGCTTTGTAAAATCCCAGTTATCCAGCCCCCAATTCCCTTAAATCAATTGGCTGGATTGAGAACCACCAACTGTCCTTATTATGATCATTGTCTTTATTATATTGATCTCTGAGCCTTTGAATATCTTCTAACTTTAACTTTAATTTCTACCAATAATAATACAGAAAATGTGGAAAACCAAAACATTTTGCCCCCTTTATTTGCTATTGGCTTGTTGGGTGATGAGGAGGACTTGATAGGGACCGTCATACAAGGGTTCTTGTCCATGCTTTCTGACATACCTTTTCACAACTACCAAATCACCAGGCTTAAGATTATGACAGGTGTCGGTTTCTGATGAATCTGGAAGAGAAAAAGAAACTAGAGCATGGGTGTTAGCAAGATTTTTACTAAGCTGAAAAACATACAGTTGTGGCCAAAAGTATTGACACCCCTGCAATTCTGTCAGATAATACTCAGTTTCTTCCTGAAAATGATTGCAAACACAAATTCTTTGGTATTATTATCTTCATTTAATTTGTCTTAAATGAAAAAACACATAAGAGAATGAAGCAAAAAGTAAAACATTGATCATTTCACACGAAACTCCAAAAATGGGCCAGATAAAAGTATTGGCACCCTCAGCCTAATACTTGGTTGCGCAACCTTTAGCCAAAATAACTGCGACCAACCGCTTCCGGTAACCATCAATGAGTTTCTTACAATGCTCTGCTGGAATTTTAGACCATTCTTCTTTGGCAAATTGCTCCAGGTCCCTGATATTTGAAGGGTGCCTTCTCCAAACTGCCATTTTTAGATCTCTCCACAGGTATTCTATGGGATTCAGGTCTGGGCTCATTGCTGGCCACCTTAGAAGTCTTTCTCTCAAACCATTTCCTAGTGCTTTTTGAAGTGTTTTGGGTCATTGTCCTGCTGGAAGACCCATGACCTCTGAGGGAGACCCAGCTTTCTCACACTGGGCCCTACATTATGCTGCAAAATTTGTTGGTAGTCTTCTGACTTCATAATGCTATGCACACGGTCAAGCAGTCCAGTGCCAGAGGCAGCAAAGCAACCCCAAAACATCAGGGAACCTCCGCCATGTGTGACTGTAGGGACCATGTTCTTTTCTTTGAATGCCTCTTTTTTTCTCCTGTAAACTCTATGTTGATGCCTTTGCCCAAAAAGCTCTACTTTTTTTCTCATCTGACCAGAGAACATTCTTCCAAAACGTTTTAAGCTTTTCAGGTAAGTTTTGGCAAACTCCAGCCTGGCTTTTTTTATGTCTCGGGGTAAGAAGTGGGATCTTCCTGGGTCTCCAACCATACAGTCCCTTTTCATTCAGACGCCGACGGATAGTACGGGTTGACACTGTTGTACCCTCGGACTGCAGGGCAGCTTGAACTTGTTTGGATGTTAGTCGAGGTTTTTTATCCAACATCCGCACAATCTTGCGTTGAAATCTCTTGTCAATTTTTCTTTTCCTTCCACATCTAGGGAGGTTAGCCACAGTGCCATGGGCTTTAAACTTCTTGATGACACTGCGCACGGTAGACACAGGAACATTCAGGTCTTTGGAGATGGACTTGTAGCCTTGAGATTGCTCATGCTTCCTCACAATTTGGTTTCTCAAGTCCTCAGACAGTTCTTTGGTCTTCTTTCTTTTCTCCATGCTCAATGTGGTACACACAAGGACACAGGACAGAGGTTGAGTCAACTTTAATCCATGTCAACTGGCTGCAAGTGTGATTTAGTTATTGCCAACACCTGTTAGGTGCCACAGGTAAGTTACAGGTGCTGTTAATTACACAAATTAGAGAAGCATCACATGATTTTTCAGACAGTGCCAATACTTTTGTCCACCCTCTTTTTTTATGTTTGGTGTGGAATTATATCCAATTTGGCTTTAGGACAATTCTTTTTGTGTTTTTTAATTTAAGACATTAGGCTGAGGGTGCTAATACTTTTGTCTGGCCCATTTTTGGAGTTTCGTGTGAAATGATCAATGTTTTACTTTTTGCTTCATTCTCTTATGTGTTTTTTCATTTAAGACAAATTAAATGAAGATAATAATACCAAAGAATTTGTGTTTGCAATCATTTTCAGGAAGAAACTGAGTATTATCTGACAAAATTGCAAGGGTGTCAATACTTTTGGCCACAACTGTATAATACTACTGCAAAAATAAGATTTTTCCGATTTAAAGTTACAGTGCAATGCGTGCTTCAATCTATTGTTGTCACTCTTGCACCGTCTATTTGCACATTTATGTCTATCTGTGTGTTCCTGGAACCTAGTATGATCTGAAGTCACCTTAAATCCCCTGTGCACAATGTACAGACATTAAATTTTCTTGTCTTTGAGACAAAGATTGTGCATGTAGGCAGGTTCACAATGCCACCCAAATGTTGTAAGTACTTTAAATTGGTAGAAGAACAAGATTCCGTTACATATTTGTATGCCAGCTTTTTATAAGTATTCTTCCATTCCTAAATAACGGCGCATTGAATTTAATATTACATGTATAGATATGACTGTTAATATCTTTTATAAAATATACATAAAATGGTCATACATTAGCAGTTTATAGCAGAAGATGTTGTGAATTCTCTTGATCGGAGTTCTGAGCCGAAACTCCCTCTGCTCCCTCTGGTGGTTACTGAGATTAGTGGAGCTGGCAAGGTGGACGGAAGATCCCCACCTGACGATGATAATTGGAAACCTGGGATTACTAGCTGGGTGCATATAATTGAGCTGGCTGCTCTTTGAGGTTGCTGGTGATTTCCTCCCTGTGCATTTGGAGTTCTTTTGTCCCCTGCCTGATCTGCATTGTTCAGCTAAGTGATTCTTTTGCTAATCCTTTGCATCTAATCTGGTTTTGCCTTTTTTTTGCTTTCTGCTTTGTTGCCAGGATTCAGCGTGCTCCCTGCTGAGGGCAGCGCTGGGCCCTGCTTCATATGTTGCAGCTTGTTCAGTCCCCTGTCATGTTAGTATCTTTTTGCTTTGCTTCCAGTTCATACCAGAGTGCTGATCTAGCGGGGGTGAGGTCATGTGACCTCAGGTTTTTTGTATATCAGAAGTGTTGGACTTTTTTAGGGTTTTGTGTGTGATTGCAGACAGCATCTTTTCTGTCCTGTCCTGTCTAGACAGCTTGCCCCCCCCCCCCCCGTTTGCTCAGTCTGTTCTCTGCCTGTGTTTGTGTCTCATCTTGTCTCACCGACAATATATGTTTGGGGGCTGTCTATTCCTTTGGGGATCTGCTCCAGGGCAGTTTAGATTTCACCTTTCTGTCTTTAGGCTTAGATAGTTCTCCGGCTGTGACGAAGTGTCTAGGGCATCGTAGGAACGCTCCATGGCTACTGCTAGTTATGTGGATAGGATCACGGGCCTGCAATCCCCTTAGTTACCAACCTCTCTGGTTCTCTGGTGGTTTAGCCTGTTCCTGCCATCCTCCTCAGTGACCCATTCATAACAGAATCACCAGCCTAACCGCAGACTCTAGGGTACTCAAAAGAAGTTAAGAATTGTAAAAAAAATTTTTAATATAGAGATGAGCGACTTTGCCTTTTTTAGGGTCAAGTCGGGTTTCATGAAACCTGACTTTCGCAAAAGTCGGGTTGAACGAAAACGGCCGACTATAGGGAAAAGTCGGAGGTCCAACTGAAACACGAAACTGTCATGATCTCAGTGCGGGTTTGACTCGCACACGTGGGGTTAATGTTTGGAACCAGTGCTGATGACTGGCATTTCTGGGGTTAAAGGTTGTGATCCCGATGCAGTCTTACCTGCACACCTGGGGCTATGATTGCGGCCTCTCCCTGGTTCTGGGGAGGCTTCTTATAGCCTCAGGACGCTCCCATCCCTGTCAGTTATACTCTTGCCCTTGGCATTGTGTGGTGACCCCTGAGTGTGTTAGTGCTGTGTTCTGGTTACTTGATTCTCTGTATATGACTCGGTCTGTTCCATGGATATCGCTTTGGATTCTGCCTGGTACCTCCTATGTCTGTTTGGTCTTGATCTCTGCTTGACCCTGATTATCCGCTCTGTCTCATCCCTGGTACTGTACTGTGATCCTTTGTATGACCTTTGGCTTTGTCTGACCTCCCGTCTGTTTGTCCCTCCTGTACTTCATTTGCCCATACTGTTGTGACCTCCATTTTGCCTGACTCTGAGTTGTTGTATGGTGTACTGTCATATCTGAAAGCAGGACGCTAAGCTACGCCCCCTTGCAGTCACATGACCATAGGTCCCGTTCAAGCTTGTTCATTTTCAGTGTCCGCAGGTCCCGTGCCTCTTTACTTTCCAGCGCTGACTGGACCCTGACACTAATAGTTGAAGCATGCCCGGTCACCTCTGCTGCCCTGCTCCCCAGGTAACTCTTAGCACTGCTTCTGTACTCAGGACACGCGCACTGGCTCTATGAGCAAGTGTAGTGCGGTGTCTCTGACAGAAACCCAATGCAAGTCAATGGGGAAGCAAAGTCGGCAGGGAGTGGGAGTGGCTTTAGGACAATTCTTTTTGTGTTTATTCATTTAAGACAAATTAAATGAAGATAATAATACCAAAGAATTTGTGTTTGCAATCATTTTCAGGAAGAAGCTGAGTATTATCTGACAGAATTGCAGGGGTGTCAATACTTTTGGCCACAACTGTGTATATATGGGGGAACTGGGTCAACCACACCATATATATCGGAGAACTGGGCCTATCATATTATATATATGGGGTATACTGGGGCCATCATACTATATGTATGGGGTGAACTGGGGCCATCATTCTATATGTGTGGGGGGAACTGGGGCCATCATACTATATATATGGGGAACTGGGGCCATCATACTTTATATATGGGGGAATTGGGGCCATCTTACTATATTTAGGGGAACTGGGGCATCATACTATATATGGGGGGAACTGGGGCCATCATACTATATATATGGGGGAATTGGGGCCATCTTACTATATATACGGTAACTGGGGCCATCCTACTATATATATGGGGGGGAACTGTGACCAACATACTAAGCAACAAAAGGTCATTGCTAAAGAAGGTGGCTTTTCACAGGGTGCTGTATCCAAGCATATTAATGGAAAGTTGAATGGAAGGAAAAAGTGTGGTAGAAAAAGGTGCACAAGCAACTGAGATAACCACAGCCTTGAAAGGATTGTTAAGAAAAGGCCATTTAAAAGTTTGGGGGGAGATTCACAAGGAGTGGACTGCTGTGGACACAGAGACGTATCCAGGATATGGGCTACAAGTGTCTCATTCCTTGTGTCAAGCCACTCATGAACAATAGACAAGACGAGAAGCGCCTTCCCTGGGCCAAGGAGAAAAAGAACTGGACTGTTGCTCAGTGGTCCAAGGTGTTGATTTCACATGAAAGTAAATTTTGCATTTCATTTGAAAATCAAGGTCCCAGAGTCTGGAGGAAGAGTGGAGAGGCACACAATCCAAACTGCTTGAGGTCCAGTGTGAAGTTTCCACAATCAGTGATGTTTTGGGGAGCCATGCCGCCAGCTGGTGTAGGTCCACTTCATGCATCCCTGTGCCGACAAGGTTTTGGAGATGGAAATTTCATTCTCCAGCATAACTTGGCACCTGTCTACACTGCCAAAAGTACCAATACCTGGTTTAAAAACAACAGTATCACTGTGCTTGAATGGCCAGCAAACTCGCCTGACCTTAAACCCATAGAGAATCTAAAGGGTATTGTCAAGTGAAAGATGAGAGACACCAGGCCCAACAATTCAGATGCAAAAGGAGCCCTGACCAAGTATTGAGTGCATTTAGTGAACATACATTTTAGTAGGCCAACATTTTGGATTTTAAGATAATTTTTCAAGCTGGTGTTATAAAGTGTTCTAATTTACTGAGATAATGACTTTTGGGTTTTAATTGGCTGTAAGCCATAATCATCAACATTAACAGAAACAAACACTTGACATAGATTACTCTGTTTGTAATGACTCTATATAATATGTGTTTCACTGAAATTAATTAACCTTTTGATGATATTCTAATTTTGTGAGAAGCAACTATATATAGGGGTGTCGCGACTAGCGACCGCGTTCGCGGCCGAGCCGGCACCTCCACGTCGACCGACCACGCCGACGTGGGGCGAGCATCCCAGGTGGGAACGGAATGTGGATCCACTGGACCACAGGGGGACCCTGGCATACCCAGACGAGGGAAGAGTAGAGACCGGGGTCTGTGGCAGCTGAGCATGTGGACGAGGAGGCAGAACGACACCGCACAACTTCAGGTATAGACAAAGTTTACTTGAACAAGACATGGTACAGAAACAAAATAGTTATGCAAGGCTCTCGATTCTGCACATCAGGGAAGGGTACACGTCTCAGGATAACAGACGAAGGCAGGAGGACATCACGGGTTGATGCAGTCCAGGGTTGTCTGGCACGGGCATACTAGGGCGGCCTCTTCCTCAGGCCCCAGGCATAGCACAGGCTCAGCAGGAGAACATCAGACACCAACCTCAGACTGACTTCAGACAATGGCAGGGGTCATCATGGGTTGATGCAGTCCAGGGTCATCTGGCACGGGCATATCAGGACGGCCTCTTTCTCAGGCCTCAGGCATAGCACTGGCTCAGCAGGAGAACATCAGACACATACCCAGGACAGATGTCAGACGATGGCAGGAGTCATCATGGGTTGATGCAGTCCAGGATCCTCTGGCACGGGCATACTAGGATGGCCTCTCTCTCAGGCCTCAGGCATAGCACAGGCTCAGCAGGAGAACATCAAACACCGATCCGAGAAGGACGTCATCACTGGGTGGACCTCAGATAATTGGCGGAACATCGGGACACGGGCAGAACATCAGGAACACGGACTGGACATCAGGAACACGGACATCAGGCCACCAGGAACACGGACATCAGGCCACCAGGAACACGGACATCAGGCCACCAGGAACACGGACATCAGGCCACCAAGAACACGGACATCAGGCCACCAGGAACACGGACATCAGGCCACCAGGAACACGGACATCAGGACACGAGGAACACGGACATCAGGACACCAGGAACACGGACATCAGGACACCAGGAACACGGACATCAGGACACCAGGAACACGGACATCAGGACACCAGGAACACGGACATCAGGACACCAGGAACACGGACATCAGGACACCAGGAACACGGACATCAGGACACCAGGAACATGGACTGGACATCAGGACACAGGCAGGGCATCAGGACTCGGATCTTAGATAGAGCATCAGCACACTGGCATCGGACTCCAGACATCTGGCAGCGACCGACAGGATCCGGACATCAGGCTGCGGGCATCAGCTACGGACATCAGGCCGCAGTCATCAGGCTCCGGACCACTGGCAGCGATCGGCAGGCTCCGGACATCGGGCAGAGAAGCATAGGATCCGGACATCTGGCAGAGGACATCAGGCACAGCACATCTGGAAGGGGTCGTCAGACACCGGACATCAGGCCGTGGTCATCAGGCTCCGGTCATCTGGCAGAGACCTAGAAAGGAACCCCAGCGGTCTGGTGCAATCCCTGCCGGGTTGGACTGGAACTGGCAGGGAATTGCACTGAATCCCCAGCTGAGCACAGAGTGGCAGAAACCCAGCGGACACACCGGACTCCTACTTCCTAGATGAACCCAGGTTAAATCACAGCAAGTCAGGTAGCATAGAGTCACAGTCACTGGGCACAGGGTTCAAGACATGAAGGGACCTCAGGAACATCCCACAGAGGACATAGTTCAGACAGGGTCAGGTAAAGGAGCTGGTCCAGAATTCAGGGAACAAGACACAACATAGACGGGCCTGGATATGCAGCCTCCAGGAAGGGCGATCTTGGTATTACTGCCCCCAGAGCAGGCAAAGAAACAAGACACAATTCAGACAGAGTCAGGTGCAGGAACAAATTCAGGATCCAGGATTCAGGGAACAAGACACAGGTGCAAGGCAAGACTCCACACAAACACAGGGACCAAGATATTCTGCCTTCTGGGAGGGCGGACAAGGGCCAGGATATTCTGCCTCCTGGGAAGGCGGACAGGGCCGAGGGCCAGGATATTCTGCCTCCTGGCAGGTGGCAAAACACAGTTCACATGGGGACAAAGAGCACCAGCTCCCCCAGAACTGATCACAATCAGAGCAGGAGCTGAACACACATACTCACATCGCTAGGTTCAGGAACTCAATGCGAAGCTCTGGCGATGCCCCAAAGGGGGAGGGAACTTTATATAGCAGCTGCCTCACAGTGATAGGCTGGAGCAGCAATTGTAGCACACACCCATTCCTCATAAAAGCAGGGGAGGTGTGGCCGCGCGCACCCTAAGCAAGGCCAAACAAATCAGCATTGCAGAGGACACCTGGCGAGAGCTGCAAGCCTGAACATACGTGGTAAGCCATACACAATGTAGAGGACCTATTAACCCACCGATAGCTTTCCACAGCAGCAGCCAGGGACCGCACCAGCGGGTGGTCTTGCAAAGCAGCTGAGCCACGCACGCATGTACGGCTACGCAGCGGGGCAGGGACCTGAGCAGCATCCATAACGGTAACAGGCAACAGTATCCCTGCTAGTTAGGAGGAGAGGAGCAAAGGGTTAATGCAGACATGCAGAGTAACGCCGGGGAAGCAAAGTACAAACACACCGGCGTTACAAGGAGGAACTGGGGCGATCATAATTTATATATGGGGAGAACTGGGGCTATGATACTATATATATGGGGAGAACTGGGGCCATCCTACTAGATATACGGAGGAACTAGGGCTATCCTACTATATATGGGGAACTGGGGCCATCCTACTATATATATGGGGGAACTGGAGCCATCATACTATACATATGGTGGGAACAGGGACTCTATGAATGTAGTAATCTAGATTCTGAAACCATATCTATGCTGTAAACTTGGTTCTGTTCCCGTATCTATATACCAGACCTAGTTGGTTCTGGTCTGATATCTCTGTAGCAAGTGTGATAAAACACTCCGGGATCGGCTTTGCTGGGGTCAAAGGTCACGTGCGTTCAGCATGAAACTCAGGCGCAGAGTCGGGGTCCGGGTATAACTGACACTGGGTCAGGTTTATTAACGGTGAAAGCAATGCATAAAGAAAAAAAACATAAAACAAATCCTTGCCTGTCCGGCACTAACTAAACAATGGACAACCTAACTACCAACTGGCGGGCTTCTCCCGTCCAGCCAAACCACAGTTGCAGTGGGCACTGCTTTCACTCACGTGTGTCTCTCACACAGACAGGCTCTCTGTGTTCCCAGGCTGAGACACTCACACAACCACCTGGCATCCTTTTATATCCACCTCCCATTATTCATTAGCAAGCAGGTGCGATACTAACCAGACTAGGCCACATAGGAAAGGAATCTGGGCGAGATATACCTGCCCTCATCCACTATTCCCACATGATTATCACATAAGCTTGATTCTGCTCCCTTATCTCTGTAGTAAGCTCAGTTCTTCCACCATAGCTCTAGTAAGCTCAGTTCTGCTCCCATATCTCTCTAGTAAGCTTGGTTCTGCTCCCATTATCTCTCTAGTAAGCTTGGTTCTCGTACTCTATCGATGTAGTAATCTAGATTCAGGGACCATATATATGCTGTATGCTTGGTTCTGTTCCCGTATCTATGTAGTAGACCTAGTAAGCTCCGTTCTGCTCCCTTATCTCTGTAGTAAGCTTGGCTCTGCTCCCTTATCTCTGTTGTAAGTGTGGCACCACAGGAGTCCGGTAGCCACAAGGGCATTGCCTTCCTCACAGGGGATAATGTCAGGCCTGAAGCAAGGAGGGATCCCCTGGCCAGGTATACACAGCATGCAACACAGATCCTGCTCTAGGCCAGCAGGGGGAACTCTGAACCTGACTTGAGGGGAGCTGCTCTATCTGGTCAGGAGGAGGAAGTTAGTTAGAGTTTCAGTCAGTCAGTGCTGGGAACTGGACGAGTGAGAAGCTTGTCCCCAGACTAGAGTGCATTCTGAGTCAGAGAGGAAGATAAAAGTATAGGGAAGCTTGGGAAGAGGAGTTGTGACCACGCTCATCCCAGAGCTCAGTGCTAGAACTGGACAACAGAGTCTATAGCTGCAGAGCACTACAGTCTCATCAGCTAAATCCGGAGGACAGATTGCAGGTCTTCTGGCCCCTATCACACACCTGAAGGCACAGCAGCAGGATAGAGCCCGGAGATGCCACGAGGAGCGACTCCTGTGAAAAGCTCAAGCTGCCTGTCATGCGAGTAACGTTTTCTAAAAGACAGTGAGAGGAACAGAGGACTGAGCTGAGCTTTAGGCAGCAAGGACCTCAAATAGAGCAGCGCAGTAAGGAGGCCTCCAAGCCACCTGGCTGAGTGGATCCTAAGTTGCTTCGGGCTGCCTGGACCTTCATTGACACCTGTAACCAGTGCTCCCATCGGCACCTCTATAAATTCAGTAAAGGTAAAGGAAATACAACCCTGATGTGTCCTCAGATTTGTTTGCTATACCATCTGCCCTGCACTACAACCACCATCATCTCATCACTTACACATACAATTACCCTGGGGCCTAGCTCTACCTGTGGAGAGCTGTAACAACTCTACTGCATCACCATCAGCCCCATCGGACTCTGAAGCCGGGTCGGCTAACACCTTATTTGCCGAATACCACAGGTAGCATCATGAACTAATTTCCTTTTAAATCATCCACTATAAACTTTATTGAACATTTTCATTGGATGCCCAGGGCCACGGACCAGGTCACCGCTATCGTGACACTTCCCCTTTAAGAACTGCCTGGTACCGAGTTCCCCACGGCCCTGGTGGGCGCTCCATAAGCTCAGTTCTGGACTGATATCTCTGTAGTAAGCTGGGTTCTGGTCTGATATCACTGTAGCAAGCTCAGTTCTGCTCCCTTAACTCTGTAGTAAGCTCGGTTCCTCCCCCATATCTCTCTAGTAAGCTTGGTTCTGCTCCCATATCTCGGTAATAAGCTCGGGTCTGCTTCCATATGTCTGTAGTAAGCTCGGTTCTGCTCCCATATCTCTGTAGTAAGCTCGGCTCTGCTCCCATAGCTCTGTAGTAAGCTTGTTTCTGCTCCCACAGATCCTTAGTAAGGTTTGTTATGTTCCCATATCACTCTAGTAAGCTTGGTTCTGCTCCCATATCTCTCTAGTAAGCTCGGTTCTGCTTCCATATCTCTCTAGTAAGCTCAGTTCTGCTTCCATAGCTCTTTTGTAAACTTGGTTCTGTTCTCATAGCTCTGTAGTAATCTCGGTTCTGCTTCCATAGCTCTGTTGCAAGCTTGGTTCTGCTCCCTTATTTTTGTAGTAAGCTTGATTCTGCTCCCATAGAGCTGTAGTAAGCTTGGTGCTGTTCCCATATCACTCTAGTAAGCTCGGTTCTGCTCCCATATCTCTCTAGTAAGCTCTGTTCTGCGCCTATAGCTCTGTAGTAAGCTCAGTCCCACTCCTATATCTCTGTAGTAAGCTCGGTTCTGCTCCCATAGCTCTGTAGTAAGTTCGGTACTGCTCCCATAGCTCTGTAGTAAGCTCGGTTCTGCTCCCATATCCCTCTATTAAGCTTGATCCTGCTCCCATAGCTCTGTAATAAGCTCAGTTCTGCTCCTGTGGCGCCCCTGAGGCTCAGTCGCCACAGAGGTACTGCACCTTCTCCTTAGGTGTGGTTTCCCACCATCCAGGTAAGTCGGAGGCTCTTGACCACGCTCCAACACTCGCACCCCACACAATAGAGTAGTTCACCACAACCACATTGCGGCTCTTTGCTTAGAGAGAGGCAGAGCACCTTTGGTGGTTCCCTGCTTGGAACACTAGACGTGCTGGGAGGTGGGTGGAGTTCAGAATATATATATGAGTGGGATGGTTTAGAATGACAAGTCAGTCTGACAGGAGGTCAGTGAGGAAGGAAGCCACTCGGGAGGAGTGGGGATCCCTGGAAGAAGGGATGGAAGAAGAAGTGCTGCAGCTGCCTCAGTGACCTGAGCCAGCTGGCACGGGAAAGGAAAGGAAAGGAAAGGAAAGAAGGAGAAGGACGTTGACCTGAAGCCTGAGCTTCCATAGAAGGGAAAGGACAAGCACGGAATGTAGGAGTAAAAGGGAACACAGAGGACGTGGGTTAGAGGAAGAATCCTGCCTAGAAGTTCTAAGTGCAAGGCCGGGGCCCGGTCCCCGAGGTTGTACGAACGCTAATGGTTCTGCAGAAGACACTGGTGGAGTAGTGGGCTGTAAATGCACTACTCCCATCTACGACTTGAGGGCACAACAGCAATAAGGATAGAGAGCCGGGACTTAGGAGTAGAGAGTCCCCGAAGCAGGCTACAGCTGTGTGCCATGCAAGTAGAGTTCTTGGGAACATCTGTCAGGAGGAACTCCAGTGTAACACGGTAGTGGAGATCTTCACACTTAAAGGTGCTATAGAGGAGACGTTCAGGAAAGGCACATAAGTTGGCAGAGTGTGGAAGGGAGCTTTCCATCTTGCCTGGAGGTTGACTGAGTCCCTGACCCGGAGAACATGGCACAGAAGCGGGCACTACAGACTGTGAGTAAAGCTTTGGAACTACATTCCCTGGTGTCCTCTATTCCTTCCTGCGTCCGTCTGCCTGACACTGCTACATCCCCTGCGCCAGACACTACATCACCTAAGTGTCTCCACATCTATACTGCTCTGGGACAACAGCGCTGCCTGTGGAGGGCTATACCATCATTGCTGCACCACACCATCTGTCCTGGAGGATCTGCATGCAGCGTCGGCTTAACGCCTCCCTTGCCGACGCTGGCACGGGAAAGGAAAGAAAAGAAGGAGAAGGACGTTGACCTGAAGCCTGAGCTTCCATAGAAGGGAAAGGACAAGCACGGAACGTAGGAGTAAAAGGGAACACAGAGGACGTGGGTTAGAGGAAGAACCCTGCCTAGAAGTTCTAAGCGAAAGGCCGGCTCCCGGTCCCCGAGGTTGTACGAACGCTAATGGTTCTGCAGCAGACACCAGTGGAGTAGTGGGCTGTAAATGCACTACTCCCATCTAAGACTTGAGGGTGTGGCGCCCCTGAGGCTTCAGTCGCCATAGAGGTACTGCACCTTCTCCTAAGGTGTAGTGCCCCACCATCCAGGTAAGGTGGGAACACCTGACCACGCTCCACACCTGCATTCCACACACAGGATAGTTCAGTGGGGCCACCTAACAGCTTCAGGCTGGGGGTTAGCAGAGCACCCCTCGTGGAACCCTGCTTCGTAACACGAGATGTGCTGGGAGGCGGGTGGAGTGAGATGATATAAAAGAGTGGGAAGAGTGAGAGTTATGGAGGAGTTGGTTGGTTAGTTGGAGAGAGAAGAGAGAAGATGGGTGTCTGAAGGACGTGCTGCAGCAGGTCCCAGTGATCTGGGCTGCTGGCACGAGAAAGACAGAAAAAGAGATTGATAAGATTGATAACCTAACCTTCCATAAGAGAGATAGAACAGATCGGAATGAAGGAGAATAGAAGGACGGTGGGAAGCAGGTTGAAGAAAGATAGAGAACCCTTCCAGTCCAGAGAGCGCAAAGGCCGGGGCCGGTCCCCGAGGTTGATTGGATCTTTATGTCCGGCAACAGACACCGGAGGAGTAGTGATCCGCTAACTCCTTGCTCCCATCATAGACTTGGGACACAACAGCAACTGAATAGAGAGCCGGGACGCAGTGAGGAGTCCCCGAAGCAGGCTACAGCTGTCTGTCATACAAGTAAAGACTAGGAACACCTAGAGAGAGGCATTCCAGGGTAACCAAGTACTGGAGTGCTTCGCACCTAAAGGCGCATTGGACGAGTCGTTCAGTAAGGTACATGTTGGCGGAGTGTGGAAGGGAGAATCCTATCCTGCCTGGAGGTTGGCTGGAGCCCTGACCTGGAGAACACAGTACGGAGGCAGGCAGTGGAGTGAACTGCAAACAGTGAGTAAAGCTTTGGAACCACATACTCGGGTGTCCTCCAATTATTCCCGCACCACTACACCTGGGTACCAGCCTCCATACCATTCTGCGCCTCTCCTCATCCATTGCACCTACACTGCCCTGGGACTACAGCTCCACCTGTGGGGAGCTACACCATCTTTGCTGCACCACACCATCAGTCCCGGCGGATCTGCATGCAGCGTTGGCTCAACATCTTACTTGCCAAACACCACGGGTGGTGTCACGAACTATTCTAATAAACTTTAACACCATTAACATCACCGCCATTGATATTGGGCGCCCAGGGCCACAGACCGGGTCACCGCTGCTGTGACACATTCCCACCTTGACACCGGCCCGGTACCGAGTACCCCGCTGCCCTGGGTGTGCGAGGGCGACCCAATTTTGGCGTCACGAACAGGATGACGAGACCCAATGCCATCGGGTTCTGTGTGCCTTGGATTTACAACTTTTGAAAATGTGCAGAAGACCAAATTAAATAGACTGTAAAATGGACATTAGAAATGGCCACTGGTGCGGAGAAGAAGGGCGTGAAGAGATGGGAGGTCCTAAGAAAAGACTGCGAAGAGTCTTGGGCCATCCCTGCCTGAATTACTATGTGACCGATGCATGGCCCACCCCCCCCGAGGGGTTCGTACACTGGCTTGGTATGGAGGCGCTGGAAGAAGACGCCGCCCCCAGAAGGAGGGGCAGATGAAGCCTCTGGTGAGCAGAAGGGCGGAGCGAGGAGAACGCCAGAATGCCATCATGAAAGCAGATGAGAAGACAGAAGAACAGGGAGGGGAGAAGTCACTCGCCCCTAGTCCGCCTACGCGGAGGTTGCGACCGCTGATTCATCCTCAGCTGCGTCTGCCACCGCCTCACAACAGATATTGTCATTGGGGGAGCCACGTCCGGAGGAGATACATGAAGGCTCTGGAACAGAATGGAGGACCGGGACCGTGTCTCTGCCTGGATCGGGCGCGGTGGCACCGGCCTCCACCATCAACCCCAGCTGAGACCGGCCTGGTCCCGGCACGGATCCAACTGCGGCCTACTCCACCAGTCACTCCGGGAGTTGCGGCTGCTGCCATCTACCACCAGGAAGCAGAGCCGGAACCGCGGCTGGAAACGCCAGGTATGATCGCTACCCCCGGTCTGACCCTGGTTTTGGGAGCGGAACCCACAGATAGGAACGGGCCCACTGACCTTCGCCGACGATCCCCGGCTGCAGTGCCTATAGGGGAGATGATCAAGTTGTTCCTGGCTGGCGGCCTCGGGCTGCGGCACCATCTCCTGAACTTCCTATGGAACTGGAGGGACCCATATCCCCACAGACAGTAGAAATATCCATGGCCCTTTCCCTGCGCCCCAACAGTCCCTATCCCTCTGTATGGGAGATTGAGTATATGCGGCTAGCAAGTAGCCAACGGGACGAAGATACCACCTCTGAGAACAGTTCCAGTTCAGCTACCAGAACCCCAGGAGGGGACCACAATTGAAATAATTTACTAAATCTTGTTACCCAGGAGGGTTTGTTGCACCAGTTGTGCCTTTGCCTTTTTGTTCATCATGTTGCCCAGTTTTGATTGGCAGCGTTGCTTTTGAAATGGAACTGTGGAGATCATAGACACTGATTAATCCAAAAAGTTTTATTGTAAATAGTTGCACCTCTTTAGGTGCCCTTTCTTGGTTTTACATATAAAGACACTTTGCGAAGATAATGTTTTTGCATGGACACTTTTCGAGGAATGATGTCTACCTCAAGGGACACAGCAAGAAAGCCTGGCTGGGAGCAATGTTCAGCACCTTTGTGTCACGCTGCTGCCGCCGCAGCCTCCTCAGATACCTTCTCTTCTGCCGCAGTCTGCCCACTCTCTGGCGGCCTCCACACCGCGGTCCCGGCTGCCTCGGCCTTCTCCGCGCTCCTCCTTTCCCCGTCTCTCGTTCCCGGCGCCCGCTCCGGCTCGGTCTCCTGTGTCCCGTCAGGCGCGCGCCCCGGTCCAGCTTCCTGTTCCTCGGCGGGCGCGCGCGCACACTGTGGTCTGCAGCACACACGCTCTCTACCCCTCCTGAGGCCACACGCTCTCCTCACCTTGCGCTGGGAGGGGTCATGACCCGGAAGTCCCTGCCACGACTCCCTATATCAGGCCGCCTCTTCCTGCTGGCGGTGCCTGATTATCACTTGTGCCCTGCTAAGTGATTCTGGCCCTTGTCTCTGTGTGCACCCCCGTTGCCTCCCTGCCTGTAGCTTACCTGTCTTCTCCACTGTCCTCTCTCCTAGGATCTGGAAGTCTGAGCTCATGCTCCGGTCTGTCCTGGTCCCCTGGCTGAGTTCTCCAGTTCGTGCCTGCTTCCCTCCGTCTCGCCTGTGTTCCTGACCTGTCCGCCATCTGTATTCCTGTTTCTGGGGAGGTCCACCGCCAGCACCTCTGGCCCCTTGCCAGCTCTCCTGTATTCTCTCTGGGTACCAGCTGCCGTGGTGATAGTTACCCGCGGGGCCTGCCCCAAACACTCCCTGTATAGGGGGTGGTCCACCTGGCCAGCTCGCCCGTGGGAGGTTCGTTGCCACGGTCCAGCGGGTCCACTCCAGGAGATCTACCTAAGTCTCAAATCACAGAATAATCAGGCCATGGATCCCGCTGGTACCCCGACCCAGAAGGAACTTTTGTTCCTCCGAGAAAATCAGGCGAGGATCATGTCATTCCTCAAATCTATGGAGTCCCGTCTTTCCTCTTTGCAAGCCTCCGATCCAGGGACTGCCTCTCAGATCTCCAGCAGGAGCTTGCCCAGCAGCGCGACACCCAGGCCCACATTCTGAATTACATGGCCTCGGTGGATAAACTCCTACTAGCTCTCCAGACCGCTGCTGCTGCCCCTGTTCAGGCGGCAGTTCATTAGCCAATGCCAGCTGCATTTTGAGTTGACGCCCCTGCAGTATCCTACCGACCGGGCCAAGGTGCCCTTTGTGGTATCCCATTTGGAGGGTGAGACGCTGGCTTGGGTAAATCCCTTGTGGGAACGTGACGACCCGTTAGTCTCCCAGCTTGCGACCTTCTTAGAGACCTTTCGTAGAGTCTTCGATGAGCCCGGTCGCCTGGTCTCGGCCACCGAGTCCTTATTTAACCTCCGCCAGGGTGCTCTCTCTGTGGGGCAGTATGCCATCCAGTTCCGTACAGTGTCCTCCGAGCTTGGATGGAACAACGAGGCTCTAGTGGGGGCTTTTTGGCGCGGCTTGTCGGCTCGAATCAAAGACGAGTTGGCTGGGAGAGACACACCCACGTCTTTGGAGGACCTCATCTCTCTGGCAACGCGAATTGATCTGCGTTTCCAGGAGTGCTCCCGCGAAGCCGCCAGGGAGAGAAGGCCTTCTCGTTTTTCCCCTTCTCCACGCAGTCCTCCTCGCCCACGACCTACCACCGTGGCGTCAGCTTTGGAGCCCATGCAAGTGGACTGACTCAGACCAGCGGAGCTGCGTCGCCAGGAGAGACTTACACATGGTCTTTGTCTCTATTGTGGCAGCGCCTCCCATCTTCTGCGTTCCTGTCCAGTGAGGCTGGGAAACACCTCAGCCTAGGACAGGTAAGAGAGGCCTCCCTAGGTGTCTGTGATACCTCTCTACCCTTGACCCTCTCTGTTTTGTTTGTCCTGGGATCCAAACGTTTTTCTGAGGTGGCCTATATTGACTCAGGGGCTGCAGGGAACTTCATCCAACTCGAGGCGGTAAAAAGATTGCAGATACCTGTCAGGTCCTTGGAGGTTCCCCAGCAGTTAGCTTCAGTCGACCGTGTTCCCCTGCACGAGACCGTCACTTTGGTCACCGAAGAGGTGGAGTTACAGATCAGGGTCCTGCACCGTGAGAAGATAGCCTTCTTCGTGCTGCCGTCACTGTCCCACACCTTGCTTCTGGGTCTTCCATGGTTGAGGATACACACCCGTCTTGGATTGGCGCTCTGGAGACATTCTTCGTTGGAGTCGTTTCTGCCAGACTAAATGTCTTCTTCCGGTACAACCTCTCATGACTTCGCTACCTGCCTTGGGTCCAGCGGATCTGCCCCCGGCCTACTGGGCCTTTGCTGACGTCTTTGACAAAAAGGAGGCAGAGACTCTTCCACCGCACTGGCCATGTGATTGCCCGATCGAGTTTGTTCCAGGTTCAACTCCGCCCCAGGGGCGAATCTATCCTTTGAGTCCGCTCGAATTCCAAGCCATGACTGAGTACGTTCAGGAGAATTTGGCCAGGGGCTTTATCCGGAAGTCATCTTCACCCGCCGGAGCAGGTTTCTTTTTTGTCAAGAAGAAGGATGGGTCCCTTTGCCCGTGTATCGACTATCGGGGTCTTAATGAAATCACTATCAAGAACAAATACCCCCTACCTCTCATCCCCGAGTTATTCGACCGGCTGCGAGGGGTGCAAATCTTTACCAAACTGGATCTCCGTGGAGCCTACAATCTCATTCGTATTCGCTCCGGAGATGAATGGAATACCGCTTTTAACACCAGGGATGGGCACTACGAGTATCTCGTCATGCCATTCGGTTTGTGCAACGCCCCCGCAGTCTTTCAGGAATTTGTAAATGACATTTTCCGAGACCTTCTGTACTCCTGTGTGGTCGTATATCTGGACGATATCCTCGTCTTCTCTCCCGATCTGCCCGCCCACAGGAGAGATGTCCGTCGAGTACTGTTACGCCTAAGGGAGAATTGCCTATATGCTAAGCTGGAGAAATGCACCTTTGAACAGTCCACCCTTCCATTCCTAGGATACGTCATCTCTGACTCAGGCTTATGCATGGACCCGGAGAAAGTATCTGCCGTGCTTAACTGGCCGCGTCCCCATGGGGTAAAAGCCATTCAGTGATTTCTTGGCTTCGCAAATTACTACCGGCAGTTCATTCCTCATTTTTCCTCTTTGACTGGTCCTATCTCCTCTTTGATCCGTAAGGGAGCTAATCCGCACGCCTGGTCCCCTGAAGCCGAGAACGCCTTCTTGTCTCTGAAACACGCATTCGCCATGGCACCCGTGCTCCATCGCCCAGAAGCCAATAAAGCTTTCATCCTCGAGGTGGATGCTTCCGCAACTGGGGCCGGAGCAGTTCTGTCTCAAAAATCTCCCTCTGGTAGACTTGTTACGTGCGGTTTCTTTTCCAAGTCCTTCTTCACTTCGGAGCGAAACTATTCCATCGGAGACCGGGAACTGCTTGCCATCAAATTAGCTCTGGAGGAATGGAGGTACTTATTAGAGGGAGCCCTACATCCGTTTACAATCTACACGGACCATAAAAATCTGACTTACCTTGAATCGGCACAGACTCAATCCTCGGCAGGCCAGGTGGTCTCTGTTCTTTGGCCGATTCGATTTTGATCTGCACTTTCGTCCCGGCAACAAGAACCTCAAGGCTGATGCTTTGTCCAGGTCCTTCCTTTCTGCAGATTTGGAGGAGGAACCCACACATATCTCGATCCCTCCAGGCTCATCACGGTGGCACCTCTCTCTCTCGTCTCGCCGCCACGTGGTAAGACTTTCGTGGCAGAGATGGACCGAAGACAGATCCTACACTGGGGGCATGCTTCCAAACTTGCTGGTCATGTCGGCCTTAAAAAAACACTTGTCCTTGTCTCCCGCTACTACTGGTGGCCGACTCTTCCCCTGGATGTCCGAGATTTTGTCGCTTCCTGTCCGTCCTGTGCTAAAACCATGGTGCCTAGGCATTTGCCTTCCGGTATTCTGCATCCGCTTCCAGTTCCATTGTCCCCTTGGCAACACATTGCCATGGATTTCATTACCGATCTACCCAGGTCTGCAGATTGTACCGTCGTCCTTGTGGTGGTAGACAGATTCTCTAAGATGGCACATTTCATCTCTCTCCCCGGGTTACCTTCAGCACGAGACTTGGCAAAAGTTTTCGTTCACCACATCTTCCGTCTCTATGGACTACCCCAACATATTGTTTTTGACAGAGGAGTCCAATTTACCTCTCGATTTTGGAGAGCCCTATGCAAGTCGATGGATGTCACACTTGACTTCTCCTCATCTTACCACCCACAGTCCAATGGTCAAGCGGAGCCGACTAACCAGAATTTGGTGAACTATCTCCGGCACTTTTCTAATGCCCACCAGGACGACTGGTCAGACTTACTCCCGTGGGCAGAGTTCGCCTATAATAACCACGTCAGCGAGTCTTCTGGCAAATCTCCTTTTTTTGTTGTCTACGGGCAGCATCCGGGTGTACCTCTACCGGTTCCCTCTGCCTCGGGTGTACTGGCGGCTGATCTGTCCGGGGATTTCTCCAGGATCTGGCAGGAGACAAAGGCCGCTCTCGAGTTAGCACGCGACAAGGTAAAGAGACACGCAGACAAAAGGCGCCTGGATTCCCTGCCATATCACCCTGGTGCTAAAGTTTGGCTGTCCTCCAAGTTCATTCGTCTCAAGATCCCTTCACATAAACTGGGTCCCCGCTATATTGGACCCTTTGAGGTATTGGCTCGTATTAACGACGTCTCCTACAAACTGCGACTTCCCGCCTCACTTCGCATCCCCAGTGCTTTTCATGTCTCCCTTCTAAAACCGGTCATCCTCAAACCTCTGCCACTCAGTCGCCGCCGCCTGTCTCCGCTGACAATGAGTTTGAGGTTAAAGACATTTTGACCATGAAGAAGCGAAGGGGGAGGACCTTTTTTCTGGTCGATTGGAAGGGCTTTGGTCCTGAGGAGAGGTCCTGGGAGCCTCGGGAGAATATTCGGGCTCCTCGAATTTTGGCTAAGTTTTTTCCACTCTGCGGAGGGGGGCGCGTAGGGAGGGGGGTACTGTCACGCTGCTGCCGCCGCAGCCCCTACCAATACCTTCTCTTCTGCCGGCAGTCTGCCCACTCTCTGGCGGCCTCCACGCCGCGGTCCCAGCTGCCTCGGCCTTCTCCGCGCTCCTCCTTTCCCCGTCTCTTGTTCCCGGCACTCGCTCCTGCCTGGTCTCCTGTGTCCCGTCGGGCGCGCGCCCCGGTTCAGCTTCCTGTTCCTCGGCGGGCGTGCGTGCACACACTGTGGTCAGGAGCACGCGTGCTCTCTACCCCTCCTGAGGCCGCGCGCTCTCCTCACCTTGCGCTGGGAGGGGTCATGACCCGGAAGTCCCTGCCATGACTCCCTATATCAGGCGGCCTCTTCCTGCTGGCGGTGATTCTGGCCCTTGTCTCTGTGTGCACCCCCGTTGCCTCCCTGCCTGTAGCTTACCCGTCTTCTCCACTGTCCTCTCTCCTAGGATCTGGAAGTCTGAGCTCGTGCTCCGGTCTGTCCTGGTCCCCTGGCTGAGTTCTCCAGTTCGTGCCTGCTTCCCTCCGTATCGCCTGTGTTCCTGACCTGTCCGCCATCCGTATTCTTGTTTCTGGGGAGGTCCTCCGCCAGCATCTCTGGCCCCTTGCCAGCTCTCCTGTATTCTCTCTGGGTACCAGCTGCCGTGGTGATAGTTACCCGCGGGCCTGCCCCAAACACTCCCTGTATAGGGGGTGGTCCACCTGGCCAGCTCGCCCGTGGGAGATTCGTTGCCATGGTCCAGCGGGTCCACTCCAGGAGATCTACCTAAGTCTCACATCACACTTTGCAAGAATCTTTGATTGTTTTATGATAACCTATTTGATAATGTTGTGTCTTGTGGAAAGTAAATGTCTTTTATAGAATATTTGATACAGGGAATTAGAAAAGTTTTGAGATAGAATGTGAGAATTGAATAAAGACTGAAGAATTGAAAGTGACAGGTGACAGGCCAAGTACAGATAGTCAGTGTCTTGCATCCAGTAGAAAGAGAGAGAAAGAATAATTGCACTTTGAACTATGAATTGCACTTAAGTAAATTTTTGATACTAAGATAGGAAGTTAAGCTGTTTGTAATGTTTAAGAAATGTAATTAGGAAGATTAGATAAGTATTGTTGAATAGCATTTAAAAATTTTTGTGTGTTCCTGTATTGTACCTTTTGTTGTCTTACAACCCGCGGACGTGCTGTGTTTAACGGGGGGTATGTGGCGCCCCTGAGGCTTCAGTCGCCACAGAGGTACTGCACCTTCTCCTAAGGTGTAGTGCCCCACCATCCAGGTAAGGTGGGAACTCCTGACCTCCACACCTGCATTCCACACACAGGATAGTTCAATGGGGCCACCTAACAGCTTCAGGCTGGGGGTTAGCAGAGCACCCCTCGTGGAACCCTGCTTCATAACACGAGATGTGTTGGGAGGCGGGTGGAGTGAGATGATATAAAAGAGTGGGAAGAGTGAGAGTTAGGGAGGAGTTGGTTGGTTAGTTGGAGAGAGAAGAGAGAAGATGGGTGTCTGAAGGATGTGCTGCAGCAGGTCCCAGTGATCTGGGCTGCTGGTACGAGAAAAACAGAGAAAGAGATTGATAAGATTGATAACCTAACCTTCCATAAGACAGATAGAACAGATCGGAACGAAGGAGAATAGAAGGACAGTGGGAAGCTGGTTGAAGAAAGATAGAGAACCCTTCCAATCCAGAGAGCGCAAAGGCCGGGGCCCGGTCCCCGAGGTTGATTGGATCTTTATGTCCGGCAACAGACACCGGAGGAGTAGTGATCCGCTAACACCTTGCTTCCATCATAGACTTGGGACACTGTTATGAATGAGTCACCGTAGGAGGCAAAAATAGAAATGCTAGCTAAGTCCAGAAAACCAGAGAAGTTGGCAGCTATCGGATTGCAGACCCCTGAACCTATCAACACAACTAGCAGTAGCCGTGGGGGGTTCCTACGATGCCCTAGACCCCACGATCACAGCCGGAGGACTATAAAGCCTAAAGACAGAAAGGGAAATCTAAACTGCCCCAGAGCAGACCCCAAAGCATAAAGCAGCCCCCAACATATAATGACGGTGAAGCAAGAAGAAAGAACACTAAGGCTGTGTGCACACAATGCGTTTTTTTAAGCGTTTCTGCAGCGTTTGAGCCGGCTCAGACGCTGCAGAAATGCTTAAAAGATGCATCAAATTAATTAGCATGCGTTTTTGGCTTTTTGTGCCAATGCATGCGTTTTTAACCGCTCAGGAATCGCTTAGCGGCTAAAAACGCAGCATGCTCATTAATTTCCGCATTGCTGAGCATTTTTAGCCATCCCCAATGATCCCAGAAATTGCGTGTCAAAAAAACGCGTCAAAAACGCGTCAAAAATCGCGCAAAAAACGCGCGGAAAAAGACGCGCGATTTCTGGGAAGGGGATCCTTTTCCTGAGCGTTTAAAAATGCTAGCGTGGGCACATAGCCTAACACAGACAGAAAGATAGACTGAGCAAAGACGGGGCCCAAGCTAACTAGATAGGAAAGGACAGGAAGGCTGCTGTCTGCAATCCGTGAAAAACCCTATGAAAATAAGAGCCAACAAACTGACAGTGAAAAAGGCCCTGAAGACGCTAGGCTTCAAAAAGCTATGTCAGTACTCAGGAATATTCTGAAGACAGAGCAACCGGCAAAAGGAGATTCAGCTCACCCCAGCAGGGAATGGCAGAATCCAGAAAAGCAAGGCAAACAAAAACAAACACAAATGCTAACAGGCAAAGCAGAAAACTTAGCTTTAGAGGAGCAGGAATCAGACTGGTCTCCTAGAAGTCCACAGAGAAATCACCCGCAGGGCAGAAGGGCGTCGGCAGCCTTATATCCAGTCCTTGACTCCACTCAGCCAGTCATCATCATCAGGCTCAGGTGCCTGATAATCAGACTCATTACCTTCCTTTACCAGAATAGAGAGTTCACCAGACCTCAGTGACGAAGGGGAAAATGAACTCACAACAGGACACAACAGCAACTGAATAGAGAGCCAGGACGCAGTGAGGAGTCCCCGAAGCAGGCTACAGCTGTCTGTCATACAAGCAAAGACTAGGAACACCTAGAGAGAGGCATTCCAGGGTAACTAAGTACTGGAGTGCTTCGCACCTAAAGGCGCATTGGAGGAGTCATTCAGTAAGGTACGTGTTGGCGGAGTGTGGAAGGGAGAATCCTATCCTGCCTGGAGGTTG